>NC_080087.1:120374643-120709643 GCF_950005125.1 Chionomys nivalis
GAAAACCAGCATGGTGCCTATGCCTCTCCCAAGCATGTTTGTTTGTTTGTTTGCTTGTTTGTCTTAAAAAATCAGGAACTGGGGAGATGGCATCATCAATGAAATTCCTGCCACACAACAAGCATTAAGGCCTGAGTTCTTGCCCCAAGACATGGGTGTAGCGGTATATGCCTATGACCCCTACGCTAGGAGACAAACTCCAGGTTCAGTGCCAGCCCTTGCCCCAAAGAAATAAGATGGAGTGTGCTTGAGGAAGAAAACCTCTGGCTTCTACATGCACGTATGCATACACACACACACACACACACCCTACCACCACCTCATTAATGTCATCGTCATCACCAGTGATGGCAATGTATTCATCAGCAGTTAGGTCTTGGATATATTTAATGACAGGTAGAGGATACCACTCCAAATCCTGGATATTGGGTTGCCCCTGTTTGGCCTCTGGGTATAGATTTGGTATACATGTCACTCAGGCTATTCAATCAACAAAGTGAAGCCTCAAGAACCACTCAGCTTCGGCTTTCCATTTCTGAGTGGTTGAAACCTACACTTTGTACCCAATTACCTCACACTCAGATGAATTTGAGTAGAGAAGCTCTGCTAATCACCACATTGTTAGCATCCATAGGAAAATCCCTATGGCAGATGGGAGGGTCCAGCTTTCTCCACTACTGCAAATCTTAGCTCAGTATTCCTTGTTCTCAATTCCTTTGTAGATCCAATAACATCAGACTCACCCTAGCAGAGCTCTGAGCAACCCAAAGACATGTCCACTAAGAAGGAACATCAGGTGGGCCTGATGTTTACCAGGGCTTGAAAATCAGGGCAGCCTTTGCAGCTCACGGTCTCCTGGCCCTTCAGCACGCTAACTTCTACCAATTCATGCCAGGGCTATCCCAGTCATTCTCAACGCCTTCCTCCTGCCTGCCTCAGACACAATGGGCCAATTAGTGCCCCCAAAGCACCCTTGGACTGTGTCAATCCCACGTGAGTAGCTTTAGGATTATGTCATTTCCAGGTTCCAATAACACTTGGCATTCCCTATGGTACAGAGAGTAGTAAAATGCTGTAGTCTGGCATTCAAGACTTTGGTTTGACTTTGAAAATATATTTTCCTTAATACCTCCAACACAAATCCCAGGACACAGTCTGTAAACACACACACACACACGCATGCATGCATGTGCGCACGTTTACACACAACCACTCAGAGATCTGCCCTTCTGAAACCTTACCAATACTTTTAACCCAAAGCCCCACTTCAGGTCTTCACCCCTCAGATACAGATGGGGATTCCCATGTCAGAAGGAAGGGTCGTTGAGCTGTGGCTATGCACAGAATCATCAGTGCAACATAGGTTGCCTGGCCTCACTGTGGATCTGGAGACAGAAATGAGGAGGATGCAGTTTCTGACCCCAAGAAGACCAGCATCCTCCTGGAGGCGCAGGTAAACAAATGTTCACAGAACACTGATAATATCAGAAGGAACAAAGGACTCCTGCCCATGGGAAGGGTAATAGAGGATCTACAACACCCCCTGTACATGCTGGGAAAGGAGAGGAATTTTCAGGCAGATGAAGAGAGGAAGGAAGACTCCAGAGAAGTAGGAAGAGCAAGGCAGCAGACGAAGATGCTTAGGATTTGAGAGAGAAGCCACACGTCCTTCAGACCCCGGGGTGGGACTCCAGTCTCGAGTGAGAGGAAAGAGCTACAACCAATCACGTTTGCAGACCGCAAGCTCACGTTGGCCCTCACACTATGGAGGGCACAGTCGGGGAAGAGAGACAAGATCTGACAATCAGTTAGAACAAGCGTTGAGGGAGTAGAGCTGGGCAGGGAGATGCTGTGAGTTTGAGCAGGGTTTTCTAATCCTGCGGGGCAACTTGGGCAGCGATTCAGGTAAACTGTGGCTTCACACGTGGTTTCTATTTAAAGTCACAGATTTGAATCCATGGGAAAGTACAGAGTCTTCTAAACAAGCTTCTCATAAATGAGCAGCTAGGCACAGCCTGTCCCCAAGCAGGACACTGCTTACTTTATCAGGTTACTGCCTCTGCGCCAACGAAACACAAACATATACCTACCAAAACATTCTTTGCTTGGGGAATTGTGATTAGCACATCTCTTAATGTTGTGAAACTCGGCAGGATTTCTAATTTTGTTTTTTTAGCAAATTAATATCTTATTAATTTATGCATTTCTGGTTGCTCTAGTAAAAGATTAAATAAAATAAAATCTTTCCGAACAGCCTTTGGCAGTCAGAAAACCTGATCAGTGACCAGGAAGAAATGAGGTAGCGAAGGGGAAGTGGTGCCATTTTGGGAGCACAGAGAAGGGGGTCCAGGGTTTCCCATGGCTGTGAAGCATCTGGAAGAATGGGGAGGGACATGGGACATGGGTCATACTGACAGTTGCCTTGCTTAGGAACAGGGTTCTGTCCCAAGAACTGTGTCCATTCTTAGGCTATTCTACCATCATGCAAACATTATGGAGTGCTTTTAAAGCCGAGATGGTGCAGGTCAATCACTCCACGTAGCCATCGGGAGAAACTGTAAACATGAGACGAATGAGCTGTTGCCAGCAAAACACAACAGCTCGCCTCCCAGCAGACTTTTGTTGTATAAGAACAAAGTATCCATACTACAACAATGATTAAAACTGCAGTGCTGGAAAGCATAAGCCAGTAACAGAACTCTTCATCACCAAGCAATGTGTACTGCACATAATCATACTGCATGCTTTTCCATGCCTGGAAGGTTTGCTTAGACCGGCATCAACAATGCACAAATAATACAGCCGTGCTATGATGCTGTATTGGCCACAGCACCATTAGCCAATGGGAACTTTTCAGCGCTATGTCAACTCGTGGTTCTCCTGGCATATTATATGCAGTTCACGCATCATTATTAACTAAAACACGGTCATATGTCACATGACTGTATGAGTATACACCTATTGTCTGTTTAGCTCTAGTAGCATGTGATTCTGTGAGAGCAGAGATCTTGCTTTCAGGGCTTATCACCCCCTCTTCCAGCTAAGAACAGCTCCTGTTACAGAGTATGTTACCAACAAATTCTTTGTGGAGTGAACATCGAATGAGAGAGATGAAGGCATAGAACATAAGGGTTGAACTATAATTGCCTCTCGAATACAAAAATGCAAGTAACAGAATAAGATTTATAACAAAATTCCATTAAAGCAGATTAGAAATGTAGGCTGGCAAAGCATTAAAACATTTTCTCAAAGTGCTAAGATTATTGGCTAGGTAGAGGGTGGGAAGGATTGAAGTGCTGGAACTCCCTCCCAAAAAAGGCAACTATCATAGCCATGATCTGAGATAGAAGAGGGGAAACCAGAAGTACCTAAGAACATACCTGCACGGAGTTATTAATTTGCATATAGGTTATACATATAAATGATGAGACCAAATTAACTGTCAAACTGCCTATTCCCTAATGTTGATTGATTTGGTTCGTCTTTTGCTTTCTGTAACAAATTTTCAAATAAAGATTCCCCTATGGGGCTGAAAAGTGGAGAGATGCAAAGTGCTTGGTCAAGAGGGCACTGAGACCAGGATTCTTCTGCCTACACTAAGCAAGCCAAGGAAACTAGACTCACTCTTTAGAAGACAGATGGTCCTATATGGGGGCTAAGTCACCTACAGATCCATGCATGGATCACTAAATGCCCACCAGAGGCTTACTTGGGACTGTGTTTCCTCCCTAATCAACCTGTTTTAAACAATTGGCTTCTGTGACTGTCACACTCTAAGACTGAGAAGCAGGAACCACAATGGTGCACAGAACTTTTTGGGACACGAGATGCAGCAGAACACAGCTAAAAATGAGACCAGCTGCAGATGTAGACATGGCTTCCCAACCACCATGTCTGGCCATGCACTTAAATGAATCACCTTAGACTAAAAGAACAGTGGAGCGAGATAACACTTGGAACGATCTTGGTAAATGACACGTCTCATTTGCACATCCCAGGCGAACATGTGTCTACAATGAGGACACGGCAGTGCCAGCATTCGGATTCTGATCTCCTAAGTCCCCCTCCAGTGTTCTGTTTTGAGGATGGACGAAGTCTCTGTTTATACACAGTAACACTGGGCAAATGGTATATAGAGGAGATGAGGCCATACATGGCACAACTACCAAAGAATGCTCAACCGTGTGCTATTCTTTTGTAATTCTATTGATCCCCCACAATCTGAAGTGAATCTGCTCCTTTGTTTTAAGCTACTAGCAAAAATTTAGAGCATTCCATATCCTTGCTGGTTCTATATACTAGCTTAAGTATAGCAGCTCTCAAAATAAAATCCCTTTTTTTATTCCAAAACTATTTAGCAACTGGTCTAGTTTCTTGTACTATTGGTAGGTTCCCTGCCCCTCCCCCAGATCTCTCATTATAAACAGTATGATCAGATTGCATGTTGCAGTAACCACTTCCCTGTGCTCACAGCCGTCCTTATTACGGCTAATGCAAAAGGGAAAGGGGCAGAAAAGGAAACTCACCCCTCTTAAGATAACTGGTTGGTGACCCCTGGTAACTGACAGCCAAGCCCAACTTCAAGGGACTTGTGACTTGAAGCTTGAATTTCAGGCAAACATCTTCCTGCATTTCTAATGAAAAGCGGATCTTTCCCCTTGCGTTTGAAGTACTCTTTGGGAATTGTTTGAGTGTGCTTTGCAATCTTTTATACTCAGCCTAAGGACTCTGACAAACTCTCTCTCTCCCTTCAAAGGCTTGTTAACTACGTGGTGAATACACCTGTCACTTCCAATTCCAACCTTGCTTTCTGTTGTGATGGCTATAGAATTTGGTATCTATGGCAACTTTTCAGAGACTCAACATCGATTAGAAGGTGATTGGCTTATCAGGGTTGCTTGGTTGATTGATGGAAATGATCGGTTGCCCGAAATAATTACGACAGATAAAGTCTCTTGATTAGCTGGCATTTTCCAGATTCAGAAACTTTAGATTTCATTCCCGTCTCTTTTATTATTTTCGTGCAAAAATAACTAGAATTTGATTCCTCTGAAGTAGTTACAAGTTAATTTAAACTATCTCTATGGTGGGGGGGGATTGTTTCAATTCGCTGATCTTACTTAGAGGTCAAATGGCACATTTCACCCAGTCTAGAAAATCTACTCCTTGATTTTCTCATATTCCAACATCAGAGATTAAGTTACGTGTATTTTCTAAACTCAAGTTTGGTACTAAGAAACATTTTGAGGTTAGAGCATTTACAGATTAACCTAGAAGCTTTCAGGCTGATGGCATCCTCAAGTATATAAGCCTAGAAAAGATAATATTATAAGGGAAATTTTAATGATCTATTGAACAGAATTTCTTAAATCTATGTCTTTGAACATGTAGTGATGGATCACTGATGGAACACAAGATCATTTGGAGTCAAACTTTGATTTCTTTTCATTGCCAAGTGTTTATTTTAGTGTGATGTTGCTGCTGTCAGTCATTTTTAAATATATATTAAGTGTGTGCATACATGTGTGTTTATATGTTTGAGTGCATGTATGTGCATATGGAGTCCTAAGACTGATATCATCTTCACTGATGCTTTCCACCTACTATATTGAGTGGGGGTCTCTGGCTGAACCTGGAGCTCACTGTTTCAGATCGTCTAGTGGTCATCTTGTTTCAGTGGCCCCTCCTCTCTGCCCCCAGTCTGTGAAGATTACAGGCGGACTCCCACCCCGACCTGGCTTTTCATGTGGGTTCTGGGGATCCGAACTTTGGTCCTTATGCTTGCACAGCAAGTGTTTTACCCTGAGTCATCTCCTCAGGCCCCAGTTTTGAAAAAGGTAGCTGGCAGGACATTCTGGAACATGTCTTCAATTCCTATAGAGGCAGGTAGATTTCTATACGTCCAAGACCACTCAAGATTACTTCCTGAGATCCAGGCCAGTCAAGGCTACAGAGTAAGGCCTACCTCAAAGGGAGGATGGAGAACAACCTAATGTGACTTGCATTGTATCTTGTGCATTTAGTTATGTCTTTATTTAAGTACTCGGGACTGAGCCCAGAACTTTGCACATGTTGAGCTCATGATTAATCACTGAGCTACGTTCCCTAGCACTTACTTATATTAGATAATACATATTTAATGTAATAATATAAATTATAATTAACATAATAAATGTATATATATAAAATTTACTAGGGTTTCCATACCACATATTTTAGGAGCAGATATGTACCAGTGTCACAGTTCTGATGTGCACAATTTGAAATCACAGTGTCTGCAGAGCAACAGAGCAATGCTTGTCCCAAACCCCAGGAGGATGCTTCCTTGACTCTCCATCCTCCGGGCCAGCCAGTGCTCCTCAACGTGCATCAGCACCGGACCAGTCATCCCTTGTCGTCACACGGTGCTCTCCCCATCTCCGTCTGTTCTAAGTACTCTGGCCATGCTGGATTAGGAGTGCACAGTTCTTCACTATGACCCCAGCTTGACTCGCTGCAGTGACCCCGCTACTAAATAAAGTCAAATGAATTTTGAGAGGACACAATCGGTCCACAATAATTACCATATTAAGCCCGTAATTTCACAGATAATACTCCTCTGGATGAGGCTAAAACAGTTTTGTTTTTCATCTGAAGCTGCGTTCAAGGCTCTAATAAGGGCAGGATGTGAATGTGTCAACCTTTATCAACATTATACGGAGACTGACTGAAGCTGGAGGAGGGGCCTTATTAGAAAGCCGAGCATGTGACTCCCTCCACTGTGTCTGTGCCCTTTTACAACGTGACTTCATGACTTCGTGGTAGCTCTCTGTCAGAGGTCAAGTTTTTCACCCTTCATTCTGGTTGACCTCAGGGTTTGTTTTGGCCAAATTAGCAGGCCTGCAGTCAGCGGCCACTTAAAAACTGTCTGCTCATTAGGCCCTGTCCTCTTGCCCATGCTGCCGTGCTGCGAGACTCAAGAGACCACATGAAGTACACCAGAGGCCAACAGCTGGTGGTCAGTCCCTAAGCTGACCCAGCTGCTGACTGACTCCAGACACATGACTTGTGCCAGGTCACTTTACCCCTGGTGTCCAGACCAAGAGAGCCACTCAGTGGAACCCGATCAAACTGCCAGCATGAAGAAGCATAAGATGAACACAAAACAAATTTTAGCTTAATACATCTATCTCCTTAAATCAGGGATTGGACTCAGAGGCAGGAGGATTATAAGTTTGAGATCAGCCTGGGTATAAATCACTGTTTAAACTTTCTCTTCAATTACCACTTTATTTTGCTTAATGGTTATAGTAGTTTTGCAAATATTTTGGTTTTTGACAAAGTTGACCCAGAAATGTTGGTCAGAGCAACAAACCCTGAACTCATTCAAAAACATATTAGAGGCTCAAGAAAGAAGCATTGAACAGAATTCCACTTCGAAGTCAACTAACTTGCCTCCCATTCTCTCATCGGCCTGGGGCCATGGAGCTGACTAAGAATAACCTCTGAGGCCAAGAGAAAGAAAAGAGGCAACAGATGAATCTGGATTTCAGCAATGCCCCCAACTTTCTGTAGAGTGTCCTTTGGTGAATTTTGATTTTGGCAAAGTCAAGAAATAGATCTCTGTAGACAGAACCTCACTTGGTGACCCAGCCATGGGTCTTTGTGATCTTATGTAATCTTTCTTCAAAATCCTATCCTGCCAAAAATCTAATTTGAAGCCCAGTTCTGGGAGCTGGAGAGATGACTCAATGGTTAACAGCACTTGCTGCTCTTTCAGAGAACTAGAATTCATGTCCTGAAACCCACAGTGCTTGTAACTCCAGCTCCATGGAATCAGACACACTCTTCCAGCCTTCCTAGGCATCAACACACAAACAAGCTTGCATACATGTGTGCATACACACACACATATACACACATACACTCAATTTTTAAAAATCTTCTTTTAAGACCCAGCTCCGAAGCACTTAATGGAAAGAGATCCAAGTTCTAAATGAAGACCTCTGGGGAATTTTTCTGCACAGAAATCCAACATCTATTCTTCTCCCGCAGCCTCATCTCCAGTGACTTTTCCATGTAGAATCATAGTTCTAAAACATGCTAACCCCCACTTAAACATACCATAGTTTCTAATTGCTCTTGGAAACACCAAGTTTCTTTTAGAAAGCCAATGTGACTATGTTAGTCCTCTTGGGCTACCATAACAAGACACAATCTGGGCAGTTTAAACACCAGAAATTTCTCTTTTGAAACCCTGGAAGCTGAAATTCCAAGGTCAAGGGTCTGGTGGAGCTGGTATCTGGCGAGACTTCTCTTCCTGGCTTACAGATGGTCACCCTTTTACTTTCTCTTCATGTGGCCTTTCTTCTGTGCAAATGCATTGTCTCTTTTCTTACAGGGACAGCTATTAAACCTTCTCTTACAGGACATCTACGCCCATTGGACAGTCCTAGTGAATTGGGGCTCTCAGCCTTAAGAACTCTTTGAGAGCTTTCTATCTCTTTAAAGGTCATGTCTCTAAATACAGCCACATTGAGGGAGAAAGAGATAAAATGTGGCCTATGCATCAGCTTTGCTTTTCCTGTCCTTTGTCACCTCTTTACACCCTTTGTCTGCCACTGGCCAGCCAGGATCCTCTTTCCCCCGGCCGTCCTGCCTTGCACTGGATCTTGGACTCCACCATTCTCCTCATAGCTGCTATTTTATTCTTTCCCAGGTGACACCCTCACCTCAAAGCTCTAAGACAGCACGGAAGAATTGCACCTGCTCTTGCTCATCCGTTCATCAGAAGGCTCAGTACTTAGCACACTTTAGGCTCCGACCACAGACTGCAAAAGCAATGAAAATATAATAACAAACTTGGGAGGAATTGGAACCACCTAGGTCAACATGACTGGCAGATAGATCCTTGATTCCCACCTATTCATCCACTCTTGATGTAAAGGACCTGTTGACCATCAGATCCAGAGAAAACAAGCACAAATGACAGGCAAGTGTCACACCAACCCCTCCGGAGACTATGGTCTTTTTGAAGGATGTGTTCTATGGCCTCTACATATTTAGCCTTCAACCAATTTTGACCTAGGTAGAAAGAACCACTGGGAATTGTTTTAAGGTTGTGCAATTCTTGAGTAGCATGGAGGTTGACATTCACTACACATATGTTAATTTAAAACCTCAATGTCAGAAATAAAATCCATTCCACATCCTTAAAGGTTTAAAAGACAAAGATCGTGCTTTCTAAGCGGTGTCCTGATTAGAGCCCCAGGAAAATGTCTGTCTGTAAATTCTTTATGGCGCTATGGTAGCTCAAGAGAGCAAATGCAGCACAGGTAAGAATTCCAAAATATGAAAATCTAAAAATCGCGCTCCAGAACCAGTGGGACTAATTAGCACATGAATCACACGTTTTCTCAAAACAGGAAATTCATGTAAGATGAATCAATGGGAAATAGATGTAAAACTCAAATCAAATACACACACACACAAACATGCCTTGAAGCTAGCAAAATGTATCAGACTGAGTCAGGGAATGGCGGAGGAGCGTGTATGTGCCTTTAAGTTTGGAAACGGCAGCTATTGTAAGATGTTTACCTGAGCCCCAGTTTACAGGTGAAGCTTAATCCCTGGCCAAGGAACAAGAAATCATCACCCTCATCTCACAGGAAGCAAAATTTCAAATCAAAACGTTCCCAGCACTTCCAATAAGGCACTGAGGCTTTGAGTCGAACTGCAACCAGTCTGATCTGCCTGCCTGCTCGAGGTGTTTGTCCCAGGATGCCTCCAAGCAGACAGGAATACGTGCTGGCTGACTCCCTTTGTGGAAAGTCTGGGATAAAAATAAGTAAATTAAATGAATAAAGTAGGTCTCTATTTTTGACACTGGAAGTGTGTGTGATCTTTAATGCCTCCCGAAGTCCAGAAAGAGAAAGCACAGCACCTCCGGCCTTTTATCCAACTTCACAAAGCAATTCAGACAATTTCCTCTCTGGAAGAGGCAACTTTAGTGTTGGCAGTCAGGGACACAAAACTGGAATTATGTAAGGTCGGATTGTCTTCACCCAGAAGACCTAGGGAGTGAGTGACCTCTCTCCCCTGTGGCATAAGAAAAACCAATGACAAGGGATAGTCACACTGCTGGGGTCAGGCATTCTCCCAGTCCACTGAAGGCTCCAGAAATTTGCTCAGGGAAGGTCACTCCTTTTGGTAATCTATCCCCCGCCATCATCACCACCACCAATGACCTGTTCTTTAAAACGCACAGGACCCTAGCAAGATAACCCAGCCTAAGTCCTTATGCTTCTTTAGTTTATTTGAAAGCAGTTAGTTAGCCAATCACCCAACAGTTTTTAAAGAATGCAGCCCAAAACAAGCAAGTTCAGGGTGCAACTGGCTTTTCCCTTTATTGTAAAGTTGCAGGCACCAACCCCAGCTAGAATACAAGTAAGTGTTCCTCATGTCACTTTCAGTAAGAGCAGTTTTGACATTCCTAACTGGAAAATGGGGATAAAGATAATATAATAGCCTTGCAAAATTGCTTTGTGGTGAACCGAATCAAGCAAACCCCGGACCCTGTTTCACACACTAAAGAGAATGCCAGAAGCCACACCTGGCACACAGGAATCCCTCAACATGTGGGAATGCTGGGAACTCTCTGGGCCTTGGTTATCAGATTTCTAAAGAAAAGGTAACAGTGCTCTAAACTGGAAACACCTGGCCTCCCTTGATGCCTCTGGCGAGGAGTTATTGAGTATCTGCTGCGTGACAGGCGGCGTACAAAGGGAATTACAATACACTCATCTCCCATATTCATTGACCTTGCCCTGTAAGGGACAAGTCAGACTTGTTGACAATTACGGACAATAAAGACCACCAAATTTTGACTGGCATTGGTACAGGGCTTTCAAGGTAAGAGACCAGACTTAGTGGGCCCACAGGCAAGTCTTTCTGAGAAAAAGGCATCTCAAGAAACTTTAAGGTAAGGAGCTGGTTGTATGAAGAATGTGGGGAGGGGTGCCTCCTCACGCAAGGAAACACTATAGTGAAGCCCTGAGGCCTGAGAGGCTAAATACGGCAGGAACAATGAGAAAACCAGTAGGGAAGTCTGCAGTGGGAAGGAGAGGGCAAGGTCATGTTCAGTTGCAATCAGGGCTTGGAGGTCAGACTTGAGATTCTGATTGTCATCCTGCAAGAAATAACAAGTATGGGCAATAGGAATCAATTTAAAACTCAAGAGGGTGGTAGAAGGAGGGGGTCAGGCTTAAGTCATCTAGGAAGAAATGGTTACAGATGAAAATATGAATAAAAAGAGGGTGTAACTGGGAATTGTTCTGGAAGGAGAATCCATAGGATAGGTGTCCTGGCTTCATTTCTTAGCTGTGACAAAACACCTTAACGAAAGCCACAGTTCCAGGTTACCGTCTGTCATTCTAGGGAGGTTGGACACTGGTAACTGAAGTGGCTAGACACACACACACACACACGTCAAGACCAGAAAGAGAATGAATGTATGCTTGCCTACATATGATCCGTTCCACCATACATAATAGAGTTCAGCATGTCCTGACCTAGGGAATGACCCTGACAACCATATGGAGAGAGAAGAGAATGCCCTCCTGCTTCAACTAATGCAGTCAAGATAATCCCACACAGATATGCTCACAGGCCAACAGGATCTAAGCAGTCCCTCATTGAGATTCTCTTCCCAGGGGCTTTAAATTGTACCACTTTGATAGTTAAGACAAACCATCAAAGCAGCACATAGGAAATAGCCCAACTGTCTGTCTCCTCTTTCTCTCTTGGTGAGTGGCCCGGTCCTGAAGCCCTAGTGACCAAAGTGACCCTTTATCTCAGGCAAGGATTGCACTTTGGGTCCTCTTCTTCAGACTATAATAAATACTATGCACTCCAGAAACAATGGCTGGCTTTCTAGAGTGGAAGGAGGTCAGCCTGGACAGACCAATTAGTGTTTGCTTCAGTCTCCAGCAACTCACATTGCTCTTCAGGAATTGTGAGCATCAGTGTGCAGATCCTCAGAGCATCAGTGTGCAGATCCTCAGTGATAACTCCATCAGTGTGCAGATCCTCAGAGCATCAGTGTGCAGATCCTCAGTGATAACTCCATCAGTGTGCAGGTCCTCAGTAAGGAGGAAACTGATTCAAGACAAGCCACAAAGCAGGTACCATCATCGATGCTTCCAACACCAAAAACCTCTGGTGTGCATAAAGGCTAGCCTAGCCAACTCAAGACTACCTTGGCCACTCCTGCTCACACAGCAGGAGGCCACATAGCTTGTGGATTCAGTGGAAGGGAGCCAGCAACTGCCCTCGGAACTAGCTGAACTTAATGGCCTTTGTCCTGATCTTGCCATCACTTGGAGGATGCCAACACGGAACAACTAGGCTTCCCTTCCTTTTCTTTCTTTTACTTCCTTCTCAGATTCTCCTCCTACAATAATGGGTAACTGTCAATTGTAAAAGTTAAACAAAATTGTCGGAATAGCAGAAGTTTAGAAGACTAATACAATCAGGTGCTGGGGTGGATGCTGGGAAGGGCAGCATCACTGTTCATTTGGGGGATGTGCAACTCAGTGATGTCTTTTTGAAAAACAGTTTGGCAGCAACTATCAAAACGCTAAATAAATCTTAATGTTAAGCCTTCTGACTGGACAGTTCCTCTCCCAGGAATTATGTTTACAGAGAATTTGAGTATGTGCGCAAAGGGATGTTTAAAGGTCATTCATGCCTTTTTATCATGGATAATAGCACAAAACTGGAGACATGTCCTCTTACTGGATAGGAATTTAAATAAATTGCAGCATACCCGCCTTAGGGGATAGGATGAAGTCAGTGGACACCCTCTTGCTTCTCTGTAGGAAGTACTCTCCTCCACCAAGTCATCTTTCCAACTCACATCAGGATGGAGTCAGTGGGCACAGAATTAAGTCTGTATACCCAAATCCCCAACACCAACATAAGAAGCCAGACATGGCCATGTTCATGCCTATAATTACACTGGTTGGAAGGTCAGGGGCATCTCTGGGGCCTGCTGGCTACCAGTCCAGCTACTGGCTGATTACCAGTCTAGCTACTAATTGAGTATTAGTAACTAGACTGTCTCAAGGGAGTAGAGTAAATATTGATGGGGAAGGACATGCACACACACACACACACACACACATTCACATATAATCACATATACACATACAGACATACATACAAAATAAATATATTTTCAAATAAATATAAATGACTCCCTACCAGGGCAAATTACTAGAAAATAAAAATCCGTATATGAGAAGAACTGTAGATGAGTTGGAAGATTCATGTACTCAGTGGTCTTTTTTCACTTAAAGGGAGACACGTAAGCGTAAAGAAGTTAGAAGGATATTCTACACTATTGATCGTTAATGCTGATAAAGAGACAAGTGGGAATTTAGGGAGTAAAAGGGAAATATTCACATGCCTAGGTATCGGAGGAACCCAGACCAGTCAAATTCACGGAGAGCAAAAGTGGTGACCAGGAGCTGCAAGGCGTAGATAATGGGAAATTTGTGTTTAGTGAGTACGGAGTCTCGGTGTGGGACGCTAAAAAAAAAGTTCTGAGAAATAGACGGTGGTGATGACTTCAGACTGTTGTGAGCATATTTAATGCCAGTGCAATGTCCACTTAAAACAGTTGAAAGGAGTTACTATAAACACTGTTATGAGCCACAGGTTGATGAACCATATGTTGGAGTCCCACGTTGGGGTGACATCTGTCAGGGTCCAACCCATACAGGTTCATATGTTACAGGGTAAGGGCGTGTGGACTAGAAATATTAGGCAGAAAAAAAATAAACAGAGACACAGAATAGAGTCAGGAGGGCAACCCAGTGAATACCGAATTTGTCCACATTCATTTTCCATACGCTTTATATACCCCAATCCAAAGAAGAAGGCAAGGCTTGTAACAAAGTAATTACCTCTTCAATACCCAAACCATTAAGTAAATATATCCTGAGTTAAGTATTCCGTTGTTTAGGTAGAACATGCAATGACCACACTCTAGGCCAAGCATTCTGTAGGCAGTCACACCCCAGATCAAGTCTCCTCCTATCATAACCGTGAAGGAGCAAGAATAGACCTGAACTCTCTGACCTCTGGTCAAGGAGGAATGGATCCATATCCATGAGCTCTGACAAAACATTCAAATATTGTGATAGGAGAGATGGGTCAGCAGAGGACCTGAGTGGTTCCCGGTACCCACATCAGTCAGATCACAACTGCCTATAACTCCAGCTCCAGAAGAACCTAATGCCCTCTTCTGACTTCTGCAGGCACCTGCACTCAAGTGCACATACCCTAACCCAGACACACATACACGTACATAATTAAAAATAAAAAGAATCTTTAGGGTAAAAAAAAGCATTCACATTTAATCCACTATATGACGATATACCTCCATTTTTCGTAGGGGAATGCAGAGTTCCATGATAATTCATTATTACAAATAGCCAAAGCATTTTTCTAAGTGTCAGTGTAACTTCTATACGCAATACATTTGTAGAAGAACTACAATGACTGAATTGCATCTTCATCAACCCTCGCTTGGTAATCTTTTTTGTTTCCTTCGGTTTTTTCGAGAAAGAATTTCTCTGTAGCTTTGGAGCCTATCCTGGTACTAGCTCTGGTAGACCAGGCTGGCCCCAAACTCACAGACATCCACCTGCCTCTGCCTCCCAAGTGCTGGGATTAAAGGCGTGCACCACCACCGCCAGGTAGCTTGTTGATCTTTTTAATGAAAGTCATTCTGTAACTCTGCAATAGTGATCACTGTGGTTTTACTTACTTTTCCTTAATGACTAATTTCACTGAACATTTTTTCATGTGTTTCCAAACCATCTACACATCTTCCACAAAAAGACTGTTTAAATATTTTATATAAAGAACTTAGACTAGTCAATCATAGAAAATAATGAATGCCTGTAACCCCAGGACTATAGGAGCAGAGAAGGGGGAAATGAATCTAGTCATGACTGTATAATGATATAAACATACTCAAGGCTACAAAACTATACATTTAAAATGGCTAAGTGGTAAATTCTATGTTGTATATATTTTGCAACAATAAAAATTTGAAGTTAAAAAAGAGGAGGAATACTCATGACAAAAGGGCACAGTAGATAAATGGGGCACAGGAAATGAGAGAGGAGTTGGGGAAGTGGTGCCTCAACTAAGAAGAAATGTGTATGAAAATCCCATACGGAAATCCATTGCTTTGTAAGTCAATTTAAAAAAAAACACATAAAATACACTTTAAAAATTAAAGAAATAAAAAGATAAATACAAATGTTTAAAATGGTAAATTTGCATTAAGCAGAGTTTGATAAATAGTGACTAATAAGAATAATTCCATTGGGATTGATGTCCAGTGTCAGTCATGTGAGGACAACGGAAGGCTCTCTGTTTGTAACTAATAGCACTTGATTCTAGGGCCACCTAGAGATGAGCATATCCCATGCACAGGGTCCCCTAAGCAGGACTTTAACAAACTATTTACAACTTGGAACCACTAATCCAAGCTCCCAGCATCAAGACTCTTTGTAACGGTCCATTTTATTGACACAAGCTTCCTAGCTGTCGATTTCGGATGGTGTGAACTGAGAGAGACTGCCATGTATGTCATGTACGAACGAAGGAGGAGAGAAACAAAGAACAGAGGCCTTGATTTTGCCCGGTTCTTAAGTGTTCCTACTTGAAGCCAACAGCTAAGTGAATGTTCCAGAATTTTTATAGCATGCAGCTTCATTGTTGAGTGGCGGTTGTTTCTCTAGGTCAGCTGGCTTCTTGGAGACAAAGACCCTAAGGACACCCTGTCATCTCTGCAGATGAGACTAGAATTAAACCACCTGGTGCCCAGACACATCACATTGGATATCTGCACACCGTTACTTGAAGCTGTTACAAAGGCAGAGGGACGACAATGATTAGGTCCATTTAGAGCAGTTTAGAGAGGAAGCCAAACACGCATAAACAAGCCCCTGTCTTAGAGTGTTTCACTGCTCTTCTGCAGGCATCTGTGGGCACAAAAGACAGGAGATGTTTACACTGAGACAGGAAGTCCAGGTCAAAGGTGAAGGGAGAAAGGCTCCAGTCCTTGCCGAGAAGCCAGTGCAGGAAAGCAAACGTTATTAGGAGAAAGTCCGTCATTGCCGCAGGTAACCAAATACTGTCAGCCTTTGATTTATGCAGGCTGGTGATTTCTGGATGAAGACCAAACAGAAGGGGCTGTTCCTTGAGCTGATGCCCGTTTAGATGAGGGGATACACTTTGGTATTTATTCCCAGCACTCCCAATGTCTTAAATGAATACTCATAAGAGATCTGCTTGTTCAAAACAAGGACACCATTTCTCGCTGCAACTTGTGTCATCCAAGTGGCCTCGCACTGGAAACCTGCAAGGTCGGAAAGTTGCCAAGAAACTGCGAAAGTCTAACTTAGCAAACTCAAGCTACTCCGAGTACCACTGGAAAAGTCTTCAGAACGAGGTGTGGAGGAAGAGGCAAACAATAGCATCTGGCAAGAAAGGGGCACAGCCTGAACTTGCCCCAAAGCTGGCACTGCTTTCTCAACCCTCAGGACAAGAAGAAAAGCTACACATTCCCTGGAAAATATAACCTGACTTTGACTCTGGGACTGAGCGCCCCCAGATCCGGCAATCCGTGGCTTACACGTAGTACTTGGGGGTGAGGTGAGGACTTTGTATGTTCCACACTGTGGCTCGCTCCAAGAATGCTTTCTCTCCCGGGACCATGCCAGGGCCTTAGAGCTCATTTCCTCCCTTTGCGGGGACCCTTACACCCCATGAGCTAAAAAGGAATCTCTCCCCTCATCTTTATGGCAACTATCTGTCTTGTCTCTGATAATGTTTCAGAAAGCTGTGATCACTTTTTACTTTCTTAGTTAGCTAGCTAGTTAGTTAATCCAAGTTCTTCTCTAAGGAACAAAAAAATCCAAGGGTCCTTGACTAAAGTGATAGTTGCAAATACTAGATTCCTGCCCCAATATCCTGATCAACATTTTCATCCTTTCTAGCCAAAGAGTTTCTTTGAAACAAAAACTTGAAAAAGCAAAGCTTCCTTTACTCCTCACTAATACCCCTCTAAGCTGTTAATGATCAATTACCCTGGGTTTGCAAGAAAGCAGGGCGTCCGCAGCAGACTTTGAAGAGAATGGTTAAAGAGGAGAGGGAGAAAGAAGAAAAAGCTGGAGAGAGTAGCAAGGAAAATGGAGACAAGAAAGAAAAGGGCAGAATGACAAGACATAGCTTAGTCTCAGTCACAATTGTGTCTTAATGTGATATGGTGTGGGAGTGCAAGACACACACACACACATGAATGCATGCCCCAGAACACACAGACCCCATACTCATTATGCAACCCAGACAAACCACCTAACAGCTAACAGCTCAGCATGCATCTGATGTCTTCCCACTAAGCACTAACAAACCGTGTGTTTCCTCCATCACCAGCTTACCCACTCGCTCGCCATCTTCTGTCTACACGGACGCAGAGACAATGTTTGGTTAAAGAGCTTCGCTTTCTTTACAAGCATACAGATAAAGATAGGTGGAAATATTTTTATTTTAAATCTCTGTGAACTAAAACCTCAGGCAGCAGAGATTCCTCGCATATGATGCTTTCCAATTATGACCAGGAGCCAGATGGAATAACCTAATAAAAGTTACAACCAGGGGCAGGCAGAGCTATCGTGCATATGGTCAAGTGGTCTGTTCTGATATGGAAATTTCTCCTGTGGAATTCAATAGTTCTATAGGCGTTTTCCAGACTTTCATCTCCTCTGACTGACTTTTCAACCACAAGTCTCTCTCATCGCCCCAAATCTGTACTTAGGACCCGTCAAACCACGTCGCTTTTTTTAAGTCTTCCACCAGAACACTACTAAGAAAAAAGCGATGCCCTCTTCTGGATACTAATATCAAATATTACTTGATTGTTTATTTACCCTCTGTACAATACAGTTCACATGGGAACTGTCTTTGGATGCTGAGTCTTCACAGATGGCATCATCTCAATGGCTTGCTCACATAGCGCTTAGGAGCACAATGCCTGCTTCGCAGGTAAGGGGTGATGAGAAGCCTGCAAAAGAATAGGAAAAAAGAAAAGTCCAAGGAGGGATATATGGATTATTTTGGCATCGTCTTTGTTAAGCAAAACCTGTGACTGCATTCTACTTTTGCAGGCATTTTACAAAGCACCGTCACCCAAATGACCCTGAGTCTCACACGGTACTCCCGAGTGAGAAGGAAATGGTCACTGTCCCCATTTTACACAAAAGGATATTGGCGATCAGAGAAGTCAAGGAATTTGTTCTGTTGTTACTAGGCACTGAGGCCCATAAATCCGTGCCTCGGTTTCCCTATTCCGAAGCAATTAGGAACTAGAAACAAGTGATGGGAAAGAGATCTACAGTTTGCATAGGGGTGGGGATCTAATTTTCTCCCATTCTGCCTGTGACCATTTTTCAGTTTATAGAAAACCACGAGACCAAGGCTAGCACATATGCAATTTTCAGGTTAACTGAAAAGAAGGGAACCTGGGCCCCAGGCTGCCTCCAATGTCTTCATTCTCTATTACAGAAACAGCTTTTGTATTCAAGTCTTGGCTGAGGGAAATGAGGTCTTAAAAGATATCCCATTTGTGAAAGAAGAAAGAAATCAAAAATTCCGTGAGATGTAAGATTTGCATCCACTCCAGGCCTGCCATAGTTCTTTGTCCCTAAATCTATTCTTTCCCTGGCTGGGTGGACAGTTAGTTTTATGTCTTTGAAGGTCAGGTTCAACCGATGCTGCATGTTGATTAAATTCTGCAAGTGGCAAAGCTGGTAGACTGGGAGAAAAGTAGTAGAGACAGGCACAAGCTTCTCTCTTTGGGTATTGTCTCTCCCACCAGGCCTTACACACCCAAACACATAGTGTACCGACATTAGGGTTCCCCTTGCCACAGTTTGGAAAGGCCACTGGAAAGCCTGCCTCTTGCTGCCTAGCCGTTTGTAACATGAGAAATCCTAAACACTCCCTGGAATTCAGTCTTAACATTCCCACACATTGCATCAGCGAACAGTTATGGCCAAGGCTCAACTATTTCTTGCCACTCCACCCTTTTCCTTCAGTTCCTTCTCCTCTCCTGCCTATCTCTCTTCTGCTGGCTGCTCATTTTCAATGCTCCTCTCCCGGTGCCCACCAAAGTTCCTGACTGTGCCCTCCTCCGCTTGAGTCAGCCTTCAGATGGGCACATGATGTAAGTGACGTAGTAAGTCACCCTCCAGAGGTGGCATTCTCATGGGAGCTTAAGCAGACGGAGAAACCTGCCAAGATCCAAATCTGGTTCAGTGATAATATCTGAATTTGAAGCCAAACAGGTGCCTTTCAAGGTCAGAGGAGCACAGCAGAGTGAGACCTGGTGCGTCGCAGGAATCCCTGACACCACCTCTAGGGAAGGAACATTCTGTATGAATGTCATGCTGGAGTTGGGAATTCCCAACAGAAAAGAGTCAGGTGACCCTTCTCACGGTCCTGAGGATGAGCGTCAAGATGTATGCCTTTAAAGATCCCTGGACAGGAGCAGTGTGCACTTAGAAAGGTCTCTACCATGGGTGATGGGGGTCCAGTTTCCACAACGACCTCCCCGCCCTTGTTTTCCCTAGAACGGATTCAGGACCTCAGTGTGAACCAGTGGCTGATCACCCCTCCCCCTACCTCTATGGTACCCTGTCTCTCATATTGTGAGTTACCCCTGTAGCCCCTGAGGAGCAGAGTGGAGGGTGGTGACCAGAAAGACGGATGCGAAGCCTAACAAAACCAGCATATGGAAAAAAGTTAGTAAAGAAGAAGTTGGGAAGCACCTCTCAAAACCTCACTTTACCCTGCCACTTGGGTGGGCGAAACGACCTGGTGTCACTGGCTCAGATACAGCTGTATTCCAAAGTATCCGTCGGTTGCCTGTGGCTCACTATAATACTAAGAAATGCACACCCATGGAGCATTAAAAAGCTAATTTTATTTACATATGTCACATGAAGCTGTAAGTAGGATCGCCGAGAATGCTGGATAAAGCCCAAGCCATGTGTCATGAATGCCTGAATCCTGATTGGACTACTGTCTCTTCCTCCAGCTCATGTCCTGTCTTAGAAGTGTATCTTTCCCCCAATGAAATGTCTCTGCCTCTACTATAACCATGTTTCTGCTCAGTTTATTGTTAGCAACACACGAACCTGGAGCCCTTCTAGAGGTGCGCTCTGAACGCCAATATCAACTGACATCATGGGGACCAACACAAGGGTACAAACCTAGCATGTCCTGGACTCTGACTCTGCCCACATCCTTCAAAATCAAGTCACTGAAGTCAATAAAATTGCACCCATTAGTTATAACTATGCTCTCAATAAATTCAGAGAACACCGTGGGTCACTCAATGAGAGCCGTAATTTTGTAAGCACCGCATGTCCAGCCCCTGGCCCACACTCCAATTTGATGATGATGCCAGTCACTTAGGGAACCCTGGTTCTGTGCCATGCACTATGGTAATTCCATCATTACCATTATCTTACTTACACCCTGTTAACCCCAAGAGGCGTACACTTCTGTGACTCTCATTGCAGATGAGGGAAGTGGAGCCAAGAGTGATTTAGGCATGTTTCCATGGTTAAACAGCTGTCAAGCCAGGATTCAGCTCCTAGATGTCTGGTGATTAGATTCCTGCACTCTATTCGAGGGTGTGATCTTTAAACCAGAGCCACCAATGAAAGTCTCTGTTCTGGGGTCCATCTAGATACTGTTTAGCCCAACTTGTTCCATATGGTTTCTGGAACTGTACTTTTCTGGACCTTTCTTGGGTATAACAGGAATGAAAACATTCATCCGCTATAGGGAGGACTGGAGACAAAGTATAAAAGAAACGCTTGGCAAACGGTGCTGATGTGGGTGGGATGAGGGAAGAGTAAAAACTAGACTTCCCCATTTGGATGGTGTAAAACCTATCGTACCTGGCTTACTTAATTCCCAGACTCCTCTTTTTGATCGAACTCCTTTGGGGTATGTGTGTGTGTTCACATGGAAGGGGAGGTGCATGCATATGTGTGCATATGCATTTGGGGGCCAGGGCTTAACCTCAGGAATCTTTCTGTGGTAATGCCCTGCCTTGGAACATGCCAAGGAAGCTAGGTTAGCAGGCCAAAGAGCCTCAGAGAAGTGCCTGGGTGCCTGCCTGGTCTCTCCTCAGAGCTGGGATTGCAAACATATACTACCATGCTGTTTTTTTTTCCTTTTTAATGTGGGTTGCATCTGCAGAGCGAATGTCTGTCTTTGTGTTTATTAAGCAAGCAGTTTACCCAGTAAGCGATCTCAGCCCCTCACTTATCACCTCTCAAGCCATCCCTTCCCACTACTGTGTGTTCCATTGTGTTCTTTGTCCCTTGTAACAATAATGACTGTTTAGAAAAGGACGCTGAAGTCTACCAGAAGGAAGGAAAGTAGAGTTCACAAAGTCAAAGGACTTTATGATGAATCTCAACAAACTTCCAAAGCCTCTACTCAAAAACAACAAGGTAGCCGGGCGATGGTGGCGCACACCTTTAATCCCAGCACTTGGGAGGCAGAGGCAGGCGGATCTCTATGAGTTCGAGACCAGCCTAGTCTACAGAGCTAGTTCCAGGACAGATTCCAATCCTCATAGCTACAGTTGGAGTCTGAAATGTCTGCCGTAGGTTCATGTCTTAATCTCAGTTCCAGGCTCTCAACGTTTCGGAACCTTTAGCTAGTGTGAGGCTGGCAGGATTAGATCGGTAGGGGCCAGATTTTGAAGGTTCCATGAGTTCCTGGGTCTCCCACTAAGTCTCCATTTCCTGGTTGGCGCAGTTGGAGAGCTCGCACCACATACGTCAGCGGCTGCAAACATCACCACACCTTCCGAGATCGACATGGACTGAGAACTCTGAAAGGCTGAGCCAAGATAAACCTTCCCTTCTCGGAGCTGTTTCTCTCAGGCGTTCTATCAAACGGTGATGAGAAAACCAACTACTAAATCCACTGAGCGGGGAACATTCCTGGAGCTTCTCTTCCTTTGACGACGAGACGAAACAGGACCAACCTTCAAACTCCTCCTCAGTTCTGATTCCTGGCAGTTTGATCAGTTAAAATATGACCTAGAATATTCCTACACAGCAATGTTTTATATTCTCTTTATTATGTCCTATGTCACACTCCATTCTCTGACAAAGTGACTGCTCTATGAGCCCCAAACATCACCCATCACCCTCCACCAATAGAATGACTGATCTGATAGCGTGTCTAATTCAAACACTGGAACACCAGACTAGATCACTGAGATTTCCCCCCAAGTAACTATTTTTCTCTTTATATCCCACATTGAATCTAGTAAATCCCATAACTGCCCAACTTCTGCTTTAAGTGGGCAGGGACATACCAAAAGACAATGATATTTTCTCATTTAAGAAAGGTTTCCAAGCAACAAGGGTGAATAATCTTTGCCAGTGGAGTGGAAAATCCAGTCGTGCTAGAGGAGGGTTTGGGCTTGACAGGATCTCCACACTAATGTTGATTTTTGTCAGACTTCTCAAGGCAAAGAGATGCATAAAAGGCAAATAAGAAGAAAGAGTAAAGTTTCATACTGGAAGTATGTTTTCTTTCCAATCCATCTTGGAGGTGTGCAACCTCGGCTCCCCAGAAGGACAATCTCACCTTTTAAGTGTATCACCAGCCCTGGGGCAAAGTTAGAGTTAACAAAGAACCATTGTAATCAAGGGCACCCAGCGGCAGGCTCTCTATGGCTGCCTGCTCGGGAAAGAGAGTTTTCCTTTCCCTAACTAGTCATTAAAGTACTTAGGTTTAAACCTGGGATATTTCAATGACATCAGCATATGGACCAACCCTAAGCCTTTGTGAAAACTTAAATTGCCACTTAAAAATGTTCTGTTAACTTTCAATTTTCTTGCATTTTTCATGTTTTACAAAAATACTTTGTTACAGTCTCTTGGAGTAGCTGTCTTGATTGAGTTAACCAAGGGAGTTTTTTTTTGTGTGTTATTTTTTTTTAAAGAAAAAAGAAAAAGAAAAACAGAAGAAGGAACTTAGGAACAATGGTATTCTTTGAACTCAGTTGAAGGTAGCTATTTAGAATTTACTAAATTGGATGGCCTGAACATTTCAGTTCTATTGGGCACACTTATCTGATAAGTCTTTGATGCATATCTCTATTGGTTTGTGGTAAGGGAAAAAATTAAAGGCAGGTGGGGAAGCAAGCCAGGGGCCTATGAGGCAAATTTAGAGCATGTTAGAACATTGTTGTTATTGGCTGGGGCCGGAGCTCCACATCATTCCCCTGCACCAGAGGTTAGGTTTGTCTGGTAGCATAGGGTGGAGACCTCTCAGTGGATTCATGTTCAGGGGCAGTGAGCTGAAAGAAAGGATTGGAGCACCAGAGAGCGGTGGCCAGAGGTCTAAGCATTACAGGGATGGGACGGGGGAAGGGAGGGGACTCTGCCCTCTGCTTTAGAAGCTGGCGCTCTCCTAGCCTGCTTGTTCATCTGGCACTTGTGTCCCCAAGCAAACACCATCATTCTTGGTGTTGAGCAGCCCCCTGACTTCCCGGGAGAGAGTCGTTAGATTCAACTCTAAGACTGAAGGCAGCTTTAGAAAATCCAAATATGATCAAAATCAGAGAGCTTCGTTTTAAGATTTTTTTTTACTGTTTTTAAATATGGATATATGTATGTTAGGTGGAAGGTACGGTCTGTGCACATGTGAATGGGGATGCCCACAGAGCTTCAGAAAAGGATCTCAGATCCTCTAGAGCTAGAATGACAGGAAGTTGTGAACCATGAGGCGTGGGTACTAGAAACTGGATATGGGTCTTCTGTAAGAGCAACACACACTCCATTCTCTGACAAAGTGACTGCTCTATGAGCCCCAAACATCACCCATCACCCTCCACCAATAGAATGACTGATCTGATAGCGTGTCTAATTCAAACACTGGAACACCAGACTAGATCACTGAGATTTCCCCCCAAGTAACTATTTTTCTCTTTATATCACACATTGAATCTAGTAAATCCCATAACTGCCCAACTTCTGCTTTAAGTGGGCAGGGACATACCAAAAGACAATGATATTTTCTCATTTAAGAAAGGTTTCCAAGCAACAAGGGTGAATAATCTCTCCAGGTTCAGATATTTTTTTAAAAGATAATGTTTTGTTGTTAATATTTGTTCCCTTTCCTCCTCATTCTTTTCTAGAAGAAGAAAGTTCAAGCAGGGGTGGGGGGGGGAGTAACACAGGGAAAGACAGATAGGCAAGGTTAAGCTGCTGTGGGCTCCTTCCTCTGGCACAATGCCAGTAAGTCTCAGCCACTAGCCTGGCTGCCTCGAATTTTCTTCCTCTGTGCAGGAAAGCCTCGCTTACTTTACTCTTAAAGTTTAACCCATATTTCCTGGTCAACAGGTTACCACTGAAACAAAACATTGTTAAGAGCTCAAAAAGACTCAATTCAGGCCTGGAGACTCAGACACAGCCCTAGGGAGGAAAGGCCATCACCTCGGTGAAAGCCAGCGTTCAGAGCCTTGTATGCAGGAGAAAGGGAGGTTTGTTTCATGTGCTTCATGCCTGCATTATTTGCGCACAAACTTTAGTAGGTATCTGGAAAATAAATAAATAAACCGTTGGGACCCTGGGCAAAGCTCTGGCGTAGAGAACTAGCCTTCTAGAAGCAATGGCCCTGTGTGCAAATCATTCCCGCGGCACCATTTTCATGGAGCAACAGCCAACACCTCAGAACCCTGGGGGCCACCCAGGAGATGGAGTGTTGAGAACTACCCGGGACACGTGCCAAGCGATGGAATGGTTGACTGTGTGGTCCCTGACTTTCCCAGGAGCTCAGGAACTCAATGATGAGTTTACCTCTGTGGTGTGTTAGTAAGGATCACTCTTCTCTCTCAATGAGACTCAGAGTGTGGGTACCACTCCCCGGTCCACAGCACTGTCACTCGGGGAACCAGGGAATCATAAGAGTTGCCATGGGATAACGTCTCTCCCGGATCATGCAGAAAAACAAAATGAAGGAGGAGGAGAAAACGATGATGATGATGATGATGATGATGATGATGATGATGATGATGATGATGACGACGACAAAGTTGTTCTCCATAGCAGCTTCTCTATTTTACACTCACACAAGCAGGGCCCAGGGCTGTAACACATGGGCACCATCAGCAACATTTTCTACTGTCCCTCTTCAAGCTCTGTGTGAAAGCCTCTCCTCCATCGCTCCTTTCCTCTGTCTCAACAGCTACCACACCACTGAGAGCTCATTTTCATTCAAGGCTTAACACAGTCCAGAGATTTTATATAAAGCAATAGTGCTAACCTGTTGTGCCTGCTGTCGTTTGAATGGTAAGAAAATTGGCACTGAAGGTTAGCAACCTGTTCAACAGTACACAATGAGATAATCTAGATCCTTAGGCAAGTTTTTGTTTTTTTTAAAGATACTCAAATTTGTGTCCTTAGATGACTAAGGGCAATGCAAGTCATTGATGACATCAGGACTGCCTGTGATATTCATTCAGTAGAAGCCTGAGTGACAGCTGAAGGGATGGATGGGGAGGACATCTGTGTCAGGATGCTAAGGTTGGTCCTGGCAAGAGCCTACGTCACCCATCTTCCCTTAGCACAGGAATTCTAGAAGGTTCAGTGCTCAGGCCATCCTGGTTGGCTTGCTTAAATTCCTATTCCTGGGTGTTACCTGTATACCAATCTAGCCACAGAAGTTTGTGGGGCCCAGGGATCTGCATTTTTATCAAGCTCTCCAGGAAATTCTTACATACTAATTTCTGGGGTGGGGGGAATCTCACAAATTGGAGAGGCTCAAAACTTCTCTCCCAAATCTGAGAAGCTGAAACCAAAATCCCCAGCACCCAGGCACAAGCCAAGCATGGTGACGTGGGTTGAAATCCCAACTGCAGATGAGGAGGAAGTCAGACAGAACCCAGCAGTACTGATGGTTTACTGGCAAGTTAGTCGGGCCAAAATAATGAGATCTAGGTTTTGGAAGAGACACTGCCTTAAAATAAAAGCTGGGTACCAACAGAGAAAGACATCCTACTCTGTGCACAAGTGTGTACGCACGCACACACACACACACACACACACACACATTCACATATATACTCAGAATAATGTAGGAAGCAGGATTTCTTCATGCTAAGTTCTTGTTGTTGTCTACATTGTTTACTTCAAGAAATCATTTTTTCTTTTTCTGCAAAGGAGGTAATGGGGGGCATTTTCCAGGGCTGGTCCTACGACATATAGATCCAGTAGTAAAGAGTGCTTCCCAAGCAGAACTCACTCCTTCTTTCTAAAAAAAAAAAAAAAAAAAACATTTTTATGAGGGGAAATGAAAAAAAAAATCCCTTCCCCAAGAAATAAATAAATCTAAAGTGGGGGTAACTCAATTAACTACTCAGCTACTTGGTTTGTTTTGGCTTTCATGAGTTTTGGTTTGGTTTGGGTTTAGGTTTGTGTTGTTGTTTGTTTTTTCTCCCTTGAAAGATTTTGATGATTTGGCCTGCAGGGCCCACATTCCTTACAACGTTCTCAGTTTGAACTTTTGGAGGAAACTCTGGGGCCAGTGGTCCCACAGGAATGATGCCAGGGTTTGCTCCAGGGATCTGCCAATAAGCTCTCACAGCTAGTGGAAGACAGGGCTGGGGCATGACTGCCCGGTGTATGATAAGTCAAGCTCATGAGGTGGGATTGTGTTTTAGGGTGTTTCAGACCTGGACTATATGGGGGAGACCCCAGCGGCTATACATAAGAGGCATGAGGACCCCACAGCTGTGAGAACCTGGAGTGGAGCTTCTGAATCCTGTACCGGTCTCTGGGAAGGACCCTGTAGTGTTTCCTGAAGGTCATTTATTTATATACCTCTTCAAAATGTAATTTCCTTTCTGCCTCCCTTTCCCATCTGTGCTATTATTAGCATCTCCCTTTAAATAAACTCATGGTTTTAGCCAAATTCACTGCAGAAGCCAGCTCCGAGTCAGTGTTGTGAATGGAGGAGAACCATCAACTGTTGGGATCAGGTCTCAGCTCTCTCATCGTAGGACCCAGACAGACCTAAGAATCAACATGCCCCGTGGCTAAATTTCAGCCACAGAATCAAATACCCATCTAGGGCTCTAACCTCTAGTCAGAGGGTATACTAGTCAGTGTTAGAGGGTTGTTGGAGCTTACTCCTGATCAACAGAGATGAGTCTAGAATTATCTGAGGATTCCAGGATACTTGAAAGAAGATGTCATTTAAAATAGAATGTCTACCCCACTTGTACCTCTCTGGCCTCCCAGCCAAACCCATTCTTCAGTTACTGGTGCCAACACAGGCTACATCACATTCTCTTACCACCTCAGGCCACTGTGACCTCGTCCCTTGACCTCCTGAGTCTACACTGGGCATAGATGCTAGGTCCTGTCACACAGAGGAATTGGTAATGGTCACTCCTTACAAGCTGACAGCAAGCTTGATTTCCTTGGTGGTGGCCGTGATGCTTTAAAGAAATGAGATGTATGCAGGTGACCCACCTTAAACGACTTCTCTGCTCAAGCATCTTCTCTCCCTGCTGCTTAGAAAACAAAGTAGAAATCCCTTAGTGTACCATGGGACACTTATGCCCGCCTGATCTCAGTGTGCTTTTTACAGACGTGAAGCCATGAAAGTCATAGTTATAGTTGGGACCCTTTCAATCCTTTGAACCTCAAGTACCAGTCTTCATGAACCTCAAAATCAACCAGCAGCCCCATGCTCTCCAGGGATGGGCAGTTTTCTACCTCGACAGCCTGTGAAGCTTTGGGAATGCCAATAGCCTGAGCTGCACCCAATCCCCGCATGTGTTGGTTACTTTCTCATCACCGTGACCAGAATACATGCCGGAAACAGCATAAGGGAGTAATGTTTTCATCCCGTTCCCAGGCTAAGGAGCTTGCAGTTCAGCATGGTAGAAAAGGCACATGGAGTTCACAGGAGTGGAAGTATGGGGGAAATGGCGTGCGTATGATGGCCGACAAAGGTATCTAAAAAAAGATAGCCATAACAAGGAGCAGCACAACCTTCAGAGGCCTTTCCTAGATGCCTTCTCTAGCCAAGGCCGGCCTCTCAAAGGCATCCCTGGTTTTCAAAATGGTACCACAAGTTTGCAAATAAGCATTTGGGAGATGTTTCAGATTCAAATAAACAAACAAAAAAAATCTATGCAGTTGCATCTCTGGGGTAAAATTTAGGAATCATTCATCTGAAAAATTCTCCTGGATGATTCCAACAGGCAACCAAGAGGCCAGGACTCTGAGACCTCACCCAGATACACCCAACCTTTTGACATAACATAAAGTTATTGTGGCAAAGTTCACGCTTGAGAACTGCATAGTTAAGTTACACACACACCTCATAATGTTTTAAGTATGTTTATACTTTTTGTGTTGGGCCATGTACACATGCCCTGGAACCATGAATTGAAGAAGCCTGAATCATAGGCTGTCTATAACACATGACCGTCAAGAGTCAGGTCAAAGGTTCTGTATTTTAATCTTGGGGACAGCTTGCTTTTGGCAACCAGGTTGAGTTCGCAGCATATAAACTAAGCCACAGAAGTCCCACGGTGCTGAGTCATGCAGTTAATTTCTGAAGCTCAGCTTAAGTTGCTGAACTCCCAGGAAGATTCCCCGAGTTCAAATTCTCTGTCCTATACTCCAGGATGCTATCTATCCAACTCTCCAACCTTTCATCGCTAGAATTTTTGGCTACACATTCTGCCTATCTGCCTAGGATGTCCCTAGATACCCCAATACCTGTAGGCTTTTACCATACTGGTCCTGCCTGGAATAACAATAGCCAATCTGCCAGTTTAACTCAGTTCCACACTTGACTGTAATCTCAGCCTCATTTCCTGTGTAAGCTTACTTAGCCACACTCCAGCACACTCCACTTCGGCCTTCTCTTGACCCCGGTGTGCTCACAGGTTAACCCCAGTTATTCTTTAACAGCATAGGATAGACTCTCCCAGGGGGCAGAGACCACGGCGTCTGCTCCCACATCTACCCCGTGCATTTAGAATAAACACACAGCAAATACTCTTCCAGACAGAAAGCCGCAAGGCTTATTCAAGTGCACCTCCTTCAGAATCACCTTTTAGGTCTCTTTCAGAAATGTGTTACAAGGCGGGGGGGGGGGGGGGGGGGGTTGGGCAAGAATTACTCTCTCTACTTCCCTTTTTTCTATTTCATTGGGAAAGAATGGCCTCGAGGTTTATGTCACTTGCAATCAAGTGGCAACAAACTTGAGGCCCAGAATACCTCACTTTTCAAGAGATCAGCATGACATATGCATAGATATTGTATGCGTCTCCTTTAGCATGCTATCTTCCTGCAAATGTCAATGGCTTTTAAGAATAATAGACAATCCTGGGCGGCTGCTGCACCTGCACGTGTCCTGCTAGCCATCGCTCAGAGCTAGAAATAAATAACTCCCTCCAACGCCTCCACGAACAAAGTGGCACACGCACATAGCATCTCCTTCATTGGCTCTTCAGCACTTAGTTCCATTGATGTCCTCAAGCTGGTAAGTGGCGGAGCCACTGAACCTCAGGTTCAGGTTTAAGATTTCTCATTAAAACTCTCTCCGTTTTCTGATGAGTTTCATTAGAGCTCTTCCTAACTGTATGAATTGCGTGTGTGCGTCTGTGTATTTAGCCAAGGTATAAATTATCTTATAAAAGATTAGCACAGAGGTTTTCATGCCAGCAGAAACGGACAATGGTACAGCCTCTTTGGAACACAGAACTATTGTAGGGCCCAGTAAGTCCACTCTTGCATAGGGAGCCAAGAGAAATGAAAGCACATGCCTACACGAGAACATCAATATAAATATTCATAAAAGCCTGATTCATAATAGACAAAAAAGTGGTCACAGCACAAATGCCCATCAGCAGATGAATGAATGAATAAAATGTAATTCATCCATAAAATGGAATATTTAGCCATGAATAGGAACACACACTACAACACACATGAACCCTGAAAACATGCTAAGTGAAAGCAGTTACTCATAGAAGACTATATATTTTATAATTCCATGAAATAGTTTAATAATTAACATGAAATAGCTAGTTGCCACAGGCAGAAAGTAACTTCGTGGTTTTTTAGGGCTTAGAAGGAGGGACAAGTTAGGAGGACTGAGGAGTGGTTACTGATGGGTACCAAGTTTTTTGTGATGGGTGAACATGTTCTCCAATCCATTTGGTGGTTCACAGCTGAATACACTGAAGACCATCAAACTACTTTAAATGGGTGAATTTTGATGTATATAAATTACATCCCAATAGAACTGTTACCAAAAAAAATTTTTTTAATTAAAATGTAGATAACCCCAACCCTTTGCTCTCTCTTCTTTCTTCTCTCAGTGTAAGCGGCATCAGGTTCCCCAGACCTCAGCTTCCTCATCAGTGAAAGCTACTTGGATCACTTTAAGATTAAATAAAATAATCCACATGGGTGATTTAAACTGATCTATACTTTTTGTTAGTCTCCAACTCCTAGAAGAAGAAGAATACTAGTCCAGGAACCTTCTGCTATGAGGGAACTGTTGTCTACTGAAGAAACAAAGCAACAGTATTTACATGGGAAAGAGGACCCAAGCAAGAATAGGACTGGAGAGAAGGCTTGGTGAATATAGTCCTTGTCTTGTGTTGACCCCTTGATACAATCCAAAATCAGCTGGGAAGAGAGGCCCAATGAAGGACTGTCTAGATGAGTGGCATGTGAGCGTGTCTGTGGGAAGATTGTCTTGGTAATGCTACTTGAGATGGGAAGAACCTGACCACTAAGGCTACCATCGTTCCCTGAGTTTGGGTCCTAGACTGCTGTGGGAGCTCCTTTGGCCAATAACCTTTAAGATGCCAGCCCACTTGGGTATGGTCTCTTATTCTATAAATGCAACTGTAAAGCCTGCACTCACTCTCTTGATTCTGGCTCTCGCTTCCAGCTGCTAGACTCTCTTCCTGTTCCCTGTTCATGCAGAGGATTGTGATCTATGACAGTGATCTGTGAGTCTCCCCTAAATAAATAATCCTTTATTATATGTAATTCTGAACTGGTATGGGATTATTTTGTATCTTCCACCATCACTAAACTATCAAGTGTAGTGTGGAGTGACAGGCTGCTTCCCTGCCGCCCCAGCTCCCGGCCGCCAGCTAGCTTTGCCTGAAATCCATTACATGGAAACTGTATTCTTTTAAACACTGCCTGGCCCATTAGTTCCAGCCTCTTATTGGCTAGCTCTTATATATTGATCTAACCCATTTCTAATATTCTATGTAGCACCACGAGCTGGCTTACCAGGAAAGATCTTAAACTGCATCTGTCTGGAGTGGGAGAATCATGGCAACTCCTGACTCAGCTTCTTTCTCCCAGCATTCTGTTCTGTTTACTCCACCCACCTAAGGGTTGGTCTATCAAATGGGCCTAGGCAGTTTCTTTATTAATTAACCAATGAAAGCAACAGATAGAAAGATGACCCTCCTCCATCAATCAAGGAATGAAGAAAGGGGGCTGGGTACAAGCCTGCATGTGTTCTTCCTCTCTGCCCTTGGCTGTGAATGTGATATGAGCAGTTGTTGTTTCTGTCACCTTGACCCCCACCCCCACACCGGCCGCCATGGTCAAGAACCTAGAGCTGTTAGCCGGAGTAAATCCCTTCTCCTGTATTTTGTCACAGAAAAAAGAAGTGAGACTAGGTCACCCGTGAAAACATGAAGATCTGAGTTTGAATACCCAGGATCCACGTAAAAGACAACATGGTAGCATGTATCTGCAATCTCAATGCTCCTATGTTGACATAGGAGATGAGAGACAGAGACAGGAGAACCCACAGAAGATTAAAGGGATCTATGGTGTATACAATGGTGAGCAACAAAAGAGAGACATCCTGACTCAAAGGAAGTAGAAAATAGGGACTAAAACATAAGGTGTCTTCTGGCTGCCACATATACTCAGCGGCAAGTGTACTCATGCGTGTGCATGAACAAGTATACACACCACACACATACGCACATTATGCCCGTGTACAAACCCCACATACATGCCTTACTCATATAAATATCATATATACATACCATATACATACATCATACATATCATATGCACATCATACACACACACACAAAGAAATAAGTATTCTCAAAATGCTTTTCACTGTGCTTCAGCCTGACCCCCTTTCCTTACCTCTCTCACCATCCCCATTGTGGAAAGAGACTTCAAAGCTCTCCTTCCCCTGCCTGCATAATTTCCACTCTGTAATGTCATTTTAGCTGCCACAGTCATGTCTCCAAACTTCTGGAGACTTGGAAGAGCTAAGAAGAGAAGCAAAGTGTGCTTAATTAGCGCGATGGATGGAAGGCAAATGGAAGGCTCTTTACCTGCCAGGCACACCCCACACACTGAGAAAAATTCCATTCTGAAGGGCACTGAAGCTATTACTATCTGGAGCAGGCAGCCAGTGAGAAATTATGCTCCAGGTTGCGGCCCAGGCAGCTTTCATTACTGTTGAAGAATATCACCTCATAATTCAACACAGCTCAAGTCTTCCCTTCTCTCTGAAAACTTGTTGGCCATCCCAATCCTCAGCAATTACTCCCACTGCTGAATTCCTCTCGGATAGATGTGATAACATATGAAATCACCCAGGACTGAGGCCAGGACATTAAGAACTACTCAAAACCTATCTATCTCGCAGCATCCGCCAGCACTTATTATTGGCGTAGGTCCTCGGGCCTGCTGCAAACTCAACCTGCATTGTTATCTTTGACAAATCTATCTTCCTTCCCCCCCGCCCCCCCCCCGAGCCATCTGAAAGTCCGAGGAGGACAAGATCCCATGGCATCCTTTCTCACTTCCTAGCATACTGAGTTCCACTGTAGTAAGGTTCCCAACAAGCATTTGTTTATGGTGAGAATACCCAACTCCCCCAATCCTGGCTGAAAGATTATCTCTGGGTAGGGCAGGGATAATACAACAAATATTCTGTGATTTAAAGGTTTACTTGGCCATGGAGACTTTCACTGAAGCTTTCTGAATAGGCAAGAGGACTGATTTTTAGAAGGCTGTGCCTAGGAAACCGCAAAACGCACTCTGGCAAAGTATGCATCCAGTTGCTCTGAACTCTCTCAGTCTCTACCCAGCTGCCCTTGTGAACGCAGAGCTGGTTCTCCAGAAAGCTGGGGTAAGAAGCATTGCAGTGGGTTGAGAGAAATGAATATCAAGGTATGAGTTTGCAAACTATCCCAACCACTTTCTTATTGGGCATGTTATAGAAAAACTCCAGGCCTCCATTTCTTCATGTGGCCCTTGTGGGATAATATAATCTACATCTACTCCTATGGCAAAAGGAACAGTGCTCCAAAAATGGCAATTAAAATCTCCATAATGTTTTAATCAGAAACGTCTAGGAGATCCTGGGGCACTCTGTATATCAAAAAAAAAAAAAATCTGTCCCCAATCAAAAGACATAGATAAGTATAGTTCTCAACTCCTTATCCAAGAAGCTTCTTACTGCAGGAGACAGGCTACCAGAAAGATCCATAGCTGTTCAGTGCAGAGAACAAGTACCTCCTTTAACTACACAATGAGAATTATTTTTACCATTTACTTCCTGTGGCAAACGCCATTGCCATCAAACGTCTGATCAGCAAGGGGAATAATGAGACTCGGGTCCCATCAGTCAAATGAGCACAGACACGGTACTGTATAACTTCTAAACCACAGTCACAGAAAATTCCCACTCTCATTTCTCCGTGTTCTCTTCACCGGCTCTGTCTGGATATCGGTAGGCATGTGCTCCAGAACATTCATCTATCCGAGTCCCTGAATATCTGGATAAAGTGGAGGTCCCACCCATTTGTCCATCCCACCCTTGATACCATAGCCTAAGAACCAACCTGAATGGTCTCTATAGGAAAAATATAAACCGTGTATTAAGTCACCAAAATCCGTTCATTATACCAGCTTTCTGTTAACCCGAATACTTATCCATCTAGATTTTACAAATGGTTAAACAAAGTAATTATACATTAAATTTCTCAGTCATAAAGCTGAACAATGATTAAGTCCTCTACTCTCACGGACCTGCAACCCACCTGAAAATACAATATTTTTTCCCTTTGGATGAAAAGTTCCTAAGACTATTTAAACAGCAGGCTGGCACTAGCCCCTGAAAGCGTACCATCAAGCAACATTTTTGAGGGATTTCCGATCTGTGAACCGGGATACAATGTTTGGCTTGATTGATGGAACACCTGTGATTACCCATGGGAGCCCTTCACAGGGATGGTTAGCATCCCCTCACAGAAGGAGGGTGTGTCAGCAGACCAGGAACTGAGATGCAGCCAGCATTCCCTCCTGCACCACAGATGCCTGTGGCCTCGGGAGCTGCTAGAGCATAGAGAGATGAGAGTTGACTGGCGTAGGGAGTCCAGCAATATAAATGCTGCAGTTTATCACCTGAGTTGGGCTGGGCTGGGGCTCTTCAGGGATGAAGCTGCCTAGGTCACTCCAACTCTTACAAATCCAGTAAGCTCACTGGTTCCCCTAGCGTGGATTTGGATGAAGTATTTCTCTGGACTTTTGGTCTTTTATCTGGGGCAAACAAGCATCGCTGTGTGTCTCCCAAGAAAAAGTCATGTGACCACCTGAACTCCAAGCGCAAGCTAAGGTGGAGGTCTGATAATAAAAGCATACCTCTTCCCTCGGTAGACAGAAGGCCCTTTCAGATTTCCTGGAGCTGGCTAAAGTTACCTATCACGCACCAGGCATGCTATAACTACATATAAGTCATCTTGCTTTTATTCTTATTGTGACCAATTTGAGACTATTTCTTTCTAAGTATCTTTTACATAAAATTTTTTTCATAATCTACAAAAAAAAAAATCCATAGAAGTCCCAACCTGTGAACAAAATTTAAAACCATTTCTTCTGCTCCAGTAACTTGTGGTCAATGTCTCAGTATAGATCTTCTAAGCATCCATGTGGAAGGTGAATTCTGACCATGGAGGAGGGGCAAGTGCAGAAGAGCATGATGGAATGGCCAAGATGGAGAATGGAAAGATGGGAGTAATGGGGGGGAGGGGTGCAGAGAAAGGGAAGCTCCAGAAAACTGGCACTAACAATGAAGGCCGCATTTATAAAGCAGGAAACTATAATCAGAATCAAAGAGATTGGAAGAAATAATGATATTAGTCAATGCTGTTCAACGGGAAAATGATTTCAGATACACCGTTTATGTTTCTGGGAGTCAGTGTTAAAGCTAAGAGTTAATTTGGGTGCTTCCTTTTCTGGTCTCTGCTCTGAGCACACTTGGGTTGTCATGGCCTGTGAACATAGTGGTCAGAGAAATGAGTGACCAGGATGAAAATCCGCAGTCACAGAGAGGCCTCTCAACACAAGGGTAGAGCAGGAAGCGTGACAACCGCATTCAATCCTCACTTATGTTCTCAAGACCTGGTATTTATTTAAAGGGTGGGGGAAGGCATTGGAAAGGGGTACTCGTTTTGAAACTCTATTTGAGGGTTCTGACGACTCCTGGGATTACTAGTACACTCTTTCCAAATTCTCCAGAGGCGTCTTAACCACTTTAAACAATTCCCCAAAAGACCTGTTCGTTGATTGGCCTGTTCTAAGTGAGAGTCACTTTTCAGGGAATGTCAGGAAACAAACTGTACGATCAAGACAGAGCCTCTAATTCAACCCAGCCTCCTTACCTACCACCTCCCTTCCGGACCGAGAGTCTGCCACAGCGATTGCTAGCTGACTTCCATACAGCCAAGCGTGGGATCCACCCCTCTGTCTAATACTCCACTTTGGAAAAGCGGGAATAACGAGGCAGAGACAGAAAAATCTGCATGAGTGGGGGAGAAATATTTCCAGCAAAAGTGTCGATTAAATTAATACAGCGCTCTCCTGAGAGCAGGGAAGCAACTCAATATTGAACTGAGGAAGTGACAAGGGTGTCTCACCGATGACACAATCTGCCCCTGGGACTCTCTCTCTGACTCTCTCTCTCTCTCTCTCTCTCTCTCTCTCTCTCTTTCTCCAGTTCTTCTACTCAGCAGTCCTGCCAGACATTTTCCTTCAGACATTGTAACTCTGCACACATGTGCAAATATTTGCAAGTGTGCATGTGTGTGCGTGTGTGTGTGTGTGCAGGAGCTATGCTTTCAAGGCTCTCAGAGACCCCAGTATGCTATTTTGCTAGAAGGTACAGACCATGAGCTCATGACAATGTTTTGATGGCAAGGCTAACGCTTACTGAGAGACTGATAGATATTTTTTCAGGTGTTTGTGTCTGATCAGAAATACTGACACTGTGTAAAATCATTGTAGTGAAGATCATTTTTGTGACAGATCACAAAGGCCCTGGAGAGAGAGAAAACAACCTTAATTTGGAAAACTCACACTGTCTGGACCCTTTTCAAATATTTATAAAGCTTCATGTCATTCCACTCTGATTTTCAGCTCTGAAATTCTAGGTGGCTCTTTCTTCCTGGGACTGAAAATATACATGTAATTAATAAAATTTAATTATTTGCTCTTTCTTTTCCTCAAAAGAAAATAAATTACCTGACCTTCAAAACATGTCTGTGTCTAACTACGTTAAGGGTTTGCCTCTGTGTTTTCTTTTGGTAGAAGCCTGGTGGTTTAGTCCAAGCTGTCACTCAAAGTCTCTGGGTTAAAAGGTCTCTATGTATTTATCTTGGTGCTCATATTAACCAGTTAAATGGTTGGATAGCAGTCAAAGGCTGGGAGAAACAGATATTTGAGAAGTCAAACATTTGATCCTCGAGAAATGACAGAGCGCTTTGGTGGAGTTTCTTACCTGCTAATTATTGAATAAGCATAAGAAGCTGTTTATTTTCCCAGCACTGGCAATAAGAAGTCATTGAAAGCCACACACACCATTTACAAACAGTAGATAGAAACTGCTCTGCAGACCTATCACAAACAGGCTCCAAGGAGCTTTTGGACTTTTTTTTTTTAACTGCTGACATCTAGAGACAAAAACTGACTCCATCAACCCTTTCTTCCCCATGAACATGAACATAGACACTTACATATACAACATATAACACACATATACAACATACAACACACACATATACAACATACAACACACATATACAGCATACAACACATACACAGCATACAACACACACATATACAACATACAACACACATATACAGCATACAACACATACACGGCATACAACACACATATATACAACATACAACACACATATACAGCATACAACACACACAAACACACACACATACACACCACTGTAAAACTAGCCTCAGTAATGCTAAGCCACTGTATACAAGTGAGGGAGGCGCTTTCTCTGCTCCTGATGCTAGAATCCACCTTTCAAATTTGCCAGCTGCCCTCCCAGCATGGGTCACCTTCCCACCTTCCTCACATCTGTCAATGACTCTGCCAGGCTCTGAAGCAAGAAATCAGTCATCATGGGCCACTCTGTGGCCTTCAACCCCCGTGTCCAATCTGTGACCAAGCCATGTCAACTCCACTCACAGCCTCTCAATTCACCTTTTCTTCCGCGGGAAAGGAGAACTTTTAGCATAAACAAGCAAAAACGCGCTGTGAGGGTACATTGTTCAGCATCAGCTCCCCACCCCAGACTGCCATTGGGCTCCCAACCACAGCCTGTTCTGAGGAGGCAAGCCATAGAGACAGGATGCTCCCTGAAGGTACACAGGAGGCAGCAGCTTTACACCTCAACAACTTGACTTCAATCTTCAAACCTCCGGCCCCACGAGAGAATAAATTCCCGGCGTTCCAGTCCCCTAGTTTATTACAGCAGCCACGGGAAACTAATATGAGGGCAGAGAGAATTATCCAGACAATTAGCAGCTTATCTGAAATAGGTTGCCCTGCAGCCATCAGCTTGCAGACCGAAACCAACTTCGTCTTTTCCTCAGTTCCTGTCTTTACGCTGGCTAGATACGTAACAGCCTCGTGCCATAATGTTGGTCATTCCTGTCACCATTTTAGCCACTGTCTACAAGATGCCAGGCTCTGTTGCATCCGTTTCCTTAGGCTATTTCTGTCATTGTCGACTGCACCCGTGGAAGATGCTGGGTTGTAAGGAAGGATAACCTGGAAAGAAAGTCACCTTTTTCCTCTTAGTATTGGCAGAGTTCTTCCTACTGGAAGCATCAGACTCTGTGTTTCTATGCATTTGTTTCTTCTCATGCCATGAGAGCTGTGGGACCCAGTCAGTCTCCTGTTCTCCACGTGTCTTGCGAAGGCCACGTTCTTGCTCTTGGTCCGCACTGAGGAAATACTCAGGCTTCTCCTCAGGTCAGGCAGCCTGACCACAGGAGAACATGCTATTTGGTTTGGTTTGTTTGTCTTGGTTTTGATGGAGTCTGGCCACGGAGCCCAAGCTGGCCTCCAAGCCACCATCTTTCTGCATCAGCTTCTCAAGTCGTTGACACACTTTTTAAAGATAAGCTGTCATGTAGCCCAGGCTGTCCTCCAATCCACTATGTAGTCAAGGATGGCCTCAATGTCTGGTCCTCCTGTCGCTACCTCCCAAGTCACCATGCCCAGTTGACGCAGCACTGGGGCTTGACCCCAGGGCCTTGCACATGTGAAAAAAGCCCTCTGTCAACTAAGCCACATACCAACCTTGGGGTCTTCATTCTAGTTCAGTCCCACTAACCCCTTTCTTTCTTAGACTCCTTTCTACCGAAGGAGACAACCGAGGAAGAACAGCCACCCTATCTTTGCATACTCCCTGGCCATTTCTGTAAAAAGCACTGTTCTGACAGGAAATGACAAACAGATGCCCCTTGACCCTCCATGACCCCAAAGTGACTGATCCTAAGGTCAGCACGTGGCCTGCTCATTTGGGAACAGCCAAAGCTCAGGCGCCTTAATTTAGAGTGTCCCGTGTCACAGCTGTGATAGATTAGGGACATCCTTTCAAATGAAGCTTTTTGGCTGTTGCAGGGGCTGTTGTTCTTATCACGCCTGGAGGCGCGCGGGAGGGAAAATGCAAACTTATTAAGAGAGTCGGGTAAGAAACAAGGTGTCCTTTATGATTAAAGGACGGTAGGAGGTTGCATCACCACTGAGCATCCAGACACTCAGAGGGCAGTTCCCCCACAGAAAAGAACAATCCAGACCCAAGGAGAAACTGTCCACCAGGGTAAGCTTCAAGCCAATTTAGGATAGAGAATTTCTGCTGGAGGACTGTCGAGTTCTTAGGAAGAATATTCTGAGTAATTCCAGCAGTTAGCGGCATTTCAACCCAAAGCAAATCTATTAGAAGCAGGATTCAGTTTCCTCAAAGGAGAACACTCAGGGGGTGAAGGGGACCATTCATTTGGTGTCTTCATTCACTCTGTTGGCTTCCAAACATGGTGTGCTCAGCCCTCTGAGCTCCCAACAGCATTGTCTCACAGGCTACAGGTTTTCTTTTTTCTTTTCCTTCTTTTTCTTTTGGAAGCTGCTAAAATCTTTCTCCAAATGAAAGTGTGATTGTGTGAAACCTAATGTTAACAAAACAGAGCAAAAAAAAATAATTGCAGAACTGTTCCGTGCACAGAAAGAATAGAGATGGGGCCGAGGAGAACATTCAATTGCTGAGTAAGGTACTTGCCCACAGAAGTCTGGGGACCTGAGTTTGATTCCTAACATCGGTGTAAAAAGCCAAGCATGGCAGTGTGCACCCATAATCCAAGAACTCGGGGAATGGAGAAAGGAGGGTCCCTGAGGCTCACCGGTCAGCCATTCAGTCAAATCAGCAGGCCCGAGGTTGTAGTGAAATACACTGTCTCACAAAACAGGTGGATTCAAGTTTGGTTTCTGGCCTACACACACACACACACACACACACTTAATTAAAAAGAGTAGACAGGATGGGCTGGGTCCTTCACAGGTTAGGGATCCTTAACTATCATCACCCCTCCATATCAAACCATGTCCGTAGGACTCTACACAATTACCTGGAAACTCCCCTCTAGTACTGAGTGAGGAGGACAGCAGACCCGTGACTTAGAGGCCTTGCGTGCCGCTGTACTGATCCCCTTCAAGGCAGCCCACTCTGACCCTTTGACTCCAAAACATCTCCTCTTGGAAATGGGTTCCCCGTGTCTATTTCTTTACTAGGTTCTGGGGAATAAGGGCCTTAACTGTCACTACTTGATGGCTTCTAGTCTGACTAATTAGAAAGCCACTTATGCAGACAACATGCAAGTCTAATTTATAAGTAGTGAAGTAACCACAGAACAGGTAGACTTTTCTAATCTCTCATGTCAGCATGCTTTAGGCATTCCTCTGCTCCCCCCCCCGACACCCACCTTCAGTGTGCTGAAAATAATGCATGCTTATAAAGCAAAAATTAGAAACTTTGATTCTAATTTGCTACTTTGAGCCTAGAAAATTCGATGGCTTAAGGCCAAGCTTGCCTTCTACACTCCTAATTGTACACGATGCGCATCTTTCTTGCAAATAGAAGTTACGCTAGCGAAAGCCATGTACCTAAAATTGCAAAAAGCATTTGGATTAAAATTCCAAATCATCAATAAAGGAATTTGTGTCTTGCTGCATTAGGGCTGCTCTTACCGAATGCTTCACACTGCGAAACAACTGGAATGTGTTGCTGAAGGTCCCAGCGGATGCGAAGTTCAAGATTAAGGGAGTGACAGATGTGGTGTCTGACGAGAATCTGTTCCTCATATTTGGTGTGTGTGATGTATGTGCGTTCGGGGCGGGGGGGGAATGTGTGGTGTTGTATATGTGATGTGTGTGCGTGTTTGTATGTGGTATGTGTGTACATATGGTATGTGTTTGTATGTGTGGTGTGGGGGATATGTATATGTGAGGTGTTGTATATGTAATATGTGTGTGTTTGTGTGTATGTGGTATGTGTTTGTGTGTGTTTGTGTGTATGTAGTATGTGTTTGTATGTGTGCTGTGTGTGTGTTTGTGTGGATGTGGTATGTGTTTGTATGTGTGGTGTGTATATGTGTGGTGTTGTATATGTAATGTGTGTGCATGTTTGTGTGGATGTGGTATGTGTTTGTATGTGTGGTGTGTGTGTATGCGGTATGTGTTTGTATGTGTGGTGTGTGTGTATGTGGTATGTGTTTGTATGTGTGGTGTGTGTTTGTGTGTATGCTGTATATGTTTGTATGTGTGGTTTGTGTGTATGTTGTATGTGTTTGTATGTGTGGTGTGGTGTGTGTTTGTGTGTATAGTAGTGCACATGTGTACGCATGCATGTAGAAATCAGAAGACAACCCTGGGGTATCATCCTTAAGTACCATACACCTTTTGCTTGAGACAGACTCTCCTTGGCCTAACACTCATTAAGCAGGCTAGAGTACCAGGCCTGCAAGCTCCACGCATTTTCCTGGCTTGGCCTACCCAGAACTGGAATTATAGGTGCATGCCATCAATGTTTGACTTTTCCTTCTTCCTTTTCCTTTCTTTCTTTCTTTTCTTCTTTCTTTCTTTTTTTCCTTTTTTACTTCTTTTTTTCTTTTTTCCCTTCTAACATGGGTTCTGGGGACCCAACTCAGGTCCTTGCACTTGCAAAGCAATTTACTAACTGAATTATTAGCCCCATACTTTGGCATTTCCTTGCTGGGACTTCTCTTAGCCAAGGGGATAAATAATGTTCCCCAGGCTCTTCTATAAGAGCATTAATTCTGCTGGGGAGGGCTTTGCCCTCATGACCCAATCACTTCCTAGAGGCCCTTCCTGACTATACTACTACATTGGGGATTAGATTTCAACATATAAATCTGGAGAGGGGCATAAATATCCAAGCCATAGAAAAAATGTACATAAAGGAAAACATCCCCTAATAGCAAAGAGATCACCTAAATTGGGCACCATTATCTTGGAAAGTTCTTTTCCAAGCCACTTTCTTTCTGAGACAAAAGACTGTATCCTGCCTGATGTACCGCTCTCTGAGAAGGCTCATAGTGATCCATCCTCTAGTGTTCACACCCTTTTAGCTCCCCCCCCCATGGTGTCCCAGGCCTTGAACTGTGTGGCCAATAGAAGGACTAACAAGTGACATCTTTTCCCATGAGGAGGCTGCCATGGCAACAATGAACCAAGGGGTGTCTGTAGTCAACAGCCAGGAAGCTCAGAAGAACCCAGGCTTCCACCAACCATGTGATGAACTCACAGAGAACCATCCCTTGACCACGTCTTGTTCATGAGATACCCTCAACCAAAACCTGAAGGCCAAATCACCACGACTGAATGTTTAGACCTAACCCAGTTTCTGAGTAACATGTCAATTTCTGCCATGACCCTTGGGCGACTAAATGTGAAAGTTTGTGCCACCCCCTCAATAAAACGTTGAAACTGCTTAACCAAATAGGAAATGAGAAGAAAAATATTCCTGGCAAAAGTAACCTGCTCAATGGCACAAAGTGTTAAAACATTATGAAAAACCAGGAGATATGGATGAAGATGGTGCTGAGACAAAACCACAAAAACATTTAGAAACAAAACCACCAGTGTGTGTGTGTGTGTGTGTGTGTGTGTGTGTGTGTGTGTGTAACATGAATGGGGCCTGCTTGTTGGGGCTTCTGTCCTTCCCGGTACCCCACAGCCGGCAGGCCCCAAAGAAAAATCACACAGAGATCTCTAAAGTTATAAAGCTAATTGGTCCATTAAGTCAGGCTACTTATTAGATCTTGTAGCTTATATTAACCCATTATTCTGATCTATGTTAGCCATGTGGCTCAGTACCCTTTTCAGTGGAGCAGATCACATCCTGCTGCTTCGGTGGTCTGGGAAGGAGTGGGAGGAATGAACTTCCTCATTCCCAGAATTCTCCTGTTCTCACTGCATCATTTCTACTTCCTGTATGGTTTTCCCGTGTGTGTGTGTGTGTGTGTGTGTGTGTGTGTGTGTGTGCGTTCATTCTAACAGACAACCTGAGTTCAATTCCTGGAACTTACATGGCAGCTCAGAACAATCTGGAACTCTTGTTTCACCAGGCATGAAAGTGATACACATACATGGAGACAAAACATCCATACAAATAATTGCACACATTTAAAAAGAAACTCATTGCTAAGCATTTTAAGCATGCACAATGTCATTTGTTCAACAGATATTAATGGAGTGCCCATCTGACAAGGTAATAGCCTGTGCAGTCCTATGGAAACACACAAGACAGATAAAATCCCTGCCCTCGTTGCTCTCTATTCAGAACCAAAAATACACTCTTGATTCCATATTTTGCGTGGGTGTCTTTAGCTGAGATGGAGAGGAAGCAGAGGAAGGGGGTGATGAGGAGCCTCATAAATGTTTCCAAAGCCATCTTGTGCTGCATATCCTCCCTGACCTCCTGGCCTCCTTATGTGGCAAAGATGCTTGAAAAAATTCTAGCCCTATGTTTACCTCAAACAAGGATCCTTTGAGCCTGTCCCTTTAGATCTCTCTATGGCAGAATTGCCATAAACTAAAAGAGACTGGGCTACACATGCGCAGATGCAGCAAGTGAGGTCCAGAGGAGGCAAGGAGCTGGTCCAAGCCCTCAGAGCTGGCTACAGCAAGTGCCAGCTGAAGTCTATGCCTCCCGGGTTCCAGCCCAGTGCATTCCCTACCAGGTCTCACTAATGCCATCAGCCTTGCACTGCTATGCTTCAGCAGCCTGTGAGAACAGCGTGGGGAAAAAAATCTCAGAGCACTGCAGAGATTTTAGCTTCACTCCCAGCAATGGTTTCATTCGGCAGCCGTCCAAGGACCCTGCTAAGGCTGTTTTCCTTGACTCAATTAGGGAGAGCACTGGGGGAAGATCAGGCTGAGAAATCCTCAGGGCTCTCATCTGTTAATTGAAGGCCCTGTCAGGTTTTCCACAGTATGACAAATGATCAAAGATTTCTCTCTTTCTTTATCACTCCCTTGATTTCAAGGCAACAGTGGGCTGAGGTACAAGTAAAGAAAGAATGTATGATATATTTTATAATGGAAATAAAACAGTCAAAAGGGACCTAATCACTTAGATATGTTTAGAGTTTGAAGCCAAAGAGCATCCATTTCTCAAGGTGGAAGAGAAATCTCATTTAGGACTACTGCGTGGGATCCTGTGACCTGGGTGTTGGCCCAGACCCTCCCCGTCATGTCTCAGTTCCCTGCTGTGTAAATGACATGCAATGGCCTTGGGTCCTTGGAGCATTGGCTGCTTCAGTGGCTGGCAAATTACCAGCCTGTATCTATATTGACAGTCGTGTTCTTGACTTAATGGTTAATTTACTTAATGAGAAACCTCTGTCCTCCTAAAAAGAATGGGATGTCAAAATGGACTGTACTGGATGCTATGATGGACAGGAGGATGGGGAGGGACTTCTCATTCCCAGACCCATTTGTGTGCATTTCATTCATTTCTTAAGTATTTGATTTTTAGTTCCTCTTGTGGTTTGGATAGAGATTAGGTGTGCTCCCCAAATGTCTTTTTCTGTCCAACCAGCCAGCTCTGAAATAATGACATGGAGACATCTTAATAATTGTGAAAGGTCAGCCTATAGCTTAGCCTTGTTATAAGCCGTTATAACTTAAATTAGTCCATTTATATTAATTGGCATGCTATCACATGGTGTTACTGTTCTTCCATCTTGTACCTCCTGTTTCCTCTCCATCCAGCTGACCACTCTGCCCTCCTTCTTCCCAGAGTCCTCTCTGTCCTTGGAAGTCCCACCTAACCTCTTTCTAGGTATTGGATGTTCGGTTTTTTATTACACCAGTCACAACAATGCACCTTCATGCAGTGTAACAATATCCTACAACGCTCAAAGAGCCACACACTGGAAACTTAATCTTCAGTGTGGTGATGCAAAGAGGTAGTGGAACCTTTAAGAGTAGGGCATGGCTGGAAGCAATGTGATTGTGGGCCCCAACCTCAAATGGGATTAATGTTCTTTCAAGAGTCTTGCTGGTGTCTGTGACAGTGAACTATAAGGCTACTTTATTTTTTTTAAATAAGTAAGTATCCTGGTATGATAGTTTGAATGTAATTGGCCCCCATAATCTCACAGAGAGTGTCACTATCAGGAGGTCTAGTTTTGTTGGAATGGGTATGGCCTTGTTGGAGGAAGTGTATTACTGTTGGGGTGGGCTTTGAGATCTCCTATGCTCAGGATACTATCCAGTGTGCCAGTTGACTTCCCGTTGCCTACAATATGTAGGACTCTCGGCTACTATTCCAGCACAATATCTGCCTGTGTGCTGCCATACTCCCCATCATGATGATCATGAACTGACTTCTGAACTGTAAGCCAGCTCCTCCAATTGAATGTTTCATTTGTAAAAGTCGCCGTGGTCATGGTGTCTCTCCACAGCAATAGAAACCCTAACTAAGACACCGGCATCTGATTATCCCTGGTTTCCTGTGTGATCCATTTCTCTTGCTCCGTCTTCTGCCACGATGTCATCTGCTATGCTATGAATTAACTAAACAACAATCAGCAGAACCAAGTAAATGTTAGCGCCACATTCTTGGGCCTCTAGACCTATGAGATAACTAAACTTCTTTTCTTCAGAATTGTCTCTTATTGGGTATTGGGTTATAGCAAGCAATAGCGGAAGTGGAACGGCATGTTTCCTGTTATATGAATGCCTGGTCCCGGAGTGGGGTAAGGGTGAACAGCTGAAATGCATAACCTAACCACCCCCAACTTCACACCACACCCAGTCCAACAAACAAACACCCTAAATTAGTGTAGTAGCTCACAATCTGGTGGTTCCTGGAGCACTCTGAGTTGAGTTAAAAACGAAAGTAAGCACCAATTTGTGAATTTCCTGGCTATTTATTTATAGGCATCATTTGCCAACAATGGAAGAAAATTTAAGTTGAATTGAGGTGGAATTCCTGAATAGCTGGTGTGTTTCCTGTCATAGACACTCCACCCCACAGTAAGATTGCTAGTGGATAGAGAAATAGCTAAAATCACAGAACCTGGAGTTCAGTCGTTGGGTATGAATCTTGGCCCTTTCATCTCGTATTAGTGTGACCTTGGGACCAGCTGTCAATCTTTCCTGTGCATCAGTTTTCTCGTTTGCAGAAAGAAGATTGAAACAGTACTTCCCAGCATTGCTGTGAAGCCTAAACAAACCTACTTAGTAAAAGGATGTAGGGAGATTTGTCCTACCCTGAGGCTACAATGTCACTGAAAACATTCCCTGCTGTAAGCAGATTCTCTATTTCCTGAAAGTTTCCCATTTAGGTATCAGAGCCACAATGGAACTGAATCTCAGCCTCATGCTTTAAATGTTTTTTAATCTTTTCTTTTCCTTTCTTTTCTTTTTTTATTAGAGGAACTCTAATGAGGACCAAGGGTGTTTTACAAAGTTCAGTGAACCATATCCTTAAAATAAAAGAAAAATGGCAATAGCAATACTTTAATTTTTAAAATTTTTTTTTTATGACTGTGTAAATGGAGTTGGCATGGACACGTGAAGGCCATCACATGTGTGTGGAGTTCAGAGGACCGTGTAGGTCTGACGATTGAACTCAGGTTGCCAAGTTTGGCATCGGGCACCTTTACCCACTGAGCCATCTTACCAGCCCTGAATATCTTCCACTTCTTTTTAATCTGCTTTTCATAGCTTTACATATGTGTTTATGGATAAGGCTGTGAACCCTATAAAGGTGAGAAATCCTACTTTTTCTAATATCTGTAATTCCACGCACCTGGAATAATATCACACAGAGAGTGAGCACCCAATAGATATTTTATTAATAAATAACTCGTTCTATTTGGAGGTCCACACTCTACCTTTTGTTTGGGATTCTGGAGATCAAACCCTAGTCGCAAACATGCTAGGCAAAGGCTCTAACCCTGAGCTACATCCCATATTTTTGCAAAGCGACGAAGGAAGCTATGGATAACATTGATGTGTGTATAAATATGCGTATCATTTTATACACACCTCCATAGAGAGGACAAAGGAGCACAATGCCAGCTGCGAACAAAGCTGGCTAGGACTCTGGGTCCTGTCCCACCTATAAGGGGAAGCAACTTCCCAGGGATACAGATGCTTCAGGGCAGGACAAAAAGCTGCTCTGTTATATTCTAATTTCTGCTGTGCTTTCAGAATTCAAAATTCTAAATTCTGTGCTTCTAACATAGGTATGTGTGGCTGTTTATAGTCCAAGGGGCACTGGTGAGTCTAAGCAAAATTCATCAAGGAGCTAATGCTTTGAAATCCCATTTACACTGATATAGGTATATGTAAATAGAAAAGAGGTCAAATAACACAATCCCACCAGCTTTTTCCTCTGACTTACAGCCAAGACCATCTCTGCTGCTGCACATTGTCCCTGGCAAACTGTAACGTTCCTTCTCGCAGGAGATGGCTGTCTTCCCCTCACAGTGCATGTTCCTCAGAGCTCTGCCCTTGAGTTCTGCCCACTGACATCTTTTGGACATTACCTGGGGTAGCTCCGATGTTCAGCCCGTGAGAACTCAGTGGAACTCTAGAGTGTACAGATTAGGGCCAGCCATCTTTCATGGTGTGTTAGCTTACAGGAAGGAAAATTTGAGCAAGAACTGTATATGACAAAATACCAAATGCACACTCACCAAAGAAGAGTAGAGATGTTAATAGGCTTAAGGAGCTACAATTTATCATTTTTTCTCCCATATGAAGACTTTAGGAATAAAAAGAAATTTAACAAGCAGTTAATGATAGTTGAAAGTCAGGCTCTTTTAGTTAACTAGAAAGACCACTTGAGATCTCTAGATTAGGAGACCCACCCTGTTTGTGGTGAATGTATGCCTTTAATCCCAGCACTTGGGAGGGAGAGGTAGGCGGATCTCTGTGAGTTCAAGACCAGCCTGGTCTCCAAAGCAAGTTCCAGGATAGGCAGGGCTACACAGGAAAACCCTGTCTTGAAAAACAAAAACAAAAATGAACGAACAAGAGCAAGAGAAAAGAAATAGAAAATAAGCCAGGCGGTGGTGGCGCACGCCTTTAATCCCAGCACTCGGGAGGCAGAGGCAGGTGGATCTCTGTGAGTTCGAGACCAGCCTGGTCTACAGAGCTAGTTCCAGGACAGGCTCCAAAGCCACAGAGAAACCCTGTCTCTAAAAACCAAAAAAAATAAAGAAAAAGAAAAGAAAAGAAATAGAAAATAAGAAAACATGGCTGGAGGTGTGACTCCAAGGTAGAGAGCTTGCCTAGGCCATGAGTTTGAGCCTCACTAAGCCCTGAAGGTAGGGAAAGAGTAGAGAGGGACAAAGGGAAGAAAGTCCTATATATCTCTAATATGAAGTTCACATTGCAGCTTCAATACGCTAAAGAACGTTTGTAAGATTTCTATTTCTATTGCCTGTGTATTTTCTTCAGTTTGCCTTGCAGTCTTTTTTAAGGGAACAGATAATCTTTTGGGTCAGAGTTTCTTTTAGGGTCCCATGTTAATGTCATCAAGGAGGCAGCCAGAGAAGCCTATCAGCCCATACCTGTACTGCCACCTCATGCCGACATGCTAAAATTGCAGGAACAGAAATCTCTCCTCTGAGACTACATTTGCATAACAAAGACAGCTCTGTAACTTCACACAAAAAATAAACTCTGAATGACACCAATGTAAATGAGAAAATGTAAGAACTTTTTAAAAAACAACAAAAAACAAAAAACCAAATAAGAACACGAAGAGAGAGAATCTTCTAGTCTCGGAAATCACCAGTATGAAATTCTCCACACGGGAGACACAGTGTGACACAGTGAAGTGCCAGACTCTTGCTCGGCTTTGGCAGCCATTTTTCCAGGGGTGTGAGTCGGCCCTAAGCAAGGACTTAGACAAGCGTACGGGTCAGGTTACTACTGTGAAGTTGCTGTAAGGGAGAGACCACAAACCACGTGTCTCACACAGATACGATTGTTTCTCCTCAGGTTTAAAAAACCTATAAATATTTCCTTAAAATTAATTAACTAATGATCCCTTTTCTGGCTGGGAGAAAGAGGAGACTGAGTGAGGAAGCTCAGGGTCATGTGGCCACTTAACAATTACACGAGACCTTGATCAGTTCCTTGGTCCAGTTGCATGCTTGCCTCTGCCACCCTTCGAATCCTTACCCTACACTGCCATGAAGGAACAGAAGGCTGGGGCTGGGGCTAGTGGGTCAAGCACTTGCCTTGCATTGACATTGTGGCCCATGTGTAATCCAGCACACAGGAGACAAAGAAGAGAATTACTAAAGGTAGCCAGTTAGTCATATTGGTGGGAACTGCAAGCTACCAGTTCAGGGAGCAACCCTGCCTCAGTACGTAAGGTAGAGAACAATGGAGAAAGACACTGAAGTCAACCTTGGCCATACACACACATACACACATACACACACACGTGTACCTGCACACACATGCACACATGTGTGCACCTACACACACATGTGCACCTGCACACACTCTTGCAAACATGCATACATACATATAGCATGCACACATACATATGCAAAAATGTCTATACAGGGATAGAATAAAAGAAAAGCCGATTCTTTCCCTTAAGGCCTTGATCTAGAAGCCCCTGATGTCTTTCTCTACTACTTCCTTCCCATTGCCCACATGGCAACATCTAAAGATAGCCTGGGAAATGTAGTATTTGAACAGGTGACCATGGCTCCAACTAAGAATTCCATTTGTATGAAATTCAAATCATGGAGACTAGAAGAAACTAGAGAACTCCCCAATATTTTTATTCTCTCCTTGTGTCTAGTAAGCAGGCACTGCTTTTAAGTCAGACTGGGAAACCCTACAGGGTAAAGGGGCACAAAGAGGCTGCAACAAACACAGTGTGAGCACTGGGATTTCGTTTTCCTCTAAAGACTGAGGTTAGGACAATTGGCAAAACAGGACTCAGGTCTGTGGGTCAAATAATTACGCTGTGTTAACACTGCCTTCCTGAGATTGGGGATCAAACCTCACTAGTGCAATGGGTGTCCTTGATTTCAAGAAACACACCCTGAAGGACTGACAGGGACAGAGCCATTGTGTCTGCAGAGCTTCCTCAATCAGTCAAAGAGAGAACAAAATGGCAAAGTGTTAACGTTCGGAGCCTCTAGGTGGAAGAGGCACTTCTTGCAACTTAGCTGTAACTCTGAAATTCTGTCAAAATAAAAAGTTAAAAACAGTGCTATCTCAGCTCTGACTGGAATTAGCTTATTAGACTTTTTATGAGGTTCATTTGCAGGTTTACTCATTATATAACACCTTAGTTGAACTCAAAGTGCAGACAATTCAGTAGCCCTTTGTTTCCAAATTGAGTTTGAGATCTAGGGAGTGGGCCCAAGGCTTTAAGCCTACCCAGCAAACATTGTACCACCTAGTGGTCCTCTGACCTCTATATTTGGTTTAATTTAATTTAATTCCCCTTTACCCCCACCTATTGCAGTGACTGAAGTTAAACTAGGGATAGTATTTGCAGCACTGGGTATGACGAGAAGCATTTAGGAAGCAGAGACAGAAAGGTCCCCAGTGGAAGAGCAGCCTGGGCTACATAATGAGACCCTGTTTCACTGAAACAAGACAGGCCCACATGTATGCACAGTTAGTTAAGCACACCACCCTCAGAGGTGCTGCAAGAATTCCAGGACCACGCACAGACTGCCCAACCTCTCCACCCGCCCGGAGACAGCTCGCATTCTTGCTCCGGTTTGCTCAAACTTAACAACCCCATGACACTAACGCTCTATGAGTTTCCTTTCTGAGACTCTCAGGTCCTCTCAGTTCTGAAACCAAATTCAGCCTCAGGAACAGCTCCATTCTTGCCAGAGCAAGCATCCAGCATCATGGCGCGTCTATCTTTCTGTATAAATGCTCTCTGAAGAGGAAAAACATGGCCATATTCTAGACCATCATGCCTATGCCCTGGATCTTACAACTATCACAAGCAGACCTGCCTGAAGATCCTTCTCTGTCCTTAATGGTGACATTTACCTTTAGAACGGGGTGAGCAACTCCATCAAAACAGACACACACATCGAATCTTGGTATCCATGATAGCACCAACTATCCAGAGTCATGTATATGCCCATTGACTTTAAGCACATAGTTGTCACTTAAATGTACAGATTGCCACATCCTCTCCCACGCTCCCATCAAGAACAGTGGTTCTCAACATGTGGATTGAACCCGCCCCCCTTGGAGTCACTTCAAAGGTGTGGCCTAAGACCATCAGAAAACACAGACATTTATATTACAATTTATAACAGTTGCAAATTTAGAGTTATGAAGTAGGGATAAAAATAATTTTATGGTCATTAGTCACCACGACACGATGAACTGTACTAAGGGATCGCAGCATTAGGAAGGTTGAGGACCACTGATCTAGAACTTCCCAGGGGAGCACTCAAGGCCAGGGACAGTAGCTATGCCTATGTGTGAATGAGGAGCTACTATTCAATTATTGGATCTGCTGACCTTAAGGTAAGGAGCAAATCATCTCCCAGTGACCCACTAAACTTGTCAAAGAGCTAGACCACTCTATTGTCACTGATAACAGAGCCTTAGAGAGAGGCCCACTGGCAAGGCAGAGGTGGGCCAATCCCCCGTTATGCATAGCTGCGTTTAGCTGTGGATTTTTTTTAATGCATTGAATACATTCAGATAACAATAATTCCCTAAATTGCCAGATAAATACACATGCTGCCTTTGAATTTGAAAAACATGTATTTCCAAACACATACTCCCACAAATTGATTTTTTTTAAAACCACTGATAGAGATGTTCGGATCCCTTAAATGTTGGCTTATTGAGTTGTCTGCCTGCTTGGTTGCCTCTCGTGGAGAAACGCTTCATTGGAAAGTGAGATCATTTCCCCCTCAGCTGTCTCCTAAGACCGACGAGCGGCTCGGTGCATTGAAAGAGAACTCACAGCATCACAGACAATAATGTAGAAGACGCCAAACCAGCACGAAAGAACAAAGGAAATGTTTCTTTTCTTTGTCCCAACCCTGAGGATGGATCTGACTTTCAGTTTTTTCAAACCTATTGTTCTAGCCTGATTGGATTCAAGAGCCCTGCACTGCCTTGTAACAGCCACATGGACACACACACAGACACACAGACACACACAGAGACACACACTCAGACACACAGAGAGAGACACACATACATAGATACACACTGACACACACAGACACATACAGAGACACATTCAGACACACACACTCAGACACAGAGAGAGAGACACACACACACACATAGATACACACAGACACACACAGACACATACAGAGACACATTCAGACACACACACACAGAAATACACAAACACACACTCAGACACACACACACAGAGACACACACAGATACACACACAGAGAGAAACACACTGAGACACACAGAAACACACATACACACATGTACACACACTTGTATGATCACAGGGCTTATGTTTTTTCTTCACCTAAACCTGCATGGTCCTGAAGGCAGCCCTCCTTCCTGCATGACCAGTGAACGGATGAGGATAAACTGCCTTGGCCGAAAGCTCCTGCTCCATTCCTTAGTCCCAGCCAGTGACAGCTCTGTGGGAATCACTTGGAGCCTCCACTGAACAAATCTCTTCCCTCTACCAATAATGAATCTGCTCCAAAGGAGAAGCCTTGTGGGAACACTTAGAACATTCCAGAAAGTGAAGTCAATGAAGACAAAATTACTCTTGCTTCTGCTCCTAAACCCACCTTCCTGTCACATTGAGCTAGCCTGGTTTCTAGAACCTCCCTCTGGCTTTGAAAAGGTCCTTTCCCCTTTATCCCCAGATCTCGGGGCTTGCAAAGGTCACACCCACACTCCTGAGGACATATATGGTGAGGCTAACAGTTTCTAGTTCATGTGAAAAACACACCTCAGTGGTCTAGAAGATTCCTCATGATCAGGGAACACATCAGTAGGCCTAGAAGCGCTAAGCATTTGAGGGACCAAGGAACTAATCCTAGCTGGCACCTTTCAATATTTATTTAGCATTTGCCTACACAGCAAGGTGATGAACCCCAAGTATTTGGCCACTTATTGCAATATGTATGATGTTGCTTTTCTTTTTTTCTAGTTTTATGACGTGTGTGTGTGTATGTGTGTTTGTGTGCTGGAAACAGTAAAATTATTACAAACATGAAACAATATGTTTGACAATTTTTGTTCTAGAATCATTTCTGTTGCTGTAATAAAACATCCTAACAAAAGCAACTTGTGGGGTAGGGGGGATTTACTTTGGCTCCCAGTTCTAGTTTAGAGCCTATTACAGCGGGGAAGTCAAGGCAGAGAGAATTTAAACAGCTATTCACACCATAGCTACCACCAAAGGCAGAGAGAAACGAACACATTCATGCTTATTAGTGCCGAGCTTACATTTTCTTCACTCTTATATAGTCCCGGACCCAAACCAGGGAATGGTGCCTCTCTCACAGTGGACTGGTGCTTCCCACATCAATTAGTGTAACCAAGACAATCCCCCACCAACACACTCACAAACCAAATTGATACAGAAAATCCTTCACTGAGATTTTTTTTATTCCAAGTGACTGTGTCAAGATGGCAATAAAAACGAATGACCTCACCATATGACGACTCTTAGACAGTGAAGAACAGAGCAAGAGTTTAACAAGAAGTCCCAGGTTGAGTTTGTAATTCCATATTAATTATAGATTTTCTCTGCAGCTTTGTCAAATAGTTTCTCCTTCCTGGTCCTGTTTCATCATCTATGAAAGAAAAGACTTGAAGCCAAATCAGCTCATGGTCCCCACTCACATCAATATCCCTACTCTAAGACACATGAAGAAATGGAAATCAATCAAAGCAAAGTGTGCATTTTTTTAAAAGACAACACTCTAAAATAATAAAGAGTATGCAAAAAAGAGACACGATTCATTTTTCATGACACTCATTCCTCAAAGCCAGACATGCCCTCATAGCTTGCTTTTCAATGTATTGTTTTTAGAACAAATTTCACCCAAATCATTTACAGACAGTGTCTTAGCCATAAGTAGACTAAAGATTGAGGACTGCCTACAGTCTCACGTCTGCATACATACATGCATCTGTGTGCAGACATGCATGGACAAACACACACACTCCTCACTGATCCTCACGTATACTAATGCTCAAGAAGGGAAGGTAAATAGATGAGGGTGTTTTGATGTATATAAAGCAACGCCCCCACAACATCCATTTCCATTTTATTTAAAGCCTCTTTCGACAAATGAGAAAACTGAAACATTTGGAGGGGAAAGTTAATTACTTAATAACAAGGACTCTTCAGTGAACAGGAAGGCAGGTCACCTGACCTGATGATAGCTCATTTTCATTGATGATGACTGCTAGACCTTGACACTCAAACTGATCATACGGTCCAATATTTCACCCATTGATGTTATTTCAAGATGGAATACTCGACTGGCAGTCCTGCTTTGCTTAGAGGCTGTATAGTCCTTTTGCATTTAAACCTTTCTTATAGCCTTCTGTCATGGTATACGTCAGTACTAAGGCAAAAGTATGGAGATCACAAGTTCAAGGCCAGCCTGGACTATTGAGAAAGATCCTGTCTCCAAAAAGAATATGTCTGATACCATACACGTTGCCTGAATTAGATAAATGATAAATTTCACATTCATGAACCACATTTCATAACTCCTGTGTACCAGCCATTTGCTCACAATTCTGTTTAAATTTCTTTTTAATTAGGCTGTAGACATAAAGTCAACCTTCAGCTTGTTATTTTAATAATAATCATAACAATTAACCCATAAGTGTTTTTATCACTAACAATTATTAAATAATGATGTGTGCTCATTAACATAATAAGTCTCATTAATTGCATGCTGTCTCACAATGAGATGAACCTGTGATCAGACAGAAAGTATAGGTTGAAGCAGGATCAGAGAATAGCTTTGGAACTGGCTGGGCAAATTGTCAAAAAGTTAGGCTTCACAAGGTAGGGATAGGACTTGAGGAAGTGAAGGAGACATGGTGTCAAATCACAGTCTAACAACATCAATTAAAACAAGAAGTGTACAAAAAGTACTAGTGTCACTTAGAAAAATAGGGTATTAGTTATGGCGGTTTGAGTAAGAATGACCCCATAGGCTCATCTATTTGAATGTCTGGTCCCCAGTTAAGGAGTTGTTTGGGAAGGATTATGAGGTGTGACCTTGTGGAAGGAGGCACGTTACTGGGGACAGGCTTTAAACCTTCAGAAGTTCATGCAATTCCCAGTTAGATCTTTCTGGCTCACATTTGTGGAGCAGATGCAAGCTCTTGTTTACTGCTCCAGCACCATGCCTGCCTGCCTGCTGCCATGATCCCTGGCATGTTGCTAGTCATGGACTCACCCTTTAAAACTGTAAGCTCTAATTAAATCCTTTCTTGTATAAGTTGCCTTGGTATAGTGCTTTATCACAGCAATAGAATGGCAACTAAGATGTTAGGAAAATATTATTCACTAAAGATTTTAGGAATGATTATAGAGACTAAACTTTGATCTTCAATGTGACAAAGATTCACTTGCAGGCACAGAGGTCCTGGGATCCATATGTAATATTGGTTTGCTGATAACTTCTGGGTATTGTATCTTAGTCCCTTCAGTTGCTATAGCAAAATGCTTTGGGATTGATAATTCAAAAGCAATAGAATTTTAAGAACTGAGAGTCTAGCTCAATGGTAGGGCACTTACAAGGCTCCTGACTTCAGTCTTTATAATCATGGAAAACTTAAACAATAGGATGTTATTGCTATAGTTCCAGAGGTTAAAAAGTCCAAAATTGAGGTATTAAAAAATTCAATTATCTAGTAAAGATTTGCACTCCTCGTCCAAGTGTGTCCTCGTGGTAGAAGTAGTGAGCAGGCTCCTTTGTAAGGGCTCTAATCATATTCACTGGGGGGCGGGGGGAATGAGTTCCCTAAGACCCAACCCATTGGCATTGTCTCACCGGGTATTAAATATCAACATAAGAATCTGGGGGAGACTTTCTTCAGCCATAATATACTGATACTAAATATTCTGAAGTTATATCACGGCTGCTTATCTTTTCTATATTTTGTCTTCATTGTTTTCCTGCATACCATTTGTGTGTGAGTGTGTGAGTGCATGTGTGTGTATCCTACCTTTTCCTTGGGCTTCTGATTTCATTCTCTTGTATCTCAATAGCCACATTATTTGGCACATACTTTAATTATTTTGTCCCAACTACCCTCTGTGGATAGAACTAGATTGGCCATTCTGTCTCTTATTTCTACCTTGATATTTGAGTTCAATGTTTAACATTACTGTGTTCCCTAAAGGTTGACAGGCTTAGAATCAAACATGACAGGCCCGTGAATACTTCTCCGACCTTCTCCACTATTTTCAAAAGCGTTTAGTGTTTCTTCAAGGCATCTGGAGTAAGTCCCAAGCTCCTTGGTCTGTCTTTTAGAGCTCTCTGCAGTTTATCCTCAAACTATTTTATGGCCACTTATACCCCCCATGGTGGATTGGGTTGATATTCCAATATTTGGGTAGCTTATTTCTAGAACTTCTTTCTCATTCTTTTCCAAGTCAGTTGATCGTTTTGAATGGATTCTTCTTTCTTCCTCATGCTTTAGATTTATTCCTCTGTCACTGTGAACTAGACTCGCTATTCGATAACTCCTCTATCTGCAGATCTTCAAGTTCTGTTTCTGCCATGTTGCCAGCTCTCATTGGTGGCGACCTACCTCCTCGGAGACCTTGCTGTCTATGTGCGAGTTCAACTGCACTAGAACCCTGGGGGGCGGGGGTATGTGACACATGAACACACATATCAGGTGGTTTGTTCCTCCCAGAAGGAAAACAGACATCCAGGGACACTGCTGACTTGGAAGGACTTTAAACCTCGTTCTTGTGATCACCAGCCCTTCCACAGTGTGAGGATCCAGGTCCCAGATCTGCGAAAGCTTGGTTTGCCCTGTCAATTCTTGAGACAGAACGTTTCCCTTGTCCAAGCCAGAGCTGTAATAGCACATTCCTTTGCTCTGTCTGAAAGGTTTTATTTCTTAATCACACTTTCTTTGTGCACAGTGTCCTCAAGGCAACCTGAGGTTTAGGGAAGGCATCACAACCCAACTTCTTTTCAGTCCTGAGCATTGTATCGCCCCTCCCGTTGTTCCCCGTGCCCCACATTGGTCATTGAAATCTGATGATCTGGCCAGCTACTATCCTCAGTTCCTTTGGTATTGTCCCAGTCCTCTGGGTTGTTGGGTTTTTTTGTTTTGGTTTGTTTTTACTGTGCTTGATACCCCTGACAATTACCTTTCCTTTCTCTCTTGTCTAGCCATACATTGAAGAGATTTTGTTTCTATTTTATGCAATATTTCTGGCTGCTTGGCATAGGATTTCAAGATGTCAAATTCTCAATAGTGCATAAAACAAAAGACCTGTGATGGACAGTGTCTTTCACCAGTGTCTCTTACTCTGAAAGCCTTGCTATGACCACAGTCATTTGGATTGTAGGTCTGTGTACCCTTGGCCCAAGGACTCAGCTTCTCACTACAGTGCTCCAGAGCAGGAGAATCGTGTGTGTTGTGTGTGTGTGTGCGCGCGCATGCGCGCACACACGCGTGTACACACAAACCTAAAATGCCAAAGAGTAAACATCTGGGGTCTCCTTAGGTCATCCAGTCTTCATCACAACTACTCTGACATACGCAATACGCAAAGCAGTCATCCAGCTTACATAAACACACAAATACAAGTAAGAACCAGTAAGTTTGTTTGTTTAGTTGGTTGGTTGTTTTTGTTTTTGTTTTTCAAGACAGGGCTTCCTTGTGCAACTTTGTCCTGGAACTCACTCTGTAGACCAGGCTGGCCTCGAACTCACAGAGATCCCCTTGCCTCTACTCCCGACTGCTGGGATTACAAGTATGCACCCCCACTGCCAGCGCCACTAAGATTTTGCTTTTATATGCTGGAATTTGAATTTTACACAGTTTTCACATCATGAAATGTCATTTTTCTCCATGTTTTTGAGATTTATTTTCATGTGCGAGGGTGTTTTGCCTGTATGTATGTCTGTGTATGTACACCTTGAATGTGCAGTGCCAGCAGAGGCCAGAAAAGAACACCAGTTCCCCTTGGAACTGGAGGTACAGACAGTTGTGAGCCACTTTGTGGGTGCTGAGAATCAAACCAGAGTCCTCTGCAAAAGCAGCCACTTCTCCAAACTGCAAACCATCTCTCCACTCCTGAAATATTCTCCTTAAATTTTTTTCAGCCACTTAAAAATGGAAAAGTTAGGGGCTGTGGAGATGGTTCAGTGGATAAAGTGCCTGCCATGTAAGTGGAGTCTGGATCCTCGGCATGGGTGTGGAAAGAGGGGCATGGTGGAGCATCCTACAGTCCTAGTGCTAGCAGGACAGACAGGAAGATGGCTGGAGCTCACCTACCAGCTTGTCCTTCCAAGCTGGTGAAGTTCAGGTTCAATGTGGAGGAACCTTGTCTTTAAAAACAAAGTGGCAAGCTTTTGAATGTAGCCAGTGTTGATCTCTGCACACCTCTCATGCCTGTATTATGTGTGCAGGTACACACATAGACTCGCAGAGAGAGATACAAACAGAGAAAGATATATAAGCACACACAGAGACACATATGGAGATATACATACACACAAACATACACACACCTACACTCATACAACATATACACTCAAAGCAAAAATCAAATATAAAACTCATTCTTGTACCATGAGCTATACAAAGCCAGGCAGCAGGCTTGGATTGGCATGTTCCTTAGTGGACTCTGTGTAAGACCATTAGCAATTAGAGGACGTCTATCAGAACCACCTATGAAACATCTTTAAAACAAAAATGCCCTGCTCCACTTTAGACCTACCATTTAAAAAGTGTTGCAGAAGGAACCCAAGATTGTCTTATAAAAGGTAAGTTTACATTCCACATATAATTCTGAGAAGCATCCTGTATTGGTCCACTTTCCATGGCAACAGCAAAATACCAGAGGCTAGGTACAAAAAAAAAAAAAAAAGTTTATGTAGTTTAACTCAGAGGCTGGTGAAAGTCCAAACAGGCTGGTGCCAATTCTGGTGCATACCACAGCAGATGTTACCATGGTGCAAGCCAGTAGGTCACAGGGTAAGACAGGAAGTCAAACATGCAAGCTTCTAGCGGAACTAATCAGGATCCCATGAGAATTACCTTAAATCCCTTCCTAAAGTAGTCCCTTTCATGTCCTAATGAGCTATCACTAGACTCCACCCAGTAAAGGCCCCCAGCACCTCTCAACATTACTATCCTAGAAGAACAGTAAATGAGTCTTTGGGGGGTCACAATTAAGCAACAGATAGAAAAACAACAATTTAGAATATCATAATTCATTTTTATAGATCTCATTTTTATTTGGTCTTCAGGGGAATCTCCAGCCAATACAGTCAGTCTGTTGTCACCTCATTTCTCTGACTCCAAAGTCACTAATTCCCTAATCAGAAACTTATCACTGTGCAAAACTAAATCCATGAATAAACAGGACCGTAAGATACTTCAGGTCGGCACACACACACAAACACACATACATATATACACACATACACACACATATACACATATATACACAGACATGTACACACACACACTAATGTTTGATGAAGAAGACATCACAAACCAAAAAGGAGATGGAATTCAGGAGATAATTCGTTTTGGAATTTGGAAACAGAAACATTGTACGTCTCTATCTCACACCGCTCACGGAAATAAATACCAGATGCACTAAAGGGTAAAACGTGGAAGAATTAAGCCAGAGGAAGAAACTGGAAGGCAACTGAAGCAAATGTTTGTCAAATCTCTGGAGTGAGAAGGAATTTCCGAGCTTAAAAGCTTAGAAAAAAAGCCGCAAAGTAAAGCTCGGCAGACTTAATGGCATAAAAAACTGTAAACCTGTAAATAATGAGATAAAGGAACTGATGGAAAGAGGTAAACTGAGAAGAGCATTTGCATAGCTCAGGAAGTCGATCTGGCTGACAAAACACAGGAAACAGAGAAGCTAAGTAGTCATCAAAAAAAATCCAAGTTAATCCATAATAGCATAGCTCATCTGTCCATTCAGGAATGAGTCTCCTGTCTGACAGGGCCCCCGCTGAGCAGCAAAAGTGTCCAAACGTTGATATCTGTAGTCTGAGAGGGCAGAAAAGTAACAGAGATTGAGACGAGGTTTCAAAATGTGCTCTCCGACTGACTGTGTGACATTTCCAAGGGATCAGATCTGAAGCAGTGTCAAAGATCACGAGACTTTTGCATATTATGCTCACAAATACCATCAAGTAACACAGACACACAATACATTAAATGGAAAGGTGGAAAATAAAGTCATACAAATTCTAAGCCACCATTAGTGAAATTCAATTACGTGAAATTTTAATTAACTTCTGCATAAGTGGGGAAGAGAAAAAGAAATGCACAAAACAGCAGTGTGTGTGCCGACATGTAGATGGGCTCTTTTATTTCAGATTTTGCTTAGTAAGATTTATTATACAGAGCTGGAGAGATGGCTCAGTGGTAAGGGCTGTATCTCAGCACCCACAGGCAGCTCCCAATTCTTTGTGTGACTCTCTTCTTCCACAATATGCACACACATACACAGGCACGCACAAATATATATCTATACTCTCTAAATGTGATTGCATTGTAGTTAGTTTTTCTTAAAAATAGCTTTTAAGAAGGAGAAATCCTCCTTTGGAAATTGGAATGTGGGGCTAGCGAGATGGCTTAGTAGGTAAAGTGCTTGCTGCCAACCTGCGTTCCATCCCCAGAACCTGATAAAGAGAACCAACCAACTTCCACAAGTTGACCTCTGACCTACACACACACACACCCCGGCAAACTTGCACCCACATACATACATGCACGCATGAACGTTAAATAAATAAAACGTACTAGAAGATTGGAGTGTATTGAGTCAGCAGAACGGAAATGGGAACATTTCAGAGTCCATATTTTGAAAAATCAGTGATGGAAATCCTGATTAAAGAAAGCCACGTGGCAAAAATCCCAGAGCACAAAGCTGAAAATTAAAAATTGCCTCTGTCCTGGGTTTTCTTTGCACTGGATCTATTATTGAGACTACAAAGTAAATAGTCTGCTATCACTGATAACTAAGTGAAGCCTAATTGTGCGCTTTTAGTCTCAATTAAAATGTGAGAAATGGTCTCCCAGATAAACACCACTCTAAATGCACAGCCTTCTGTCGGAAACTGTTGAGCATTGCCTTAGCTTTCTGGAACTCTTTGCACATGGATCTTAAGTGTACCCTTCTTTTGTAAAAGCTCCATGCAATCCTCGTTTGTTAAAGGGCATTTGAATTTTGAGATAACATGCAGTTCTTTGGGGGAGGGGGATGTTTTGTTTTGTTTTGTTTTGTTTTGTTTTGTTTTGTTTTGTTTTGTTTTGTTTCTCGAGACAGGGTTTCTCTGTAGCTTTGACATCTATCCTGGCACTAGCTCTTGTAGACCAAGCTGGCCTCGAACTCAAAAAGATCCGACTGCCTCTGCCTCCTGAGTGCTGGGATTAAAGGCCTGCAACACCAATGCCCTGCCAATGTGCAATTCTTTAAATGAAAATGGCGTGCAATTTGAGCAACCTACCCAAATCTGTCACCAGACCTTTGTCTTCTACCAGGTTCTTAAGGATGAGCTCCAGTTCACAGGGCTCTCTCACTGGCTTTGGGATAGCTCAATAGGAGACTTGAAGGGCAACTGTGTGTGTGTGTGTGTGTATGTGTGTGTGTGTGTGTGTGTGAGAGAGAGAGGGGGGGGAGGGGGAGAGGGGGAGAGAGAGACGGAGGGAGAGAGGGAGGGAGGGAGAGAGAAAAATAATGGGGATTATGTATATGCACATGCTCCACTCTGTGCGTGAGTCCGTGAGTGCATGCATGAGCATGTGTGGTCACGTGCCAAACTGGTCAGGAGAGTGATTCTCCGCTCTTTCCCTCCCTGGTGCTGGATTACAGATGTGTATATCTGGCTTTTTACATGGCTTCCAGGGCTCTAAACTCAGGCCCTTATGCCATTTCCCCTGCCCACAAAGGCAGTATTATGATAACATTCTGCACTTTCTAACTTCTGGCTTCCTTTGCTGAGGCCACACGGACCCTCCCAGTGCCGACTTCCTGAAGGGGGATGCATTTCCTTGGGTGGCCCGGATGGAAATGGCCTTGCGTGCAGACTGATAAACGCCGTGCTACAAATCTCAATTGGAGTCACAGTCAAGTCTTCCCGGAGACCGTGCTTTAGGGCTCTGCAAAGTGAGGCACTGTCCATTACAGCTGGGCACTTAGGCCTTCAAAACGCTCGTTTCTTCTTATGAGACAATAAAATACTTCGCGTAGCAGCAGCAGGTGAGAGCAGAATGCGTCTTAAATATCTGACCTGAAGTGCCAAAGATGCTTAATAATCTTTAAAGTTACCAACAATATCGTTTCCCCCGTTACCAGGATGTTGTAAAATGTCCTAATTAGTCTTTATGTTAATGCCGACACCTCCACAGCACATAAAAAGCACTTTTAATTTTTAAAAGGACAGCTCTGGTTGGTTTGATTTTTATCTCTAATTGGCCTATAATGTCTATCCCTCTGGCACTGCAGACGGGCAAACATTAATTTAACAAGGAACTCATACACCATGGGAGATCAGAGAATCGAGGGAGGAAAAGAAGGCTCCTGCATTCTGGACATGTAATTGACTCCATTTGCTTTTACCGCCTGGAAGGTGCTAAACAAGCTTGTCCGCTGCTCGAGCAGGGACCTTTGAAGCAGTTGCTTCCCGGGGACCCTCTGAGGCTGTTCCACCAAGCCTCTGTTGTCGCGTGACCAGGATTCATCAAACTCTTCAGACCCGCCTCACTGAGTATTCCAGGAGAAACCTCACGGGAGACCCAGAGTTGGTAGCAGTGATGTACATACATTACCAAGAACCTGAGACCAGGAAAACCAGAGAACTAAACCAAGAGACCCGTGGGCCTACAGCAGTCACTGTCTCTCCTAGCATCTCTTTAAGATGCCCTCTCAAGATTTCATACACCAGGATTTACTAGCGGGCACAGCTCTGCCAACAGCATGGATGAGGAGTCCTAGACCCTGCCAGCAGAGGTTAGCTCAGGCTAACTCAGGCTAGCTCAGGCTAGCTTGGGCTAGCTCTTCAGCAACATCGAATCTAATGCTAACCATGCTGTCCAAGCTCAGCTCCCACCAGGCTACCCAAGATATTTCAGAGCAGCTTAGAGCCCAGTAGCCAAGTGAGGATGGCTAAAAATGCAGGTTTGCCTAGCAAAATAGATTCGGGATTTCAGGATATTTGACTCAGTGGTGCCAACTGTCTAACTTCTGAGCGGGGAGCTTTTACAGTGGATCATCTGAGTCAACGGAGCCTGTTTGCATAGGAGATAGATACTCAGAATTGGCTCTTCATGTCATTCCTGGAGATACATGTGCGTCTGGATTCATTCAGAGCAAGTCTCAAGGATCCCTGCTGCAACGGAGACATGACGAGGTAGACGCTCCATTATTGACCCCAGATGATTCCAGTTGTTGAATAACGACCCGCTTGCACACTTCCCCCTCCCAAGCCCCATTCTCCCCAATGAGCTGTTGGCAAAGAAAGCTGGAGCTGAACGGAATAGCGCAGCTGCCGAAAAGCTTGCTTTCTTCCCAAGCCGCGAAAACCAGGACAATCTTTCACTTGTATTTCCAGCGCTTAGGTTGGAGGACCCAGGGTGAGAGTGCTGCCATCTCCCTAAACACCCTCTGTCGTAATGGCACCACTGCCAGGCATCACACACAGCTCATCAACAAATCCAAAGGGGCAGGAGCCGGGTCACGGAAGTTGTCGTCCTGCACGCTGGCGACTCGAAAGGAAACATGTTCCCAGAGCTTGATGTACTGTCATTGAAAGACTAGATCTCTGGCCGGCTCCGCTGAGCATCTGCTAAATCAATCATGTATGTTAAATGCATTAACACCACATACACACACACACACACACACACACGTATATTTTTTAACTCCAATATTCTGAGGTCTGAAATGAAACACAAATACAGGGAAAATTTTCACTTAAGGCTCAACAATGACTCCACTCAACTTTCATCTGCTCTGCCCCATTGGTACCCCCCCCACTCTCTTAGTCCAGACTCTAATTAACCACAGCACAAGAGGAAGAAGAGGAGTACACGTCAGAGTAGTGAACAGGACTTAACATTTGCTTTGTACAACCTTGGATAACACTCCAGACTTTTCCTGATGAAAGTCGCTACCTTTGGGTTCCTTTCCCAGTCATATGGTAACCATCATTCTTTTGGTCTTGTTCTGTTTTTAAGAGACAGGATTTCTCTGTGTAACAACCCTAGCTGTCCTGGAACACACTCTTGTAGACCAGGCTGGCCTTGAACTCACAAAGATCCACGGCCCTCTGCCTCGGGAGTGCTGAGATTAAAAGCGTGTGCCACCACTGCCCAGCAGTAACCGTCAATCTTAACTTCGAATTTTAATTCCTTTTGCTCTGCTCAGGGTCTGCTCCAATCACTACTTAAAACAGAATATGGATATATTGATTTGATCTTCTCTCAGTCACCAAGCTCTAGGAGAAATATTTCTTATATAGAAATGTGAATTTCTTTAAATGGTAGACTCATTATTGTTTCCACAAAAGAAGGCGAATGGTGAGGTATCAGTGGTACTCTGGGATCATCCCAAGAGATAGCTCACTGAGAAAAGGAGAGCCAAACTAGTGTACAAGTCCCTTTCCTTTACTATCATGAGGAGATGGGGGGAGGGGGAGGAGGGAGGGGGAGAGGGGAGGAGGATGTGCAGCCTTCATCCTCAAGGCTCTACAAATGCTAACAGAGGTCTCTCTGCACATGGCATGACTCTGCTAGCATCAGGAGAAGCAGGACCTACGTTCGTCCAGTCTTTTCTTCGGCATTCTATTAAAATTGATCTATCAGTTATGCTGCCTTATGACAGTACCATCATCTGGCTAGTCTAAGCTGAGCCATAAACCCCAGACTGGTACCCCGAGCTCTGATCTTCTCCACTGTACTCTCTGCTTCAATCTGTGCCCTGTCAACAGACTTTATTTTAGTCAACAGTTTCTTAGAAATGGACTCCGTGATTCTTAGGGTTTCAGTTGTTCTAATAAAATACCATGATCAAAAGTAACAAAAGAAAAGAGGGGTTCATCTTCCAGCTTATAATTCATCAATCCAGGGAAGTTGGGGCAGGAACTCAAGGCAAGAATCTGGAAGCAGGAACTGATGATGCAGAGGCTTACTCCTCATGGGTTGCTCAATCTGCTTCTTGTAGCACCTAGGACCACCTGCCCAGAGGTGGCACCCCCTGCAATGAAGTTGGACCCCCCACATCAATCCAGAAAATATCCTACAGGCCAACCTATAAAAGCATTTTTCTTAATTAAAATCCCTTCTCAGCTTATCCTAGCCAGTACAGTGACTTAGCTTGAAAGTGCACATAGCTGAAGTCTACATTGGGACCATGTTGAGAGACTGCTGGAATCCATCTACAGTCATCCCTCCTGAATGCCACTCTAAGAATGAGACCAGCGAGGTGACTCGGTGGGTAAAAGCACTCTGTGCACAGGCCTGATGATCAATCTGAGTTCTGTCCTAGAAACCATAAGACATAAACATGGAAGAAGAATATCAACTACACATGTTGTCCTCTCACTCCCATACATGTGCCACACCACACACATACACACTGTGCATATACATAACAACAACAATAATAAATATGTATATGTGTGTGTTGTGTGTGGAACAAAAATAATTAGTGATGAATCTGAGAGGAGTCGGGGGAGGTGGGAGGAATTAGAGTTGGGAAGGAAGCTGTAGGAGTCATTTAACTCAAGTGCTCATGGATAAGATTCTCCAAAAATAAGGGTTTTTTACAAAGAAGAAATACAGATAGATAAGAAACAATCAGAATTTTTAAAATCTAAAAATCACTAGAAACAACTGGAGCACAAAGGTCTTTGGGAACCCGGTGACTCTGTTATCAAAATAGTCACTTCCTCTGTGAGCCATAGCTGGGTCCCCACTGTGCTGCTGAGAAGTCACATCTGAAGAACCTGGTGACAGTAGGAAAGACCAGCTTTCCAGAAACGGCTCTTGTGAAGTCTGCCTTAAGCACAGAAATGACCTTGTCTAAAAAGTCATTTGCAAGACTGAGGAATCCTAGGGACTTCCAAGAACTTATGGAGTGACTCTGCTGGCGGGAAGAGGTGTTGTGTCTTCATGCAGGGAGGTATGGGGAAGTGTCCATAGAGAAGCAACCTTATGAAATAGGCAGCACAGACCTTGCTCACCCAAATCAGAGCTAGGAATGCCTATAGCAACCACGAAGCCTGCAACATCACCATCCTGGGATGCCTGCTTCTCTTCCTATCTGAAGAATTCCAATGACAGCATCAGACAGATGGGTGGCTTCCCTCTTGGATGCCAGTACAACTGAGACTATTCTACCAAACGGTTGAGGAGCATAACATTAGTGCTCCACCCAAACAATAGTAACCAGCGAAGCTGATTTTTACAGAACAAACTTTTAAACAAAGCACATTTAAGCACATAGAAAAGTAAACAATATCTATCAACTGCAACTTGCTTCCCCCCCCCCCCCCGAGTTAGCTTGATTTCTGAGATTTGCTCAGAATTCCTTCCAAATCACTCAGCATCGTAATCACTTTAGAGCCAAAGCCTCCTAGGGATCACTCTGGATTTTAAGCCAATTTAGAATCAAAATCCTATGTTGCTCTTCCCAACTGCCAGCTGGAATTGTTTCCATCTCGGAAATCATGATTTCCCTTTTTCATAGCTTTATTCTGAAATAACTTCTCACAGTTTTCTGCCACATTCTCTCAGAGCACACCTTTCCTTTCTATAAGTAGAAAGGAAAAAAATGATGCCAGAAACCTCTCCCACCCTTCTTGGGGATTCCTCCTTCCTTCTCCTTCCAAAGGAAGCCACCAGCATCTTTGGAAAGGAATTGAAAGACGCTTCCCCCTCATTTGTCCTTGCTTATTTGACTTCTTCTCAATCTTGGCTCTTATTTAAAGAATTATATCAATGCTGCTCTCAGTCATGGACAGCCATCTTTGATGTTTTACTCGCACAGTAGAAGTCTGTTCTGAATAAGTCTAACAGCGGATACATTGGGCTGTCCACTCGATCATTTCTCGGCTGTTCTTTCCATGTTATTCAAACTCAAACTTCCCCAGGCACTCACACCCCTATTTCAATTGTTTGGATGGTGCAGAGAAAGGCAGCTCACCCATAACCATGAAGATCTACCCTCTCTACTACAGGCAAAGTAATTCTTTGCCAAGTGGAAGTTTATGGATGCTCATGTGGGTTAACTCTAGCCAATGAGAGGTGGAATAAAATCCAACGAAGGCTTCAAATAAAAATTGGTTATCTCTATTCTATGAAGAAGGCACAGGGAGGAAGGGGACTATCTCTTCCTTGGGAGAGTTTTTATGTGCTGTCTTGATATCTAGAAGTGCAACAAGCCCCTTAATAATAGCAAGAAGTTGGGGTGGGATGTCACCATGAAGATGAGGTCAGAGGTAGGTTGGAGTCTAGGCTGTGATGAACTCATTCCAGAGCCTAACTTGCTGTTACAGTCTTAGCCAAAATAATGCATTTCTTTAAGGTTCACCCTCATTGAAAAGTGTCTGTGCTGCTACTTGAAGCCCAAACATCCTGCTCAATACCAGCTTTCTAAAGCAAATGAGAAAGCTTGGTGAAGGTTTGAAAACATGGACTTAACTTGATTGCATGACTTTTTCCCTTGTCCTGCCTCAGGGATAGTTGCTGGTCCTGTACTCTGATTAGATGATGTACAAGTAGCGTCTCTACTTTGTGATGGACACGGACCATCGCACTTCTCCTAAATGTTGGATAGTGATTTCGTGAGAATTGTCTACAGTAGAATGTTGGGTTTTAAAAAAGCAAAGGTGGCGTGATCTGAAATCCCAATGACTGAAAAACTCCTAAGAGATAAGCCTAAAAGTTACAGTAATGAGGTCCACAGAAATAGACACGATAGCAGCTGCACTCTTTGGCAGAACACATGCTATTTTGTTGGAATATAGGAGTCAAGGGAAAGGAATAGAGAGCTTCAGTGACAGCCAGGCAGCTTAGAGGTGTATACCTTACATGTCCATGACTCCAACCCATTACATCTCACAGCCTTCTTTATTAGGATATTTGAAAATCAGAACCAGGACCTGAATTTTACTAGGATGTTGCTTGAACCTTCTTAAGAATCTAGTGTTGCTCCAAATACATTTCCACCAACAGTCATTAACATTTGTGTGGAATTTGTGGTTTTTAAACCCTTTTCACATTTATTACTTCTCATGACTTCCCCATATCTCTAACAAGATAAAAGCCACTGCTATCACTTCTCACTTCAATGGACTTAAAGGAAAGAAATGCATTGACCAAGATGGAACTAACGAATGAAAAGGATCGAAGCCAAGGCCTTCTGACTCTCAGTTCAAAGTTTCCCCTTCACTCTGGCCCTCCCCTCCTCTCCATCCCCGAAGGCTGTAACAAATTTGAAGTTATGCTACTGATCAGCAGCAATTGGTTTGAAATAAGAAATCTTTGTATTCAAATATAAACATGAATATTTGAAAATTGCTAATTCGGGCCAAATGTTGGGCTTAAGATGATTGCCAACCTCTTTTGTGAGCACAAACTCCCTTAAACCATTTGTTCTCATGTAACATTTAGCCTAAGATGTAATACACAATACACATATAGTGTTTCCCATGTACAATGTTTTCCAGCTTCTAATTCACTTTAGGCCATCAAAAGAGAACATAAAACAACCCCAGAGCTCTAGACTTCTGCAATTACCTTGTGGAGAGGGAAAGGGAAGGCCGGGAAGAGTTTTTACAACTGAGAAAATCCAGATTTCGTGTTAGTCATGGTCTAAAAATGACAACCCCCTGCCTACAGAGCAGGGCTGCCTCCACCCACCCTTTACCCACAAACTGCAGCTGACAAAGCCTGCTGCAAAACACATTTCTCTGCCTGGCAAGCCATCTAGAGACCTGAGCAGGGAACCCATTTTTACACAAGCTGGACTGCTCCTCATGGCCTCAGGGGTAAAGTACCACCCAAGAGGGCAGGTTCGAAGCATATGAAACCAGCCAGCTGCAATTCAAGCCCTTGGCCATGGCACTTGGCCAGCCATGGCCCACCAAGAAGTGGAGTCAACACCAAGATCCGTCAGCATACATGAGCTTCCTTTCCCTACCAAGAGCTCATGAGTGAGCTTAATAAGTTTGCTTTGAACTATCCCACCTTCACCCCGCCCAGTAGCCTCTGTTTAACCGCAGTCAGGAAATTCTGATTATTGAGATGCCAGGATTCCCCAGCTACCTGAAACCGGAAGAACAGGGACGAATCACAATTTATAGCTCATCAGGAAAGGATCATGGAGCTTCTGGTGTCAGAGGGGGCCTCCTGCCTTCAGGTGTATTTTTCCAATAATTGTTCATCTACCCGAACGTAATACAGTCAAGCTATTGCTAAAGACAAAAACCAAGAGGTGGCCCATGATGTCTTTGACAGAATTGTTCTCTCTTCCTCGGTCTCCATAGTTTGGTTTCATGCTATAAACTCCTTCCCTTGACAAGGCACAGCCTAAATTCCCACAGCACACCCCCTACCTTTACCTCCCCTCTTTCCCAAAACAAGGAGTTTCCCCCTAGGCATATAATAATGATTTCTCACAAATTTAAACCCCAGCTGAGGCCTGGGCTCCAGATGCAAATAGCTCAGAGCAACATGGTTAAAACCTTTTTATGCCCTTTTCCCAGAAGGACAGAGACATTCCGTCCAATCAAGGTTCTAGGCCTTGGCTTCCCGTACAAGCACTGAAGAACTGGTTTGAGTTTATGCTTCCCCTTCTGCAACGTCTTAAATTGGGATCCTTGGAAACAGATTCTGAGATGGAAAGCTGTCCATGAAAGGTTTGCTGGAGAGTACTGTCAGGGTATCAGGACGGGAGGGAGGGAGGCAGGGTAGGACAAAAAACACAACTACCCCACTATGTCGCTATGGTGGAGACTTCAGAAAGTCCTGTGATGGACTCTGTGGCTATAAGAAAAATTATTTCAAACTGACATAAGAATCCAAGCCCTTTGATTTCCTCAACAGTCAGTTACTGGCCATAGGTTGTCTCCTAGAATAAGGGGCGCACACCTGGGCATAGTCATTCTCCGAGACTAGAAGCAATTCCTTCTGAGCAGTGAACCAAGAGCCACCACTATTCCAGGAGCTGAGGGTGACGCCTCTTTAGTGAGCAGGAATCCGGCAGGAGAAAAACAGTCTCCATTATAAGCCTCCGACTATGCATGTGCTTTAGTAAGAAGATGCCCCCTCAAAGGACATTTCCAGGAGTGCGGTTGGCTGTGTTTCTAGAACAAGTTTAAAGAATGAACTTGTAAAAAAAAGAAAGAAAGAAAGAAATAGAGAAAGGAAGGAAGAAGAAAAAAGAAAAGAAAGAAAAAGAAATCTTACTGCTTCCGTTAATTTTAAGATTGTCAGGGGAAACTATTGTTCCCCTCTTTCAACACTTTTATTCAAGATTCCCTCGCTGTCATTAGGTCTGTCCCCATAGTTGTTCTTCTGGCTTTAACTACTTGCTATGATCGCATCTGTCTTCTTAACTGAGCCATCAGGCCACTATCCTTTCAGGACCCTGTTCTACAAGAGTCCCTATCCCCCAGCCCTTTGGGCTTCTAGAGGCCAATCTCTGTTATAAATTGTATCCACATTTATCCCTGTTGACTTTCCTATGGAAATCAGTCAAATGGGAGACCTCCAGTCTCATAGACTACATACCCTCTGATATGCTCCCTTTACTTCCGGGTCTTGTATTCCTTTCTTTTGCCATCTGTCAGATCTTCACCTTCAGCTAGTATATGCAGACCTTCACTTTCTCCAAAGTTCCAGAGAGCCATGCATTGCCATCTCTGGCAATCATCAACAGTATATAAAATTTCATATTACTAAAGCTCATATTGGTAAACACTGCCCAATCCAAATCTATGTTCCACCTATTCCTTGAGATCCAATCACTTGCGTTCTCTCTACGTTCCTACTGACATACATTGACTAGGTCCTACAGCTCCTGTGGCCTATAGTTTTCTCCTCCTTTAAATACATCTAGGTCTTCCCAATCTGGTAACAAAAGAATTCACCCCTAAATATGGTTCAATGGTGAAAAAGGAAACAGAGGTATGGAAGGCATTGTCACTGGCCTGCCCCATGTGAGCTCTCGGCATGACTGTCAAGCGAGGGGTGTAATACGACTGGTCATAACCAGGAGATAGATCTCTCCTATGCGCCCAACAGAACTGGAAGAATTTGGAATCTAAAACCTCAAGTGCATCAACCCCAGAGAGTCTCATCCCATATGGTACTTTCTTGCCTATTAAGTCCTTAATCTTGGCAGCAGAGCCCTTCCAGGCTTTGAAGGCAGTCAGTCTTCTCTAAGACTCCACTTTCCAAACAAGTAAGTTCTCTACTCCATCGCTTCCCAAATAGAAAAAATCAACACTTCTTTAAATACTTCTAGAGACCCCTCTGGCTTTCATCTCTTGCCTTGGAATGGCGCTTCATCACCCTGAGGAGGTAATTCTCCCTCTCTGAGGAACTGATGGTCCTCCACACCACAGCTCCTCACTGTGTTTCCTACACTGAGGCAGAGGTGCTGTGATGATAGTCCCTTGCCATTGCCTCTCATTCTGGATAAACTCCTGAAGGTTGGCTGCTGCGCTGCCAAAGTCTACTAGCGACTACTCCACTGGCGATGGATACAGCCCGCCTTCAGTTAAGTGGCGATTTGTATTGTACTTTACACTCTTCTTCCTGGCCCATGTCTGTACTAATTAGATTAGACTGAATCACCTACAGCTTCCAAAAGAGGGTTTTGTGAAAAGGTTTTTGGGGCTGTGATTATAGGAAAAAATCTTAAATAATTTAAAGAACAGTCAAGTATAGTGACTCATATCTAATCTCAATATTAGGGAGATGAGAGGGTTTCTTTGAGTTCAAGGCTAGCTTGGGTCATTTAACAAGTTTTAAGCAGTCTGCGTTATAGATCAAGATCTGTCCCAAAAACAAACGAACAAATGAACAATTTAGGATTAGATATAGAAAATCTCCAAGGAACCAGAAAGGTCTTTGAGAGTTAATTGTCTATAACTGAATCAAGAACCCATTTTTTATGCCCTCATCAGTCAGATCTAGCCTGCTTTATGAAAAGAGTAAGGAGAGAAACCTTGAGGGTGTTCCATTCTGTGAGGTGGAAATCTCAGTGATATGTTCACCTGAGCAGACCCATTGACTTGTTGGGCTTGCCAGCACTGAAGGGAGACTGTTAGCCGACCAGTGAGCACCCTCTATACACAGACACCACATTTAGTCCCTAGCAGCAAAAATGTCATGGCTTTTTCCAAAGCGATCTCAAGTCTCTCCCTACTTTGTTCAACCCCCCTGTGCTGGGCTGGCTTTGTGTCAGCTCTCGGAGCCCAGCTGTTGCTGCCTTGACCTGAAGCCCTACTTCCTGAGTTATCATCTGTCTTGGTTAGGACTCAGAGAAACCTTTCTTGACTACCCTCCATACGTCAGGTTTGCTCTCACGCCTGCCATCCTCCTCATTGTAATATTTTCTACATCTCCTACCTACCGCTCGCCACCATCTGTAAACCTTTTCGCTTGTTTACTTATATGCTATCCATTTCTCCCTCTCGAGTATAAGCTTTGGTGGTCCCCCAACCATATTTAGCTATCCATTATGGTATTCTCAGCTCCCACACTGTAATTAGATGGGAGCACAATCAAATTTTGCTGAATGAATGAACCGAAGCAGAGAAATGACAAGATTGATAAAGACAAATGAGTCGCAGATAATAAACAGCAAGGTTATGCAAATCAATTGCTGGCTTTGCAAAATCCCTCGGGGGAATATGCAGGCCCGTGTAAAGGAAGCTGTCACTATCAAGCACAGGGCTGATTCTAGAACTTCTGTTCTCCCACTGTGAAGGCAGGAAACCCCAAAGACTCTAGGCTAGGAGTCATCTGCTTTCATCTATGCCAGTGACAGTTCAGAGCCAGAAAGACATGATCCAAATGTTACTAGGATCATGTCTGTGCCCACTGACTGGCGAGGTCTGGGGAAACCTAGAGTATGTTGGCAGAAATCTGAACCAATACTTTTTCTACTAGTATTTTTTTCTTTCATTCTAATGTCTAACTGTGAGTGAAAGGTGATGGGACAGACTTAGTTGACTTCCCAGGGCCTTAACCTCACTGAGGAGTGGAGTGGGGGGGGGGGGATGGAAGAGAAGGAGAGGAAACTGGAACTGGTATGTAAAAAAATAAAAAAGTAAATAATAAACAATTTAAAAAAAAAAAGTAAAACCTGGCGCATGCCTTTAATCCCAGCCCTTGGGAGGCAGAGGCAGACTGATCTCTGTGAGTTCGAGACCAGCCTGGTCTACAAGAGCTAGTTCCAGGACAGGCTCCAAAACCACAGAAAAACCCTGTCTCGAAAAAACCAAAAAATAAAAAAATAAAAAAGTGAAACCTAGTAGACATGGGACGCTGTAGAGAAAGTCATCTGTAGATCCCAGTGTTTATCGGTGGCGGCCAATATCCACTGTTAAAGGGACTGTCCCTGCCATCAGTTTGCATCCCCACAGACTCGTTTGACCAGCAGACAGCATGAAAGCCTTGGTGGTCTTCCTTAGTCATTGAGAAGTCATTTAACCTCTTTGATAAAGCAACCTCTCCAGGGGTTCAATTTTCATGCATGAAAGATAAGAGTTGATACAGATATAACAGAAACAATCTTGAGCTGGGGTTGGGCATAAAGTTTGACTCTGCCAGATTTCTTTGTGGTCTCCCATGGGAACATCTCTCTCCTAAGATTCAACATGCAATCTATTGGCCAAGGACAAGCTGTGACAACTTCCCAAATTTCACCCAGTTTTTTTTTTTCTAAATATTATGTATTTATTATGTATACAATATTCTGTCTGTGTGTATGCCTGCAGGCCAGAAGAGGGCACCAGACCCCATTACAGATGGCTGTGAGCCACCATGTGGTTGCTGGGAATTGAACTCAGGACCTTTGGAAGAGCAATGCTCTTAACCTCTGAGCCATCTCTCCAGCCCCAATTTCACCCAGTTTAAATGACCAATATTCTCTCTGCAAGCCTATTGAACAGGAACTAAAGCCTTACCAAAAGTGAAATAGATGCTTATTCCAGAAACTTCCTCTGGGGAAGTTTCAGGTGTAACAAAAAGGAGGCATGTAAAACAGCTTACTGAGCCCCATCAGAGCCACGTCTGGCAGGGCATTGCCTGGAGTTATGGGTTCCAAATATGCAGCATTAAAATTCTTAATGGACTTGGAAACTCATTTGGAGATTTCCTATTTATTAATAGCCCCACTGATTCTATTTTCCACTCTGCACATTCAATGAAAATGCTATTTTTATCAGCGTGTTTATTACTCATCCAATAGTATGGAGGCATCTTGTATAGACACACAGAGATGCTTTTAAGTTACTTTGAAAATTACCATTTTTATTCTGTGGAGTTAATTGAGCCTGCCACTATGCATCTAATTTATGGAAATCACAAAGACAGCAAGTTGTAAAACAAAAGTGTATTTGATGCATAATACTGGGTTTTACACTCTCTAATGCAGTGGAATGTGGGCTATCAAAATGATCTTTTTCCCTAACTGTAATGGCTGATTCTTATTTATGGCTGCATATTATATATAGTTGGATCCATGTAAGCTGATAATACAGTCAGATGCAGCAATTTTCTCTAGTAACACCGGGAGATAAAGTTACCTAAGTCAATATTTTGGTCATTTAAGCACTGATAACCACCCTGAGTATGTATTAATGATGATCCATTTCACAACACATCATTATCCAGATCAATTTGTCTATCCCCTTTTTATATAGATCTAACCGGCTCAGCTTCCATTCACAGATGTAGAGCGCCATCAGTACACATTATTTCTTAGTACTTATTGCCTCAAATATTGATTTTTAATTTTTTCTGTCAAACAAAATGTGTGCTCTCATTTTGTGCTACCAGAATACACCACACCACACACACACACACACACACACACACACACACGGTAGGAACTATCACACTGTATAAAAATTTCCCTAAAATGATGGGGCCCTTGGCTTTGAACATTATTACTTTAACTTATATTTGTTTCAAGAAATAGAAGCTGATGGAGAGACATTCTTTGGATATATGCTGGGTTGTTACCCAGAATGCAAACGGAAACGAACTAAGTAGAACTCAGAGAGAAAAAGAAGCCAGGGGACCTCCTGGGCCTCAGCAGGAGAGAAAGGCCTCCAAGCACTGAGTCTACACTGTGTAACCAGCAGAGTCTACACACTTCAGCGTGTTCTATCAGTCCTCAAGACAGTGTCATGAGGTGAGGACCATCATCTCCACTGTAAAGAAGAACTCAGGGAAAGAGAAATAGCTACCATTCTATTTCTGTGAAGAGACAGCATGATCAAGGCAACTCTTATAAAAGAAACCATTTCATTGGGAGCTTGCTGACAGTTTTAGAGGACTAATCCATTATCATCGTGGCAGAAAACACAAGCACAGCATTGGCACAGTAGCTGAGAGCTTTACTTCCTGATCTGCAGGCAGATAGAGAGACTGGACCTGTAGGCTTTGGAAACCTCAAAACCCACCCCCAGGACACACCTCCTCCAACAAAGCCATACCTCCTAATTCTTCCCAACTAGGGAAGTTCCATTTCTGGTGAGTAAGCATTCAAATACATGAGCCTATGGGTGCCACACTTAATAAAGCCACCACAAGTCACAAAGTTACAAAACCAGTGGCTTAGAGAGTTAAGACTCTAAGCTGTTTCCTGTGTGCTGTTGTCTTTACAATACATGGCCAAAAAGTGACAGTCCCACTAACAGCCATTCTCTTTGTCTGGTGGTTTCAAATTTTAGGTTTCTGAAAAAATATTCTCCCTCATGAGAAGGAGAAGACCATATGCTACAACCCTGGGGTCAATCCTTATAAGTTGAGCATCCCACCCAAATGGGGACATTCCCTGCACAGTGGTATTTTGATCATTGGTGGATCACACATACAATGGTGATCCCATAGAATTATAATGGATGAAATATTTGTGTTGCCTGAGGACTGTAAAGTCATAATTATCATGATCATGTTTGTGGTGATGTTAGTATAAACAAACTCATCAGAAATCAGTTACTTGAAAGAACAATTCAGACATATATAAGAGACATGCACTTGATAATTAACAACTATGCAGCTGCCTTACTATTCACCATATTAGACTTTTATCATTATCTTTGGAGTGTATTCCTTCTATTCACAAAAAGAAAGTCTGAGACTGGATGGATGGTTCAGTTGGTTAAGTTCTTAGTATGAATGCATGAGGACCCGAGTACAAGTTCCACAAAACAAAACAAAACAAAAAAACCTGGGCATAAGTCGTGTGTACTTAGAACCATAGCCTAACAATGCAGAGGCATGTGGATACCTAGGGCTTAAGACCCAACTTATTCCCTAGGTTCTAAGCCAAGGAGAGACCCTGGCTCAAAAAACAAAGGTAGAGATTATGCTAATTATGCTAATTTAGTGAAGTGATGATGGTGAGGTTCTCCTCCAAGACCCATGATTTCACCAGCCCTGGGTAGTTGGGTAGGTGTCTATTATCAGCATGATTTCCCTCTTGCTGAGTGGATTTTTTTTTTCCATTTGAATTGTGAATTTTATTTTCAAAAATGTGGATATCAAGTAGGGAGAAATTGCCACAAAATTATTTCTTTACTCTGGATTCTAGGTGATATTGGTGATCAAGTGCTGCCCTTATTTTTATTTTCCTCTCCCTTTTGCCTTCCTTGGCTAGTATCTAGCTCATGACTACAGTTCTGAAAATTTTACCATTCAGTGATGTGAAATCTTTGCAAGTAGGACTGGAAAATGAAATTAAATCACTTGGATCTCTATTTCCTTTGGACAAGGATTAGTATTAGTACTTTACTTCTCTTCACTGACATCATTGGTGAGCTAATTATTTCATTTAAATTTATATTATTATTATTGTTATTGTCATTAATAGAGCAAAGTCTTACCATAGACCTGGAACACACAGTAAAGGACAGAATGTCTTCAATGTGCTGAGTGGATCTTAAGTCCAATTAGAGAGCTGTTGGTTACCACCAAGGTTTGATGCCATTACTACACCTTCAGGGCACTTTTCAGCACAATTACTGTGCCATGTCAGTTGCTGTTGTGGTTCGTAGTCATCATAGCTGAATAAGACTTTTGGTTGTCTCCCTCCTTTGAAAACTTGCATAGCATCTTCTGGTACCATGAAAGCTAGTCTTGGTCATTTCCAGCTCAGGGGCCTCTGGGACTTGTTTTAGAAATACATGGCATCTTCAGCAATAAGGGCTTAACTTCCACTTCTGGGGATCAACCAAGGACAATAGCAATATTTGGGATTCTCTTGGACAATCCTAACCTATAATAAAAGAGGGCCTCTCATGCCTTGTATCAGGGGTTTAGTAGGTAGATAGTTTAACCCTAACCCCCAAACTGTCAGCCCTTGGTGTAGGAAGTCCTTCTATATTTGTGTTGCTTTCATTGGTTGAATAAAGAAACTGCCTTGGCCTTTTGATAGGGCAGTACTTAGATAGGTGGGAAGACAGAACTGAATTCTGGGAGGAAGAAAGCAGTGGATAGAGCCAAACCGCCATGAAGCTGCCAGGTCAGACACGTTGAATATTTCCGGGTAAGCCATGACCTCATGGTGACATACAAATTATTAGAAATGGGTTGAATCAAGATGGGAGAGTTAGCCAAAAAGAGGCTAGAGCTTATGGGCCAAGCAGTAATTTAATTAATACAATTTCTGTGTGGTTATTTCAGGGATAAGCTAGCCTGGAAAATGGGACCAAAGGCAGCCAGTCACTCCTCCTGTTACAAGCCCTGGTGGGAAATTTTCATTTAAACCTTATATGTATATTTATACATTGACTTATGTGTATTATCTGTATTTTAAGGAAGAGAATTAGTAACATGATTCCTTATGACTGTTTCAAGCATCCTTACTGCTGTTTTATTCTCCTCCTTCTATATTTATCTCCTTCCCCACTCCTAATTACATTCTAAATAGTTGTCCTTACAACCACAGATAAGTGTAGTCCTTACCCTGCATCGAGGAAACTTCTTCTTGCAACAGATAGAGTGCAATACAGAAAACCATAACAAACAGAAATGTAGAGATGTGGAGCCCAGTCCTAGGGGATATGTCTATAATAGAACTGCTCCAAAAAGTACATGGATTATGAAAGAAGGGCAAGGCAGAGATTGTAAGAGCCAAAGGAACTGAGAGTTTTCTATGAAATTGGGTCTCAGCCTAGTGTAGTGGTTTAAATGAGAACAAGTCCCATATATATTTGAATGCTTGGTCCTAGGTGGTGGAACTGTTCAGGAAGGATTAGGGGTGTGGCCTTGTTGGTGGAGGTGTGTCACTAGGGGTGGGCTTTGAGGTTTCAAGAGCCCACACCATTCCCAATTAAAACTCTTGACTTCTGTTTATGGATCAGATATGAGCTCTCAGCTACCACTCCAGTGCTAGGCCTGCCTGTCTGTTGTCATGCTCCCCACCATGATGACCATAGACTCTAACCCTCTAGAACTGTAAGCCCCACTTTAATGCTTTCTTTTATAAGTTGCCTTGTCACAACTTATAAGTTGTGGCACTTTTTCACAGCAATAGAAAAGTAACTAAGACATCTACGAATGTCAGAAGCGACACCCCTAAAGTCTCACTAACAGGACTGCCAAAACATGAACTAAGCAAAGACAACAACAGGCATGCCATAATGGACAAGGAAAGACCACAAGGCCTCAACACCTCACAAAGTGTGATAGGCAACTAGGGAATGCAGAGAGAGGACAAAACAGTCTTCTACGGGGAAGAACACCCATTTGGTTATCCCATACTAAATGATCAGTCCCGAAAACATACAAGTAACATTGTAGAGACTGAGCAAGTTATACTTATGTGTTTAGGAATATATGCACATATATTTATAAAATACTTATGTGTGTGTATACACACACACCACTACACACACACACACACACATATATAATGTAGTGGTGTGTGTGTGTGTGTGTGTGTGTGTGTGATAGCTATTCTTGGTTGTCAAATTAATTATATCTGGAATTAACTAAAACCCAAATGACTAAACACTCCTGTGAGGGATTTGTTTCTTAATTAAATCATTTGAAGTAGGAAGACCCACTTCTAATCAGATCTTTGAGGTAGGAAGATCCATCTTCAATCTGGACCATACCTTCTGCTATAAGCCTATATAAAAGACATGGAAGAAGGATGCCCTCTCTATTTGCCTGAGTTGCCATGCCCCCCACCATAATGATAATGGACTAAGCCTCTGAATCTGTAAGCCAGCCCCAATTAAATGCTTTCTTTTATAAGAATTGCTTTGGTCATGGTGTCTCTTCGCAGTAATAAAACAGTGACTAAGACAGTATGTAACAACAACTAATGAAAATTAAAAAGAAAAAAGAGGTTTTGAGTTTAAAAAAAAAGAAAGGAGGGATAAGCAGGAGGGTTTGGAAGGAGAAAAGGGAAGAGGGAAATGATGCAATTGTGTTATAATCTGAAAAAATAAAATAAATAATAAAAGGAACAAGGTAGACAGTGCCTGGAGTCATGACCTCAGAGGTTGTCCTGTGATTACCACCAGAAGCAAGTGTGTGAGTGCACACACATACATGTGCACACATTTGCTGTGAAACTATTTTTGTTCCCTGCCGCTTTGATGAAAATGTTTATCTGATCTAACAGTTTTCTGCTGGTGTCTTTAGGGTTTTTCAGGTATTGGGAGGACATCACCTGCTGGTAGTGACCCCTTGATTTCTTCCTTTTCTGTTTGCATTCCTTTTACTTCTTTCTCTTGCCTTATTGCTCTGGCTACAAATTCAAGTGCTGCTTTAAATAAGAATGGGAAAAATCCAGCATCACTGTAGTGCTGCCAACTTAAGCAGAGATCACAGACTAAGGCTGGCCCAGCTAAGATGAGGTGGTTGACATGGAAGACTGACAACTGACAGGAGAATTGCTTACACCGACGAGACGTTATGGCTGCTTGCTATACAAAGCTGTGCATGAATGATCAGTCTAGTTAGAACTTTTGTTTGTTTTGTTTTTTGAGACAGTTTTTCTTTGTGTAACAGTTCTGGCTGTCCTGGAACTCGCTTTGTAGACCAGGCTGGCCTCAAACTCAAAGAGATCCGCCTGCCTCTGCCTTCCAATTGCTGGGATTAAAGGCGTGTGCCACCACTGCCAACCTAGTTAGAACATTTAACTTATTAATTCAATTATATGTATACATGCTTTAAGATATACAAATGATTATTAATTTATGTATAATTATAAATTATTATTAATGCAAAGTCTGATCAATTCACTTCCTCAAACATCTATCTTAAAATGTGCACAAATAATCTGGACAGCAATCATAAAATTTTCTAGAAGACTTATTAAATTTTCTCTGTATTAAATTTTCTCTAGAAATTTCACTCCAACTCACAAATACCAGGTCTCAGTTCCATGACCATAGAAGATTTTCAAGATAGCTATAAGTAACTGGCTTCTTGTGACACTCAATGCCCATGAGGCTATAACCTCTGAATTAATTAAATTATTAAGTCATGTTAATTTCTTGCCTCTTTTTAAAACCGCTTTACTTGGATGATTATCTGGCACTAATCAAACTCTCTTAAAGATAATATGTCTGTCAAACTCTTCTCTACCTGCCAGGGATGCGCTCATTCTCTCCAATTACTTGATGAGTTTGTCACTAAGCCCAGCTGAGGATTCCTGGCAATATTCACACGCTCAACCACATTTCTGAGACAGGTAGAATAGATCTTAACTTTGATATGTTAAGAGTAGTAAGTCCTCTGCCCTATTGCCCCCATTATCTGTCAAGCTTTCCCTGGGTATCAGGTGTTGGAGTAGCCATTAGAAGGCATTTTATAGGCCTACCTAAAGAGTACAGCAGGGATGCATTTCATGTGAATCCAGTATATAGATACTTCGGCACACGGTGAAGTCAGTTTTTAGCCATCCTGGTGTAGCGACAGCTCTTAGGAACACTCATTGGGCCAACTTACCTGGCCCCGGGACAAGAACCAGATGTCACATCAAAAATACCCACAAGATGTATGGCACCCAGCGTGGAGTATGTGGGTACTGGCGAAGAAACATAATTTGAAATGTATGGAACCAGAAGCTAGTCTGTGGGAAATTCTTCCAGTCATCAGAAATGCAAAATTCCAAGTAGAAGATTTGGTTCTTATTAATGCCTAATAAGAACAGAAGTTCAGTCTTATTGAGGAAATGCACTCAATAATGCAGCACATACAATTATAAATGCACCGTTCATTTTTTTTCTTTTTGATGGGAAACATATGAAATAAATGTATCAGAATTCCTGGATCTACTGGGGAAACCCAGAGCAGTCCCACAAGCAGACTCCAGCAGCCACAACAGCTCAATCACAAATGAAACTCGCCAGCGGTTTGTTCAAATCTGACAGCCAACCTGACTGCAAATGACATTACCAAAAAGAAGTTACAAAGCTCAAAGGGGCTTCTCTGAACTACTTATGTTTTGTTTTAATTCCAACAAACTAAATTATCCTTATATTCTTATATGGAAGACAATATTATAAAACTATTGTCATAGGCAGAGTATTTTCTGGAGTTTTTAGAGCTCAGATTGTTTTTTTGGCTTTTAAAAGTGACCCCACGGGCTGGAGAGATGGCTCAGTGGTTAAGAGCATTACCTGCTCTTCCAAAGGTCCTGAGTTCAATTCCCAGCAACCACATGGTGGCTCACAACCATCTGTAATGAGGTCTGGTGCCCTCTTCTGGACTTCAGGCATACACGCAGAAAGAATTTTGTATACATAATAAATAAATAAATAAATAAATAAATAAATAAATAAATAAATAGTGACTCCACACACACAACTTATACAAAGTTACCATTCGTGGGCAGGTGAGTTGGCTCAGGGAATAAAAGTGTTTGCTACACAAGTCTGACGATATGAGTTCCATCTCTGAGACTCACGGTAGAAAGAGAGCTCTGACTCAGACTTTTTCTCTGACCTCCACACATGTGCCATGGCACACACACACACACATACACACACACACATTCACACACGTACATCAAAGACACATATCCAGCATAAAAACAAAATTAGCAACATTTTTAACGAACAAAATAATCTTCCACCAATTAAAAAATTTTACCCTCTATGTCTTAAAATGGGGCCGTGAAAATTGAGGGGAATCAATGTTTACGCTCTGGGCAACTGAAATTATCATCACAATTCCCCAGCCAGCTTTCCTCTCCTGGCCCTTCCTGGGCATCAGAGACCAATAGAGAGGAAGACAGAAAGACGGACAACAATTAGACCCTAGTACCAAGGATGAAAGACTAGTGCCTCAGTCTGGAGCTATATACTGTTGGGTAAATAACTCTCTGAGATGGCTACTGCACCTGCCTTAAGGAGGCATTGTAGGGCCTGGAGAGATGGCTCAGAACACTTTCTGGCCCCCACCACTCCAGTTGAGTGACTCACAACTGCCTGTAACTCCAGCTTCAAGGGAACCAATGCCCTCGTCTGGCCTCCAAGGTCACTACATGCTCATGTAAATAGAGACAACACACACATACGCACACATACACACATTAAAATAAATAAAATTAATATGTGCTCAAAAATCCATTGCATTAAAGAATTCAACCACGGAGTAAACTTAGATCAACACCTTGCACAAAGTGATAAACCTTCACCAGAGGCGAGCTCCTATTAGATTGTTATAGTTGTCCTATCTGCCAGGTCAGTCCCTCATTTAGTTCTGATAACCACCCTTATTTCCACATTGTGAAATACAAGGTCTGTGTCATATAATTCACCCAATATCTTATCTAGTCATGAGTAGAAATGAAATAAGTAAAAATCCAACCCCATAAAGATATGACTCTACCGGACCTGTTTCCAGTGCACCATGGACCTCAAAAATTAACTTTTGTTCTTACTTCACATAAATGAAAAATTAGATGATAGCAGCACTGAAAAACTGACATCAATTACCTCGAGTGAAACAATTGATGGCTTGCTTGTGAAAGGGCTTGCTTGTTTTAAATAAACAGAAAATCAAAAGCTATTGAGGGAGCCTTAAGTCTTTGCAGTATTTGCTATTTCATACCCTTTGTGAATTTAAAGTCATTTGATTTAGGAACATAAAAGCATATTTTACATGGATTGCCTTCTTGAAATTAGCTTGCTACATTAAATTAAAAGGTATTTTTATTCAGACAATTCTGACAAATTTTCCAATTGCCTGGCTTGTGAGTCGTTTTTCACTCTTGTTACCAACAGGAAGGCGAGCTGCTGAGCGTCACGGAGCCCAGCATCACCTCGTTTCTCTTTCTTTTCTTTTCATTTCTTTTCTTTTCTTTCTTGCCAACTTATGTGGAGGCGAAGCATTGCGAATGGTAGAGTATAACCACGCTGAAACAAAACAAAGAGCTATTGTGTTGTCTGGAGTTGGTTTCACTACAGTAAAGGGTGGAGACAAAAAGCACTCATTCCCAGCAAAAGAATTCAGAGGAAGAAAGGACAAGGTCCCCTCCCTCCCTCCCTCCCGGCTCCTGGAGGCATGAGTACAATGTCTGCCATGCAGAATATAACAGTCTTCTATGTATCTAGCAGTATATGGGTTTTGTCGTTTTTTAAAGAATCGTATCACCTCCGCATAATTTGGAAATCTTTCCCAATTCTTCAACCCCTTACTAATAAATATTTTTATCACAGCTGCAAAGCAACATCAACCCCAAACTGCAGCCCGAAGCAGAGGTTGACCTCAGGGGTCCATCACAGTGTTGTCATGCTGGTCCCCAGAGGTCTCTTTTGGGCCCACACAGTAGGCTAAAAATTTCTCCAATGTACTGCCAATTAAAACCTGAGAGATTTCACAGTGAGGCCTGGAGTTCTGGGTTTTCTTTAGAAACTAGAACATCATCTGGTCATTCCTTCTGTATACTAACGAGCAGTGTATTTTGAGTGGTAGCTGTCCCACTTGGACGGAGCACATGTTCTGAACACTGCCGCAGCCCAGCCACCTCTTCATCACTGCTTCCCAGCGGAGCACAGCTTTAGCTGACATTCCTCAGTATTCTGGAGCTCCTGGGTCTCTTTTTAAATGACGAAAAATCTTATGTGGGGCTGGAAAGATGGCTTAGCAACTAAGAGTGCTTGCTCTTGCAGAAGACTCAGGTTCACTATTCAATACTCAACACCCACAGCTGTCTGGAACTCCAGTTCTAGTGGGGGTTCTGACACCCTCATCTGGCCTCTGTAGGTATGCTGCATGCATATGGTACATATATGTACACTCAAGCAAACACCTACATATAAACACATCTTTTTACATCTTTGTGTGTATGTGTGTGTGTGTGTGTATGCATGTAAGTGCAATGTGTGAATGTGTGTATATGCATACCATGGCACGCATGTGGAAGTCAAAAGACAACCATCTCGTCTTCTATTGTATTTGAGTCAGGGAGGGTCCCTTGTCACTGCAGAGCACACCAGACCAACTGGCCTGTGAACAGTCAAGACTTTCTGGTCTCCATCGCCCATCTTACCTTGAAAGTACTGGAAATGCAGACAGACGCTACCACATCCAGCTGTGTAAGGGTCCTGAGGATCCAGATTTAGCCCTGAGCTTACATGGAAAGTGAGCCATCTACTGGGCCATTTCCCCGGCCCTGGACTTCCTAGAGTAGCAGGTCTTGAATCAAGAGACCCTTACCCTTTCATGTTCTTAAAAATTATTAAACACACACACACAAAAAAAAAAAAAAAAACCTGCTTATGTTTCTTATGACTGACAGTAGCTGACATATTAAAATTCAAACTTAGAAAATACTACAATACAAAGAGACTCTATGTTAACAGTAATAGTATTTTTAGGGAAATACTATCTTCACAAACAAACAAAAGGTCATGGGCCTACTTGCATTGCTTCAAATTTTTCAAAGAACTCTTTCATGCCCATTTTAACCAAATCAGCTGTGCTCCCAAATCTGTTTCCTTATTCAAGCTCTCGAGATGTATTAGCTTGCTTAAAGCATGTATATGAAAATGACATCACACAACCGTCCAGGTAATGGGGATGCAGAGGTGTTTGAGCACTCTCTTCAGATGGCTGGAGCTATCCTACTTTGCCGCTTCCCCCAAATTCAGCCAAGTGAGCAAACCTAACAGAGTGCCAACATGAAAACTAAAAGCCTACCAAGGAATTCACCATACAGTGAATTAAATCAGTGCTCTGGCCCCTGCTCTAAATGAGTCTTTTACCCATGCAAGGCCATCGAACTCCAGGTGTTTGTCATTCGGGAAATATCAGTTCACTGAGTTACGGATTTCCCAAATGTTGACACATTTCACTCTATAATATTTTTGAATAATCACATTTGTTTTCACTGTGATCGCATCAGGAAAAACAGTTTTAAGTACTGGGATGCTGTCGAGCTCACAGCAGTAGAACCAAGTTTTCCTGAATTTTAATAATGCTTTCAAGCTTCAACTCCATCATTGCCAACAAGTTATGACAGTTGTTTTCCCGGAAGCGAGAGGCTAACTTCATTCACTTTTGAGAAAATGTCTCCCCGATGCCCATGTCTGAATAACCATAATTAGCCGTTAATTACTCTTTCAGATAAATATGTTTATTAGAGGGAAAATGAAAATAAAACAACTCCAGCGACTGCACACCCATTTTCCCACCTCCAATGCGCAGAATGGTTTTCTGTGCACTAGACTTAGGAATGCAACTCACAAAATACACTAAAAACACGTGTACAGAATAAGAGTAGATTCTAATAGAAATGGCATATTGTTTAATGTGGGCATGGGGCAGTGAAGAACACAATGACTACTGGAACAAATTGTTGCCGCTGCCTTGGTTTGTGACAAGAAGCTGTGAGTTTCACCCACACTTGTAGCAGGCTTTTGCTTTTGGGCTTCCACCTTGCTGGCAAATTGTGATGTGGAGACTTACCATTAGTTTTGAATGCTCAACCTAGCTGAGCTCTTCTCTGGCTAGCTCTTTTAACTTAAATCAACCTGTTTTTCTTTATATACCTTTGGCCTCATGGCCTTCTGCTGTCTCTATGTCTAGCTGGCTGTGGCTCCCTGGCTTCTGGCCCCAGGTGTGTCCCTTGTTCTCTCCTCCTTCTCTCATTCCTCCTTCTTTGTCTCCCAAGCCTAGATTTCTCCTCCTATTTATTCTCTCTGCCTACCAACCCTGCCTATCCTTTCTCCTGCCCAGCTATTGGCCATTCAGCTCTTCATTAGACCAATCAGGCACCTTAGGCAGTCAAGGTGAAACCAATGCAACACATCTTTACATAATTAAAAAAAAATTCCACATAAACAAAAGTAACACACCTTTACACAGTCAAAGTAATAGTCTGCATCATAAACAAATGTAACATGTCTTTGCCTAGTTAAAATAATATTCCACAACACACACTAGAGAGAATACCAAAGCCATGGAAAAGTAATTTAGCTTCTTGTTGTTACAAGGGCAAGCTTGACCCCCGAAATCCATCTCTGGTTTCATATTTTTGAGGCATGTCTTTCTCCATACACATTTCCACCATTGCCATCACCATGATATAATCCAGTCAAGAGGGGCCCTCATAGAAAGGCTGTACCATGCTCTTTGGACTTTTAGCCTCCCTAGATGGGAAATGATCAAACACCTTTTCTTTATGAAGTTGATCTGCCTCACGTATTACCATATAGAGTGCAAAAAGGACTAAGAGGCTATTAAAATCTGCATCAATGGCCTACATACATGTTCTAATGACCACTGCCACCATACTACTTCCCCACCTAGAGTAAGCAGGCTTCAGACTATCAGCTCATGCCTGGGGTGAATGAACAGTAGGGATTACACTCTGATGGCCCCAAAGAGATACTGTTTTGAAGATGAGAAACATTTTCTGGGGGTACCAAATGCATACTTAGCCTAATTTCTCTATTTATCCAGAAGAAAATAAAAAGAGGCCTGTCTACAAATATTGTTAGTGTTTAATTAAGACACCACTATAAGAGATGCAGGGATGGTCCTACATAAGTAAATTAAAATTTATAATCCACCATATAAACAAGCTGAAAGACAAAAATACAGGATTATATCATTAGATGCAGGAAAGGCCTTTGACAAAATCCAACATCCTTTCATGATAAAAGTCCTGAACAGATTAGGGATATGCCTTCAACATATTAAAGGCAGCAAACTCATAGCCAACATTAACTTAAATAGAGAGAAATTAAGCCATTCCACTTAAATCAGGAACAGAACATTCACTCTCTCCATACCTATTCAATATAGTACTTTAAATCTTAGCTAGAGCAATAAAACAACTAAAAGAGACCAACAAGATAAAAATTGGAAAGAAGTCAAAGTATCTTTATTTATGATAATGTACATGAGTAACCCTAAAAATTCAACTGAGAAACACTTAAACAGCTGATAAACACTTTCAGCAAAGTAGCTAAATACAAAATTAACTCTCATATGTGTGTGTGTGTGTGTGTGTGTGTGTGTATGACTGAGAAAGAAATCAGGGAAACAACACCCTTCACAATAGCTTCAAACAGTATTAAATATCTAAGGGTAACTATAACCAAGCAAGTGACAAATTTGTATGATACATACTTTAAGATAACAGAAAATAAACTTGAAGAAAATATTAAAAGATGAAAATATCTATTGTGCCCATGGATTGGTAGGATTAACATAATAAAAGCCACCCTACCAAAAGCAATCTATAGATTCAATGCTATCCCAATCAAGATTCCAACACAATTCTCCACAGATCTTGAAAGGACAATTTTCAGCTTCATATAGAAACACAAAAAGTCCAGGATAGCTAAAACACTCCTGAATACTAAGAGAATTAGAGACATCAGCATTCCCTACCTTAAAGGATACTACAGAGCTATATTAATAAAAAAAATATCATGGTATTGGCACCAAAACAAACACATTGGTCAACGGAATTGAATTGAAGATCTAGACATAAATCCACATAGCTATGGACACTGTATTTTTTTTATAAAGAAGCCATAAATACACACTAAGAAATAAAACACAGGATCTTGAACAAATGGTGCTGGACAAGCTGGATGGCTGCATGTAGAAGAATCCAAATGCTTATCACCCTCATAAAACTCAACCCCAAATGGATCAAAGACTACAGCACAAAACTAGATACACCGGATCTAATAGAAGAGAAAGTGGGGAATACCCTTGAACTCATTGGCACATGAAAATATTTTCTGAACATAACACCCATAGAACAAGCACTAAGATCAACAATTAATAAATAGGATCTCAAGAAACTGAGAAGCTTCTGTAAAGCAAAGGACAAAATTTATCCTGAGTGAGGGATCCCAGACCCAGAAAGTATATATTAACTTATATATAGATATTGTTTGCTAAGTCAATGATAACCAAGCTACAATCCATAGAAACACAGAGGTTAGATACAAAGTAAGCAATTAGTGGGAACAGATAGATCTCATTAGGAAAGGGAAATAGAATAGATAGCTAAGGATGGATGGGGGAGGGGCTAGAATGGGAGGATCAAGTAGGGATGGAAGGAAAGAGGGGAATGAAAGAGAGAATACAGGGAGAGACAGCTAAAATTATGGGCCATGTGAGGGGTAGTATAAAAACATAATACAATAGAAGCTTTTCAAAATTATTTTATACATGAAAACAATCTAAATAAAATTACCAAATAATGGGGGAAGACAGAGCCTCACCTGAACATTGTTTGTCACCAAATGAAGCTTCCAATATCAGAAATGGGCTATGTCTAAGTAAATTGTTGGCCAAAGGGTCCCATAAGAACCCCAAGACAATTAAGACTGTTGTCAAGACTGTAGTTTGTCTCCACAAACCGAGAGCAAGACCCTGTTGTTGAATACACCAGCTACACAATTCATTGGCCACAAAGAAATCAAGTTGGTGCCTACACAGAGCCTTCACCCCTGGGGTGTGTTGGCATCTTTGGTACAGGAGGGTACTCTGCAAGTTATCAAAGGGGAAATGTAAACACCAATCCAGCTATGAACCCTTGGATCTGCAGTGGTACTCTTCCTACAAGAGATGCTAGTGCAAAGATGACGTGACGCTTGTGGGAATAACCGGCCAATATCTAATTTGACTTAAGACCCACTCAAAGAGATGGAATCTCTACCTCACACTGATTGGGTAACCAAGAATCTGAGACTAGATAGCCCAGGGACCTGGTCTACTAAAAGAACATAGCCATAAAATGACTCGTAATGACATTCTGCTAAACCCATAGATAAGTGCCTTGCATAACCATCATCAGAGAAGCTTCCTCCTGCATCAGATGGAAACAAATACAGAAGCCCATAACCAGACAATATGCAGAGAATGAGAGATCTTGGGACACTCAACCCTAAATGAGATGTCTGCATCAAATCCCTCCTTCCAGGGCTCAGGGTTCCCTGCAAAAGAGAGGTGGAAAGGGTGTTAAGAGCCAGAGAGGGTGGAGGACACCAAGGAAACAAGGCCCTCTAAATAAATAGAATCAACACAAATATGAACTCATAGAGACTGAGGCAATACATATGAACACACATATGAATACACATATGAACACGTATAAACTCATAGAGACAGGGCCCGCATGGGTCCTTTAGGCATCTAGTATGATTTCCAGTTTAGTATTTTTATGGGATTCCTGAGTATGCGAAAAGTAGATCTCTGCATCTCTATCTGTTTCTTGTGTCTTTTCTTGGGCTTTTTTCCTTCTGTTTGTCTTGTCCATTTCTGGTGTGTTAGGTTTTGCTTTATCTTGTCATATTTTATTTTATTCCCTTATTATCCCTTAGGAGCCTATTTTTTCCTCCTGAGACAGGAAGGTGGTGGATGAATCTGGACAGGAGGGGAGGTGGGGAAGAACTGGGAGACAGAGAGAGAAGGAAAACCATAATTAATGCATATTATGTGAGAAAAAAATCTATTTATTCAATAATATTTATGCACAAGCTACAATTCCAGTTTTGAGGGAAGTGCAATGAAAGTGCAACATGGGTCTCTGTGTACAAGCCCTTGTGTAAACTTTTGTTCTAATTAGCATATAAAATGATTAATTTCATTAGACATTTTCATACATATATACCTCCATACTTTGTTCATATTCGTATACCCCCATTACCCCTCTTTGATCTCCCTCCTACTAATCCCTCCCCAAGAGTCCACCCCTCTGCTTTCATTTCATACATACATGAATTCTATGTGAATATGAATAAATATATATTGAACTCTAGATCAGATGACCTTTTGTTGGCATGTTTTATATAGCTCATTCCAACACCACTGTAAGGGAGGTAATATAACTATTTCATAATATGAAGAAATGAGGTTATTTTGTCCCAAATATTTTCTCCTGTGACAGGAGCTGCCTGCCTCTAAAACTCAAGTTATAGCAGCGCAAAACTTTTCTGCATATGGAGCCCAAGCAACACAAAGCTCTCTTACCTGACGACTATACCTACGTGCTACTGAACTCGGCAGACCTGAAGCAAATCCAACTTCATGATTTGCTCTGTAGAAGTCTCATTTCCTTGAATGGTAAGATCAAAGACAGAAAACAGAGGTGAAGGGTGACTCATCAAAGTAAGAAGAGAAATGGGGAAAGGTGAGAGAGCCATTGTAGTGGGGAGGAGAGGGTTTGTCAGGACTGCCCGCTCTCCAATAATGACATGAAGACTTATTATTAATTATAAAAGCTTGGCTGATAGCTTAGTCTTGTTTCTGACTTACTCTTATAACTTAAGTTAGTTCACATGTTTTGGTTTGGTTTGGTTTGGTTTGGTTTGGTTTGGTTTCGTTTGCTTTGGTTTGCTTTGCTTTGGTTTTTTTCGAGACAGGGTTTCGCTGTAGCTTTGGTGCCTATCCTGGAACTAGCTCTTGTAGACCAGGCTGGCCTCAAACTCACAGAGATCTGCCTGCCTCAGCCTCCCAAGTGCTGGGATTAAAGGCGTGCACCACCACCTCCTGGCCAGTTCATATGTTTTAATCTACGTTCTTTTATGTGACTTGATTTCCTTTACTTTGTAACACCCATGCATTTTGCTCTCCATACTCTGGCGTTTCCTCATGACTCCACCCTCTTTCTTCCCAGTGTCCTCTTGTGCCTGGAAACCCTGCCTAGCTATTGGTCCGTTCAGCTTTTTCTTAAACCAGTCAGAATGGCACTACTTCACAGTGTAAAAAAGATTATTCCACAACAGGCCTTGGCTGTAGAAGCTTCTCGAGACCTGGTATGCTAGCTAGACAGGTAGACTTAACAGTTAACAGCAAGTCCCTTTAGGCCATTGTGTTAGTTCTTCGGTTTTCCTAAGTATGAAATACTAGCAAATATGCAAACTATCACAATGCAGGCAACAGAAGAAGGAGTCATGGCTTGCAGCACTGACTGCTTAAAGGTGAAAAGCAAGAAGGTGAACTCTGACAATCCCAGGCACCCTTACGTCTTATCTTCCTTGACCTTCTCAACACTCCATGGGGCATGTCTCATTGGCACTTCTACACAGGAGGACCTGTAGATAAGAGAGAATAACTCTAGAGAATTCTAGAGATGATGAAGCCTGTTCCTATCAATCAGGGATCAACAAGGCTAAACTCAGCCTTCACGCTGCTCCTTAAGTAAAGTTTTATGGGCGCTGAGCCACGCGGCTCTTGTTTAGGGAGGTGACTGATACGGTACCACAAGAGCCTGAGCGATGGCACTGGAGACCATGTGGTCTGCACAGCCATAAACCTTTGCAGAAAGAGTTTGCTGCCTTCTTACGCTCTTGGTGTGATTTCCTGTTCTTACGGCAGCTGGTTCTGTTTATGTACGTGTTTTGTTCTAATTTAGTGTTGTGGTTAGCTGTCTCTTGAAAGCAGTCATAAGAAGCTACTACTGTGTCTGTGACTCACGAAGGGATTTACATTCAAAAGGCGCGGGGGGGGGCAACAGAGGGGGGCGGGGGGGCTGGGAGGGCGGGGGGGGGGCTGGGAGGGGGGGAGAAGAACCACCTCATAGCTATGCGTTCATTAAGATCCACAGACATACACTAGGAAGACAGCCCAGCCCAGTCAGTAACGCACCTAGCCTGCAAGCGTCAGAGCCCAAGTTCAAGCAACTGGAGCATGCTTGGAGTTTTCGAGCTGATATAAAGAACACATAAATAGTATTACAGCAATCACACAGGGAGGGGGGCTCTAATTAAGCCAAAGGTGACAAGCTATGTCAGGTCTGAAGAACCGAATCACTTATGTCAGGCCTCAGGCTGGATGCAGAGGAGACAGCTTCTCAAATAACTGTCTGACAGCTGTTTCCTCAACTTAACATCTTATCAGGCTCCTCAGTTGGACAGATCGCTAGCATCACACTTATACACTCAAATTTGTAAACACGTACTTATTGGAAATTCAAGCACTAACATTTTTGAACAATAGCTCTAAGTGACACGTTTTAAAGTAAGTAGGGAGGAGGGGCTTCAGTGCAATCTCCCCACTTGAGTGTGCCATTTAGTCTTCTGTTTCAAGATACCTTGTTGCAGGATACCTGAAGCTGACCCAGACGCTTGAGGAGGGATGTGAGGGAGCTTTTGCTTTCTAAGTAAGATTGCTGTCAGTTTCACCATCTCTACCCTTAGCCATAAAATTCAGTCATGCAGATGGTAGGCAAGCAATAAATATTTATTGCATGGATGGACTGAAAAATGACTGTGATGTGATATAGTTAGCCTTTCACTTATTCCTGAATAATATAGTCTGAATGCAATAAGCCTCATACTTGCTCGCCATGTGTCTGGCACCAGCTGGGCCCTGGCACACGGTCTAAATAAGATCCATCTTCTGAGACTTACAGCCTCATAGGAAATGCCGATGTGCCAGGGGCTTGCCTAGATCTAACTGAGCAAGTACAATCATCTGCTTGTTTTTACAATCTTTAGAACAAGATAGCAGCAGAAGGGAGAAGGGCTGGGGAGACGGATTAACGGGCGAAAGTCTTTTCTGTGTAAGTCTGAAGACCTGAGTTCAAATCTCCCAGAATGCTATAAAAGCTGGACAGAGAGAAGAGGAGTCTGTGTTCCTATGGGGGCATGGGAGGTAAAGACAAGTGACATTCCTGTGCCAGCTAGCCTGGTGTATGCATTAGTGATCTACAAGAGAGAGGAATGTAGATGGAAAGACATCCCAAACGAGAAAAGAGACAAGCCAAAGGGGGCAGAGATGCATGCTTTTTACTCAGATCACATGCTTTTAATCCCAGTACTCGGGAGGCAGAAGCAGGCAGATCTCTGTGAGTTCGAGGCCAGCCTGGTCTAGAAGAGCTAGTTCCAGGACAGGAACCAAAAAGCTACAGAAAAACCCTGTCTCAAAAATAAAAAAAAAAAAATTAACAATAATAATAATAATAATAATAATAATAATTCTGCTCAAAAATGGAAAGAATGCCTTTTTATATAGCACACTCTTCCAGATTGTTCTCATACATTATCCTTATTTAATCCCCCTAACAACCATTTGAAGCATAATTAGTGTTTTCATTTTATAAGTAAGACTGAAACACAAGTCATTAATGAAGAAAGATGTGTTTTAGGGAAAATCCACCATTGCTATAGCCAAAGACAATTAGGCGATTTTTCTACAAGGATGCAAGCGATCTCCTACAAAGCCAGTGGGCTTTGAACACCAGGCTTAGGGTGTGTAGCCATTCCCTCCAAGATTTAAACCTTCTATCTTGGAGGGAAATTCCTTAAGACAGATAACATAGAATGGCGGAACTACAGGATGTTCTTACTGGAGGTAGAACATTCCACAATGCAGTCCTAAGATCAGGAAGTAGATAATTCGAAGGTTTCAGAAAGGCCCTGAAACTGACCTATATACTAGGTCCTTCCTTTTCCATGAGTATAAAGGTAATACAGACTGCTGAGAGAGAGAACTCTCAGACCAACCAAGCTACCTAGAGTAGGCAGAGACTATACCAACTGCCTGGAATAAGAAGAGACCAACTGAACTGCCTGGAAGGGGCTCAGACCACCTTGGCCACCCGGGAAAGGACACTCTCCAAACTGTTAAGATGCCTGTAGATTGTGCAGCTTGTTCCAGGTTTCCAGCTTTAGTGAGCTGTCACCCATGTTGTGGTGAGCTTTGGTTTTGAAGCTGTCTTTTAGTTATTTCTACTCCTGGAAGTAACCCTTCATCCATATTCCTCTAAGTAAACCCAATAAAACTTACTGGTTCACCGAAGTCAGCCTTGGTAATCTGTGGGAGCATTCCCGCTGGGCTTCACCTGGCCTGGCTTCCAGGGTGCTAGCACCTCGTCCTGATCCATCTTTTGTTAGCAGATACCTTTTGATTTCTCTTGTCCGCCATATGTGAATCTTGTCTGAGAATTTCCCAAGGATACAAAGCTTATGCAAAACTTGGTGGAGGAGGGAAACCCAGAAGACCAACCGTGATACCCCCTTTAATGAGAATTTGCTCTTGGCATTGTCCCTTTGGAAGCTTAGGTAGTTTTGAGCATATGGAAATCAACAGGCTGAAGTGTAAATACAGAGAACAATAAAGATGCCCTGGGTGAAGGGAAAGTGGTCCAGTCCTTAGAGGCTAGGCTCCCCTGCAGTGGCAAAAGGCTAAATTCATTCTTAAGGTGTCTCTGAGTCTTCTTTCCCCGCATGAAGCCAACATCCATGCTACCTGCCACAGTAGTCCTTTCTAGGTTCGTCATCAGTTCCATCTCTGGGGTCAGTTTGTTCCTGTTGCCCCAGAAATAGTGTAGCACCACGGTTTTACATGTTGCTTTAAAATCCCTCCTATTTGTTACCTTGTTATAGACTAGTGTAACAGATTTGGGCACTGATAAACACTGCCTATAAAGAACCAGATGGCAAAATATTTTTACTTTGCAAACTACATAGTCTTGTTCCAATAACTTGACCCTGACATTGCAGTATGGAAGCAACCATTGGCAACACTTTAACGGTCATATTAATAGAACTGTGTTCTAATGAATCTTTGTTTGCAAAACTGGATAATAACCTTGAGTCAATCCCAAAGGTGGATTTTATATTCCCTGTTATAGAGTCAGCTATAAAGGGTGTGTGTCTCCTGCTTTGGGTATCTGCTGCTGCCTACGACACCACTGCAAAGGAAGTGCCTTGGAACTATTTTCTTTTCTCTTATGATTTGGCACATGGATTAGGTGTGACAGGTGATTCGCTGTTCCATGTGTGATTGCTGCATCTGCAGGCATTTGGGTATCAGTGGGGCTTGGGTGTTCAGGGTGGCTTGCTCACCTGTCCAGTCCCTAGGCGAGATTGACTCCAACAGCTGTGTTCCAGCTGTTAGGCCTCTCCTTTTAGCCTGCCCTTCTACAGGCAAGGACCAGACCTGCCATTGCTGCAATATTCTGTAACAAAGCACCTCATCCTGACACAACAGCTGTGGTCCATGTTACCCAGGCCTCAGGCTGGCCTATGTCAGAATTCTGGCGTTCCTACTCCTAAATCACTGTGTGAAGTAAAATTATTTTCACACTCAAACTGGAAGATGATTTCTTATGCTATACAGCAACCGCCAAATGCCCTGTACAAGGGGCTGGAGAGATAGCTCAGGGTTTAATAGCACTTGTTGCTCTTGCAAAGGATCCAAAGTTCAGTTCCAAGTACCATATAGGGTTCACAATCCTAGGTAACTCCAGTCCCAGGGAAACTGATACCATGCTCTGACCTCCCTGAGCAAGGGTACATATATTGTTTACATACATATATGCAGGCAAGACACTTATACACAAAAAATAAACATGAAAACTCAGCCAATTCTAAAGGCTCTTCAGCCCCCAACAATGTTCCAATCTAACCGCATATAAAATTAGTCAAATCAATTCAGTGCCAAAGGGGGGGGGGGGACACAGTTCTAATCCCGCCTGATATGAACTAAACATTTTAGATCTAGACATGTTTGGCTCCACATGCCACAGGGAAAGAATAATGTAGTCTGTATGGGGTGGCAAGGGCACAAGGCATAGGTAGACGCAGGGAGAGCCCTGTGCTCTGGTACAGCATGGGGCGCAATTCATTTTTCATCAACATAGCAACTGCTCGAGAGCATACAGGCTTAATAGACACCCTCACACCCGTAACTGAACTCCTGGAACACTGTCGTTTTAGATTTTACAGTGGCCCCACTGCCCCTCGAAAGCCATGGTGTAATACTGATGATTCAGGATGAACTTCTACCCTGGCCTCCTGTCTGCTGTCATTGAACCTAGCCATGCTCAAACCCTCACTTGTCACGTATGACCCTGTCCCAAAGTCACCAGGACTTTTCAGACTCTCCTCAGGTTAGTCCATGATGACTTTCCCCTGAAGTCACATGATCCATGCACAGTCACCTCCTCACACCTCCTCCCTGCTCTCCTTGTCGGTTCTCCCCCAAGACCTCCTCATTCCAGCCTCTTCTAGTACAAGGTAGGAAGTTCAAAAGGGTCAATAGGAGAAACACGGGGTTATCTTAGATCTGTTTTCCATGTTCAGTCACACAGAGTGGTTGACCAGGAAGAAGGCAAAGTAATCATGCCATGTGAGAAAGTGCCTCTGTTCTCGCTCTGAGGGAAATGAGGCTGCCCCATTCAATTCCATATGGTATGGAGGCCCTGAGGGGTGGTGCGTGGCAAACAGTCCCTTCCATATCCTAGACTTCTAATCCAGTGACCGTGAACCTGCATTGTATCCTGTGTGTTGCATACCAGTCAAACCATAAATCTGAGCTGTCTACACCCCAGCAAAGGTCGCAGCAGACATCCTGGCCCACATTCTCCCTAATCCCTTTCTAAGCTACCCTTTGTCTGGCCACCAACTCTTGATTCTATCTGCCATTTTTAACCCGGTTGGCTTGACAGATGAGTGCGTTGCTCTGGGCTCTTAGGGCACTCGTTGGGTCTTGTTCCTCAGCTTTCTTAGTTTTTATTTGCAGCGTTTAAGTGCCCCCTGAATCCTTCTCCAGCTTCAGTCACATCTACCGGAATATTTGAGATGGGATCGGAGAATCGGAGAGATTGGGCTCTCTTGCTCTGAGTACGTGGCCCAGATCAGGCGCTCCTGAGTGGTACAGATAGACCTTGACCTCATAAGCAGTCGTCCCAGCAAGCAGAGACAGCTGGCCCACAATGAGCTATTTCTGAACAAGTCTCCAGAAAATACTGACGAAAGGGAGATACCCAGAGGAAGACTAGCCAGACTGAAATACTTAGGGAAACAAAGCATCTTTGAGAAATGAAATTAATTAACTGCTTCCAAAGGGGGCAGAAAGTAGGAGGCTGTGGTGGGGGGAGGGGGGATTTTCATATAAATTCCCGAAGAATGGGGGTCTTGAAAGCACACTGTGGGAATTTCAAGCTTGAAATTTGAAAAATGCTTTTCAAGATCGTGGCTTAGCGGTGTGTGCAAGGCACTCAAAATTGGGTTTGGGTTATGTGCAAAGGAAGACTCTGACAGAGAAAAACAATAAATTAAATGCATAAATCGAGGGGATTGGGGCTTTTTAAAAGTTACAGCACAATATTCTCTGAGGGTGATTTTAGACCAGACCTTGACAGGGTGAGATGGTGAATATAAAAGTGAGCTATTGTCAATCAGAAGGTACTTCTGTAGAAATAAGGTTCTCAGGAGTAACCAAAGGGAATTTCAAAGATCTAGTTTACATTCTCTGTGTCTTCGAGCCCATTTCCTTGGGATTTAAGAAACCACAAGGATTTGAGGTCTTGAAATAGCTACATAAAATGCTGCCTGGCGTGAGAGTCACAGCTATGGTGCCTCAGGCACGGACATCCCGATTCTGTCTCCTGTACCAAATTCTTGGGCTCGCCAGCCCCCACCCCACCAATCCTCACAAGGTTTGACAGCTTCCAGAGAGAGGACAATAGCTACACCTTGTCTGTCCATCACTCGTCTCAGGAACAGAAAAGAATGGGGATCGGTCACTGGGGAGAGGAGAGTCTGAGGATCAAGAAGCATCCACCCCGGGAAGGAAAAGAAATGATTTGTAAGGTCACATGACAGTGATCATCCAACCAGAAGGAACTTTTCTGTCAGACTCTGAGCTAAAAGAATATTCTCTTACAGCAAATAACTTGCCTTTATTAAGCCTATGTGAGAAGCTGTGTGTGTGTGTGTGTGTTCAACCTCAGTACCACCATTTTGATCCTGTAGGTAGTTCAGCTCCGTTGCTTGACATCAAACAGCATTTTAATGCCACTGTAACCAGAATTTAGCTGTTAGTACATTACAATGACTGTTTTCTCCTTGGTGTGGTACGGTGTGTGTGTGTGTGTGTGTGTGTACACACGCACGTGTATTTTCTATATTACTTATTCTCCTTTCCCTCTTTTCCCTCTCCTCATGTGTGATGTTCTTTATGCTTCCATTCCCCTTGCTCCCTGTGGGTCACCCTCGGTGGTGTCTGGGCCTTCGTCTCTGAGTTCTTCCCCATGCCTTTGTGTTCAGGCCTGTGCATTGTCCTTTGCCTTTCTCTGCTTCTTTCTTCACTCTGACCTTCCTGTCTGTCTTCCCCCTCCTGCACACCCCCACCCCTTTTCCTTTTCTGAACTTCTCTTTCTCTGGACCTAATAAAAATGAAAATAATTTCGTAAATAATGGGAAACAAATTAAAAGGATTTACTGTGATCATCAGTAAATTAATCAAGAATGTTAAATGAATTGTTGGGATTGTTTAAGAAATACATTTTCAAAAATAATAATATTGCTATGATTCCATTAATACTCTTATGTTTGCAATCTATTTAAAACAAATGGGCAAGATCAAAATATTCTACACTTGAAATCATAAGGTCACAAGCGCCTGCAGCCTGTGTGGCCCGTTCCTGCAGCACTGACAATGCTGAGTGGCTTCAGGCCTTCACTGTTTGAGTGACAACAGTCACTGAGGCAGATGCAGTCTCAGAAGTCAACCCCCATGCTGCTGTCCAGTGGGCCTCCAGACACCGCAAGCTCCAAAATGCAGTCTCTACAAAATCTAGAACACCAGATGCCCAGGCAGCACAGCAACCCAAGACATGCCTGGACTCTTCCCATCTTCCTTCTTAAAGCAAAAGGGAACAGAAACAGAGGCTCTGTCCCCAGGACGCCTGAATCTCAGCCTTCTGCAGAATACCCAGCACCACTCTTCGTTCCATTACTCCAGATTCCTTTCTCCCAGAACATGATAACTCAGCTCTCCCTTCATGTACACAATACAATATCACACACACACACACACACACGTGAATTCACACACGTATGTGTACCCATGCATACATGCATATATACAAATTCATTCATGAACATACACATGTGCTCATGCATTCATTCACATATATACATATCTATTCATACTTTTACACTTACATACATACATTCACATAAATACTCATATTAGCATGCATGTATTCATACATACGCTCGTAAATATACACATATTCATACAAATACATTCACACATTTATGCATACATGCACACAAATACATTCAGGAAAGTACATATATGTATTCATGCATGCATGCATATACATGTACATACATTCATATAATATACGTAAACATTCATGAACATGTACACTTTCATCTACACCTTTTGCATACATACATTCACAGATTACACATTCATACACACATGTATATATTCATAAATATACACATGCATTTATATATCCATTCATTCATGCACTCATGCATAAATATATGCATTCACAAATTCACACAGGCATTCAAGAACATATGTACATTTATTTGTGGACACATGCACATATACCTGTATTGTACACATACACACTCATTTGTACAATCATGCATGCATGTGTGCATCCATACACACATACATGTATTCATGAACCCATGCACACAAGTATACATACCCTTACACACAGAGCTAGGTTTCTTCCTAGTTTTCTGTCCTTATGGTGACAACTCTTGATGCTTAGTAAAAGCTGCTGTATCGAGGTCTGTGTCCCCCAGCGCACATGTGTGAAAGCTAATCCTCATACAAAAGCAGTAACAAGTAGGGCATTTGGGGTGTGGTTAGGTCACTGGGGCCTTCCCTTCACAGATGCCAGAGAGCTCTCTTCCAGTGACCAGGAATACCAAGTATGAGGAGAAGACTCTGCCAGAAGCAAATCTGCCGGCAAGCTGATGTGATCATTCCCGCCTCGGGAACTGAGAACTAATCCTGTTGTTTACAAATTACCCACTCTATGTTGTCTCGCTATAGTAATGCAAATGGACTAAGTCAAAAAGCTAACTATAGGCTGGCTCCCTATGGTTTGAAATATCTGACGCTCATCTCTCACACAGCCTATGAAGGTACTGCTGCTGTCTCTGTGTTCCAGGCAAGGAAACTGAGGCACAGGGGTTGTGAGCAACCTGTCAAAATCCATGCAGCCAGCAAGGAGAAAAGCTGACCCCAACTCCAAAGGGTGGGCATAAACCACCTCCCCACACCACCCACAACCAGCTTGTCCGTGATTAGCGGGCACATGTGGTGAGTGCCACGTCCTCACTCTAATGAGCGCTCACGGAACCCCGGCTAGAGCAGGCTTCTCTTAAGATCAAGCAGCTTCAGTGTGCTGAGGAGCAGAGAAGATTTGAGGTCATTTTGAAGGCGTGCCAGCTTCTTTAAGTACTTGAAGGCAAAAGGAATCGCGTTTCCCTGGACTTTTTATTTAGAGAATAATCAAGAAACTTTTCCTCCTTCTCTCTCACTGAATACAATTTATCTTTATCAAACCAGAGAAGAATGTAAGTCTGGCTAGAAGTTTCTCACAAAGCCTGTCGAGATGAAAGGTGCCAAAATAGATACACAAAGCAGTCGCTTTTTATCTGTGGAGAGCTGGCTTCATCTGATCCTTTCATAAGACTGGAAAAATAAGACATTGTGTTTATGTGGTGCATACATCTGTCTGCATCGCCAAAAAGCGGGGAGTGGGACCATCCTCTAGACACCTAGATCCTTCCCTGTTTGCATTCGGCTCTGTCCAGGTGTTTCGTAATAGTGAAAAGACTGACTTTTAAACACCTGGAGTTTAGACCAAGTGGCCAATTTAGGCTCAAAGCGACTACATTTGTTATCTGTCCTAAACAGGAGCCCACCCCATCCTTTTTCCTCAGCTAAAGAAAGGGAACACTGAAATTTTAGTAAAGCAAGACAATTGATGGTACCTGGCTTTGTGTCAAGCAAAAAGCCAGCCTCCACATTGGAAAGTCCTGACCTTGAGAAGCTGGTTAAATGAACGCCCGTGTGGGCTGCCGGCTGGAGAGCCAGCCCCGGGAAGTAGGTCAGCAAAGCTGTGGGCTGGCTTCTGTCACTCCCGGTCTGAGCTTGCACAATTCAGAGCAGAGGAAAATGTTCTCAGAAGAGAGAAGAAGACTGTGTGTGGATCTGGGCAGCATGTCATACTGACAAACCCTCTCTCTACCAGATGAAATCATCCACGGAAGCTGTCCACAGGCAGGAGGCTGTTCTCGGCTCCTTTAATTGATTAAGGTCACCTTGTTCTTTCAGGACTCTTAGTGTGTGTGTGTGTGTGTGTGTGTGTGTGTGTGTGTGTGTGTGTGTGACACATATGTTCAAGGATGTGCCTGAAGAGGGTTTGGGATGCCCGGAGCTAGCTAGAGGTGTGAACTGTCCAGCGTAGGGTCTGGGAAAGGAACTCAGGTTCTCTGGAAGAACAATAAGAGCTCCACAGAAAGCTCTCTCCGGCCTCTCGGGGGTTTTTAGTTTATTTATTTGTTGTTGTTTTAAGTTTCAAGCCGAGAAATAGATGTTCTTGTCTGCTTTCTCGCTGCTCTGTCGCCTCCTCCAGGCTGTCTGCCGGGCACTTAACGGCCCTGGTCTGGGCGATAGACAAAGCAGTCTAAGGAGCATGTGCAGCTTTCAGAGACTTCGGATAGGAGCACAAACTCTCTCAGTGTTAGAAATGCCAGGAGCATCCATCCGCCCACCCGTGTCACCCCTCTAAGAGCAGAGTGTCCTGGGAAGTCTAAGGGTAACACTTGTGGAGTTCCCAGGGCTCACCTACTGCGTGCCATGGCTCCCTAAGCTGTGAACCACGGCAATACATGATATGCGCTTGCTCTCTGAGGCTCTACTCCACATTTGGCAAGGAAAAACTGATGAGGCATTTGGATGGGCACAATCCGAGGGCTTAGCCACACAAACAAACATGGAAACAAACGTACTGACAAGGAAATCTGAAATCTGCAGCCAAAGCACACAAGAGGAAGGAAAGATACCTTGCCCTGAGGCTGGCAGTGGTGGGAGATATTCTCACACCTAGGCCTGAAGGGACACGGGGATAAATGTGAGTGCCACCAGACCTGTGGAACTAGCCCTGGAGGGATGAATCTAAAGGAATAAATGCATTGAGTTCACCCTGCTTCCTCCCTCCACTTCTCCATATGCCCCCCATTAGCTTAAACCAGAAGAGCAGAGAGGAAGGGGAGTCTTTCATATCTGCCCCATAGAGCACTTCTTGGGCACTGAGAGATAGAGAAGAGAGGAGGAGAGGAGAAGGGACACAGGGGAGGCTTGGAGCACCAGGAATGTGATGAGGTAGTTGAGCGCTGAGCACAAGACCTAGAACACACCCCCGACATATGTTAACAGTGCCACATGGTGGTCACTCGTCACTGGTACTGCTGTAGCAAGCAGGCATCTTCGAGGGAACTGTGACAGAAAAAGGATCCCTCAGCCTCTGCAGGTGGACCTAGAATCCAGTCATCAGAGACCGCCACCAACTCTAGAGCCTTGGGCAAAAGCTCCCCCCCCCCATTCTGGCTTTTTATTTCCTGTTAAATTAGGGAAATGTGGGATCTGAAGAGTTTAGAATTTTTTTTTTTTTCAGTTTAATGTGCCATGCTTTAAGACTGATGGTCAGCACTGGGAGGCATTTCAATTGGTCCCAATTTTGTTGTGGTTCTCTTGACCCAAAGATGAAGTGCTAGGTTTGGGCAGCCTAACAAGGACAGCAGGTGCCTGACTCAGCCACAGAGCCTTCCCAAGCCTGTTCCAGGAATTCTCCTAGGACTGATGTCCTGGCATCACACCTACTTTGTCCTAGGAGGGAACAAGTTCACAAAGTGGGAATCAGTGTCCTGAACTCCTCCAGTGTTCTATCAGCCCACTCCACTGGAGAGCTTGCCCACTCTTGACATCAGCTCAGCTTCAGAGAAGGAAGTCATGCCCAAAGATGTTTTTAGGAACGCTTTGCATATGTACCCAGCATAAAGAATAATTGGATCATGTGGCTCACCGGCCTCTACAGAAGCAAGGGTCCCTCTGGGAAAGCCAAGAGCTCTAAGGAAGACCATGGAAGACCCTAGCACACGGCACTCCCCAGATATTTCTCCAGAGGTGTTTAGTCCCTCTGCAGAGTCTCCCTTCCCTCCTGTGTGCTGGGCCAATGGTCACTCCCTAACTAAGGGTCCTTGGAGACTATACAATAAGCATAGATCATTCTTAGCACTGATAGGTGCTCAACTAATTATAAGCTCTTTATGCTACTGTTTCCTTCCATCCCAACAAAGTTTGGGAGTCTCCACATTCATACCAAGATGAGCAACCCAGCCAGATCTGGAGCTTTGCCCACGATAACTGCTGCTCAGAGGCTACAGGCTCAGTCCAGGAGATTTGATTGTGTTGTCTTGAATTTTTCTAATTATATTTAAATTAATGGCCATTATCCCACTTTCTTCTTAACACTGTCTGAAACTGTCCCCATTGACTTACACATTGTCTACCTTCTCCCCTAGAATGCCACGGCAGCTGCCCAAAATGAAGGACTCACAGTACCTGTCATATTCATGGCTATGTCCCCAGTACCTGGCCCACTGTCTGACACTCAAAATGCACACAGCACACACCTGCCAGGTGAAACTCCGAATCTTCCACTCCTCGAGGTCATTTTTCCTAACTAGGTTTCAAGGCACCCAAAGCTAAAAATAACCAAGTTTTGACTCAGCAACTGGCAAACGTCCAGGTTACTTTTAGCTTCAGAGGTTAAGGACGAAAAGTGGGCCAGATGAACGTGGAGCAAACTGCCTGACGGCGCATCTCTGTGCAGAGACTGTTAAAGGGCCGTGTGCAACGATTATTGACAAATGGTTCCACTTACTTTCTCGGGAGTCCCAGCCTTAACAGCCAGCATCTCTAGAAGTCTAGGATTCTCTCCTACAAGCCTGGGAGCTCTCAAGAAACAAGAACCGCACCTTACTTGTCTTTGTTCCTCCAGCAGTTAGAAGTGAACCTGGATCATTCATTAGTCAGGCCCTGAAAAACAATGGGGCGAATATCATTGGTCTGCAACGCAGCCAGAGCAACTGAGTATGGGTGGAATCGTAATATGTTAAAACGTACAGAGATTCCCATAGCCATCTTTCATGTGTTCTGCCAAAGGTTTGTGACCTGGAAGCAGAACCTTCAAGAGGCAGAGCCTCATGGGAGATGATTATGCCACTAGGGTACCACCATTGGAATGGATTGCCATCTCATCAGGTAAGTTAGGTCTAACCTGCCTGGATGAGTTAAAGCAAAGTCAAGTTGTTACAAAGGCAGCGTCCTTGGTTACTCCTTGTTTCTTCTCTCACGTGCTCCTTCTCTATATAGCCACTTAGTCATCATATGGTGACATACAACCAGGGGCTCGCTCCAGCTGCCAGGACCATGCTATTTGAACTGTCCAAACACCAGAATCATGCACCAAATAAACCTCTATTCTTAAAGTACCCATCCTCGGGTATCTTGTAGCAACACACAAGATACATCATTTTACTACATTAGCGATTATCTGTGTATGGCTGTTTAAATGTATGTTAAAATTAAATGAAATTAAACAAAATTAAAATCATATTCTGCAGCTACACCAGACACTTTTCCGGCACTCATGGCTACCCTATTTCAAGTCACTGATACAGTGGCGTCTTGTACTTTGGGTTAAGGTCATCTGTGTCACGTAGCCTCACCTCCTCCTGATGCTGGAGTTTCTGCAAAAAGCTCTGGAATCTGATTATTAGGGGCCAACTACCAACTGGGACATTAAACGACTGCATGGGATTCTAGGGGAGTGAGGTAAAAATATCATTGACTGGTGAGTCCTCCAGATGACCTTGAGAAGGATTTCATCTTATACAGAAAGAAATGGGACTCAGGGAGACAAAATAACCCCCGCAAGCCACCCACTATGAAAGAACCAGAGTCTCCTAGTTACTGCCTAGTATGTTTTAATCATAAACTTCACTCAAAACCTGAGAGCGCCTCATATTCAAGAGAGAAGAGCATCCTCTTCTTTCAAGTCAGTGTGGTTCAGAGAGCTGGTAAGAAATCCTAGATGCATTTAGAGAATAAATGTAAGACCCATCAAGCAGAAGATGGGAAAGCCTAGCTTCCCACAGAAAGTTGGAGGCCAAGAGATCTGAAGCATGCCCAAATGTGGGTTGCCTTTTTTTTTAAGCTTTTCAAAATTGTTTTCGTTTCGATGTTGGAGGTTAATACCCACGATGGACACTCTTTTTGAAGAGTCCCTTTTGATTTTAATTTCTTAAAGTCCTCATTTGAACTCCCTTTTTGTTTATATTATACCCATCCACAATTTTCCTTTCTTTCCAGGTAACTTGATCCCAGAAAATGTGCAGAATCCATTTGTGCCCACTGCTTTTAATTAAACATCGACTCATTCTTTCAACTGGCCCTTTGAGGATTTCTGCGTTGTCTTCTCGAGATGCATTTGTCTTTTCCTGAAATTACATCAAATCAAGTTCTCAAAAATGCATTTCTTAATCTTTAAATAGCTTGGAATGAATTTTGGCAGCATCTCAAGAAACCCTATAAAAGGGAAGAAGCAAGCTCTACCCATGTCCCTCCCAAGTAGAAGCCAGGCATGTGCGGTGTGTTAGGGTCTGCACACACAGAGATCTCACAGCATCAGACTGAACCTTGCAAATCCCAACATCCTCAGATTCCACAGTTAAAAGAAGTCTGCATGTATTGTCCCAGAATACTACATCTATACTGCGACTTTTACCGAAGCAACTCCGTGAGAAGAGCTGTCAGGGAACCGGCAGCTGCCGCAAGCCCCTGCACATCCAGTAGAAGCATTTGCCACTCAGCAGTCACCCTGGTGCATGCTGTGTCCACAGCAGATCTGAGTGAGGGTGAGCAGATCTGTATGGAAGGTCCTCCAACTCCCAGACAGACGGAGGAGGCTGTGGATATCTTTGGAATCTGCAGAGGAGACCCTCCTGAGGGGCAAATGGGGAGGGGGGTTGTTTAGGAAAATTCCAGTGATGTGTATGACTTCTTTCTGGTATGTCTCCTAGGGTTTCTAAAGATTTCATTACCCTTATAAGCGAAAGTCTTCAGATGACTGCAAGAAGGTGCTTATTGAAACCCATAGCTCTCCATGCCTTGGCAGGCTTTGATTAAGGCATTCAGAACACATCCTGCAGTCTCTTCTTCCCCGAAGACGGGGGCTTTAATGTTTTAAAAAGTCAGAAAAAAAGCAGCCAGCTCCCTCCTCTTAAGGAAAAATGTTGCCTACCAAAAAAAAGAAGGTATTGATGTTAAACTATGGTAACAACTTTTAAATTTTAAGTCCTGTTCTTTGTTCCTAGTGAACAAAGAAACATGAGGCCCATAACCCGGAGCCATAAGAGTACGTGACTTCCAAGCAAGGGTCAGCATTGTAATCCAGGTCTACTCTTTTCTGACTGTCTAGTAGGAAACTGAGATCCAGGGAGGCTAAAGAATTTTAACAGGCAGCGGGTGGCTAAACCTGGGCCAGGGGTCCAAACTCCACAACTCTCTAAACAAAAGAAGAAAAAAATAATTCTATCACTGCGAATAAGGGGAGGATGGTTTGGAGGCAGGAAATGAACACAGGCTGCTTGCATTCCACACCTCGGTTGTGGGTGTGACTGCTGTCACACCACCCAGCTAGAAAAGCGAAGCGAATTAACACATTGGTGTGTGTGTGTGTGTCCATTGTGTCACATGACCAATGAGATGCAAGTCTTGTCTGCTTCCGGGGTGTGAAAGGTTCTGGAACCACACTGTGTTTTTAAGCCAGTGCGTCTTGCAGGAGCCTCAGGGGCCCAGCATCTCACAGTTACCTGTACAACAGGGACATCTATAAGTTATGCACCTGACCCGTCAGCCCTTTTCTATTCCTTACAGTGGTGTGTCCACCTGGCACAGACCGTGAAGAGCTCAGGAGCCTTCTCTCCCTGCTCTACCCACAGAATAGAGAAGGATTAAGGACCGCGATGCTGACACAGCACCTTGCTTGGCTTTGTCTTTTGGAATTACTCTGAATAGGGGAGTGTACTCATGGTTCACTTTTCCATAGGTTCCAGTTTTACTGCACCTTTCTTCCTATGCCCACACCCGAGGCTCCTCTTTTTCAAGACTCCTTGGAGCTACTGGGACATTTCATATGCACACAGACCATCAGGAGGGCTGGGGGTTCACCACCTCTCTCTGAGACTTTGATGTTTCAAAGTTTGTGTTTCTGTCTCTCTGTCTCTGTCACTCCTCCTTTCCCCCCTGCTCCATCTCTGTCTCTCTTTCTCTGTCTCTCTCCCCATCTCTTTATATATTTCTATCATATCTATGTATCTATTCTATCTATCTATCTATCTACCTATCTATCTACCTATTATCTATCTATCTATCATCTATCTATCTATCTATCTATCTATCTATCTATCTATCTATCTTCTCATGTTGTCCACTCTTTCATGTTCCTACACTCTGAGCAATATCACCGCCAGGGTTCTTTTGCTGAAATCTGATACTCAGCTAACTCTGGCCCTTTCCTTACTCAAGAGTGATTCAGACAAGTCCTCCTTTTCCCATTGGCTTCTAGGGATCCTGGTCTAGGACTCTGTCTCCCTCATGCCCTTTGCAACTGGTGTACGATAAGCCTACAGTCATGCTTTGGGAAGAGGTCCTGCCCTGGCTGGACTTCAGAGAACAGGGCAGGGTGGGGAGATGGTTTAGTCCATAAAGTATTTGCTATGCAAGCAAGCAGACTTGAGTTCAGAGTCTCTGCACTTGCATAAAAAGCCATGCACAGTGCTGACTAGCCTAGCGCCCGGGAAGCAGGAGGATCACTGGGGTTCTAGGCCAGTCAGCCAGGTCAAACCAGTGAATTCAGTGAGAGAGCCAGTCGCAAAAATAAAATTGGAGAACCGTTGAGAAAGAACCCAATGTCAGGGTGTGACATACACTCAAACATGTATATACCTACGCACATACAAACGTGTGTGCGCATGACAAAGAGGAAGGAGGGAACAGAGCAGCTCTTCTGCCGGCTTAATTGCATATTTTGTCCCTGTGCATTAACTTGGAGTCCTTTCTCATTTCCTCTTATTCAAAGGGTGCTATAATTGATTATTAATGTCTACCACAGAATACAAAAGACCCAGAGGAGAAAAGTGAGCCTGCTTGGGGTTTTACCACCCCTAGTCCAAAGGAGAGGACTCAAGAAATTCTGTTTAGGTCTTCAGCTTCCAAGAATCCTCCAATTTTAGCCCAAAGAAGTCCAGATAGTTCTATGCAGTCCAGTGAGATTCCCTAGGACTATCCAACCCATGACAGTGAGTTCAACAATGGAGAGGTGTCTCAGGGAAGTAGCCCTAGGAAGCTTACCGAGGGGACAGCAAAGGCCTCCCTACCACCTTCTCACGAGCATGGGCTAAAGGCCGTGGACCCAACTCTGTCAGCCTCAGCTGAGTGTGAAGTTAGGCACACCTGAAGGTAGGAATATTTTATTCAAATCGCAGAGGCAGATGACAGGCTTGGGTCATGTTGGAACAGTAAGCTGACAGGCACGTAGGAGAGCTGGTGTCTGGATACTAAACAACAGAGTCCATACAGCAAGTGGTGTTAGGACTTTGGGAACAAGGGACAAGCCCTGGAAGTCAGAGGTGGTAGCACAGTACCAGAAGGATTCCGCAGGCTTCCTCGCCCAAGTCCCTCTTGTTCTCCTTTAATTTTATATAAGTCTGACAGATACACTGTAAAGTGTCCAGAGTTCAGAAGACTAGATGGACAGTTACATATTGATAGGGCATTCCTGCCTCCCCAGCAGGCTGCAGCACATCCCTCCCTGGCCCAGTCTCCTCCCTAGGGGAAAGCAGGGTCTACTCCTCTCCCTTCAGACTTTAGCTTGTCTGTTCCTGCTCTTCACACACATAGAATGCTGTCGAATGGGCTCTCTTCCGTCTGCTTTCTGTTGACACGTGTTGAATCTGTGTATTTATCTATGTTGTTCAATATGTACTGCATTCTTTCTCTTTCGTTGTCATGTACTGTTTCCACTGCAAGAACACATCCAACTTTTACACACATTTTGATAATTTGTTATTTTCTTGGATAGTTTCCAGTATTTTGCTATTCTGAATAAATATTCTAGGACATGTGTCTAGTGAGTGTTAGGCAAATGCACTCACTCCCCTTGGAGAAAGACCTCAGAGTATAATATTTTGAACACGAGGGACAATGCATTTACCTCTAAATATTCCTTGTGCGATGATCCTCTATAGTGACCATACCAATCTATACTCCTACCTACATATGAGAAGTGTCTTTGACCCACAGCCTTGCCAATTCTTAGCATTATCAGTCTTTTGGTTAAAACCAAACTCCTAGAACATGAGTGGTAATGTCTCATTTTGGTTTTGATTCGCATTTCTCACCTAAGACTGCTCCTCTTCTAGTATTGATGCAGGAATCCGAAAGGCACCCAGAGCCACTGCAATTGCATGTGCTGTGTCCCCTGGCACTTGGAAATAGGCTCAGCCTTGTAGACAAACAATAGATTAGAACTGCAATGAGCAGACTCTTACCATGAAATTGTAATGGAAATTGCAGTCCTGGGGCACTCCCAGCACATCTCTGACCCTCTGAGGAGGGAAAGAACTGGCAAAGACAGGGACAGAGCTTTTACTATGCAGATGTATGTAAATCACATATAAAAACCAGCAAGCAAAGCCTTAATCCAGGAGGCTCTCCAGCTGCCATGTCTACCTGTCTCCACTCCAGAGAATGCTAGAACAGCCAAGAGCCAGAAGGCAGAGTTCAACAGCAGGTAGTTGTTTTGCTCTTGCCTTATGTCTGAGAACATCCCCAGGGGTCCATATAATAGAAAACTCAAGCTTTCTTTGTTTGGTTCTTTTTTAATTGATTATCCATTTGCGTTCAAATAAACGAGGCTTCTTCTGGCTGGTGGCTAACTTAAGAATCAGACAGTGGGAAGTCGCTACCATCTATGGTACCTGCCACAGGAATAGGAAGGGCAACATAATGTCCTGCGAATGTGTCAGACAGAAGCTCGTGTATGAACCAGAATCTGTAGTCAGACAGAAGGCTTGAAAACTCGCCTATCTTAAGATTTGGGGCAAGTAACTTCTCTGTGGACTGCCAGCCAACTGCGGTAGGACCACCTTGAGGATGGTCTGTGTCGAGGTCCAGTTCTCCCAACCTGTGATTCAAAGTGAGTTCCCTTCAACTTAGTGTCTTGTTTTGCTAAGAAGCAAAAGCATCCGCTCCCTTGTAGAGCAATTAGCCCTGGGTCAGTTCCCGCCATAAGTCCAAGCCCGACCCAGATTCTGCACTGGATAATTGAGCATTAAGACACAACAAGGGCTCCATTGCGGCATAATAATGCATGCCTGGCTGATTTATTAAGCGTCTAACTTAGAAGCGCATTGTTCCACAAGGCCCCGTAGCTTAGGCAGCGCTCCATGGAAAACACTTGCGGTGCGGCTGCTGTGGTGTTCAGATCCTGTTACATCCCATAACTTCCAACTTCCCAGTCCCTAGACTGCAGCCTTCAGCTCCCTTCCTGCCTTGTTCTGGCTGCCTGGGTCCGGATCGCACCTCTTTGAAGAGCTGTGGCGCCCCCTGTCGGTTATGTTTTATTTATTTTTATTTTTTTAATTTTTCTGACTGTAGCAAAGGTAGAGATTGAAAGCTTGTTGTAACTCAGACGACAGGCAGAAGGCAAATACAGAAAAGAAAAAAATATCGAGAGGCGCATTCCCACAACCTGTCTGCTTGCCCAATTTTTACGTAGAGCCCTTATCTCTAGCTCCCATATTTGTGTTTGTTTAAGCTATACTCCTATATAACAATAACAAAGCCTTTGTTTTGTTCTCTAGTGGAATTTCGGCTCCCTGCCTGGCATGAAGGAGGCACGTGGTAATATTTTCCCGAAAGAATCATTATTCGTGCACTGAGTGGTGATGTCAGGTGTGGCAACAGTCTCAAAGCAGAAGAAAAGCCGTGTAAGGAGGACGGGTGCCAAGCGTAAATCTTGCTGTTTCAGATGGAGTGATTAGGGAGGAAGGGCTCTTAGTAATGAATTGCAAACAGAAAACAAAGCAAATGCACCACTCGAAGTCATAGGGCAAGAATGTTCTAGACTGATCACAGCCAGAGTCAAGGCCCAAGCAAAAGTTTGGTGATTTTGTTGGGGCCCCTGAGGCTGAAGCACAGGACAGGGGCAGAAGGCAACAAAGTCAAGAGGTATCATATGCTAAATCCCTAAAAAGGGACAGGAACTTGCCTATCACAGACCAGATCCAACCCTAGACACCCCCCCCCCTTTTTCCTGCTAACGTGCCAAGGCATAGCCATGCCCGTGCCTTTCCTTATCCCCCATGGCTTTTCTCAGGCTACAACGATGTGTGCACAGACATCATGTCCCGAAAAGCCCAAAATAGTTGCTGTCCAGCCCCTGCGCTCAGTCATCAGAGGCCACTATCAAGACCTTGGCTCTTCTCAGAACAATGAAAAGCCATCAGAGGCCATCGAGCAGAAGGTGACACAATCAGACTCACAGTTAGAAGGACGGGAGTAGCTGCCAAGGGAAGGAAAAATTCTAGAGGTGGTAGCAGAGGAATCAATTAGGAGATTAGAGCATACATAAGCCCAGCAGTTCCTTTACCCTGGGGTCCACTCTGTTTCTTCTGCCTTTGTGAATTCCAGCCCAGAGCATCAGGGTTTATATGGGAGAGGTGAGAAGTCATCAGAAAAAAACACAGTTTTGTTTCATTTGTGTTTCTTTTCTAAATAGGGCAGGAAGTCATGGTTATGGTTCTAAATGTTGCAGAGAACAAACAGCCATTTCTAGAGACTTCCTCTGGTCTACTCAGTCTAGGCTTGGGCTAGGGTCAAGACAAAACATTGGTTTACACTCTGGTTCCGGGTGGCTTTCCTCACTGAAGCAGAGAGGCATTCAACGGGCTTGAGGGCAGGGCAGTTGGGTTTAGGTCTGAGGGGGTTGAGTGCGGATCAGGAGGGCCCCTGATAGAATTTGGAGCAATAGCTGTGAACCAAACATTCGGATGGAAGCTAAGGACTAGGAAAAAAGGTGGTAGCAATGGGAAATGCCCAAGAGAGAGCTTAAGGGTCACACATTGTTAACTCCAGCACAGTAATAAACAAGTCTCAGGTGGAGTCTGACTTCCCATCATTCCCTGGTATACCCACACACAGAGGTTGCCCTACAGATGAGTTATGGTTTCTCTGTCGCCTCTGCTCTCAATGATTTGGTTTAGGTTTTGATTTTTTTGTTGTTATTGCTTGTTTGCTTGTTTGTAAGATTTTGGTTTTTGGTTTTATTTGGTTTTAGTTTGGGGGGTTGTTTGTTTGTTCGTTTTTGAAACAGGGTTTCTTCTGTGTACCTCTGGTTGTCCTGGAATTCATTCCATAGATCAGGCTGGTCTCGGACTCAGAGATCCTCCTTCTTCTGCCTCTCAAGTTTTGGGCACCACTTGGCTGTTTGTTTGTTTGTTTGTTTGTTTGTTTGTTTTTCAACCAGCTTTCTACTACACATAGCTTTTGAAAAGGACTCCATGAGATAAGGGGGAGGTCCCAGAAATAAATGGAATACAGTAGAAACTCAGGAGTCTGACAGCCTTAGGCTTGAACATCCTAACTGTAGTTGATTTGCTGTGTGACCTGGGAAAATTACTGATCTCTATGCCTCCACGGAGGTCTGATAAATGGAGAAGAATAAAAGATGGAGCAGTTGTGAGAAAGGAAGATGATGGCTCATTTATCAGCAGTTTGTGGTACTAAGACAGAACCACGTGATAGAAGAGTGGGGAATATTGATGGACTGAGCAACTGATAAACAGCCTTTCCCAGTGTCACAGTGGCCCATCCATATGAAGAAAGCTCTGTGAGTGTTCTAAGGAGACACAAAGGAAGGAGGTTGCATCTGGCTTAAGAAAAACACAGGACAACAAATAACACAGAAGCAGTGTGGCTCCCCAACTCCAGCCCTCAACACCAACCCCTTGACTTTTTCTGATCCAAATGGACCTGAAATAACCATCACATTTTCTGAGGTCACCCCTGCCCCCTCCTTCTGGGGCATGCCTCAGGCACTCTACAGCACAAGTTTTAAAGGAGCACAAGATGGAAGCTTCATAAACATCTGCTTGCTAAATATATAAATGAATAGTTGGGTAGGTAGATAGATGAACTGGATAGGTGGATGGATGGGTGGGTGGTTGGGAAGATAAGTGGATAGATTGGTAGGTAGGTGAATATATGGATTGGATTGGATACACAAATAGATGGATGGGAGGGTACATGTTACATGGATGGGCATATGCTAGATGGATGAATGGGTAGATAAATGAATAGATTGGGTTGTATTGAATTGGATAATTGATACATTGATGGGTGAATGGATGAATGGATGGATGGGTAAATGGGTGGATGGGTGGATGGATGAATAATGAATTGATAGATAAATAGGAAGATGGATTGGAGTACATTTGTACTGGTTACATAGGGAGATGTATGGATGGGTAAATGGATAGGTGGGTGGATAGATGAACACTAAGTCTTGGATACTCATAGTTGACCTTCTACAAACATCAATTCATAGCTTTGCCAAGAAAATAACATTGTACCATCTACTATCTAGACTAGAAAATCATGCTGGGATCAACCCAACCTATCCACTTCTCTATCAAAAAAAAGTTGTGGTAATGGATTCTGAGTTTATATCTCAAGATATTCTCAGGCTCAAATAGGAATGGGGGGGAACATGCCTTGACTGTGATGGATATACAAAAGCAACTCGGCATTTAGAGAATCCCATGGGCCCATTTGAGGTCAAAGAGGTGACCAGTACAGGCTAAGGTCAAGGAGATGTAGCATGAATTCTCCATATTACAAAGCCTTAAGCAGCACACAGCCTACCCCAATGTGTTCATCTCCAGAGAACTGCATCTTTGAGCTGAGGATAAGAATGTTGAAGAATTTACACCTGTCAGAATGGCTAAGATGTGGAGGATGTGGAGTAAGGGGAACACTCCTCCACTGCTGGTGGGAGTGCAGTTAGTTGTACAGTCACTTTGGAAAGCAGTATGGCAGTTTCTCAGAAAATGGAATAGATCTACCTCAGGACCTAGCTATACCACTCCTGGGCATATACCCAAATGATGCTCCACCACACCACAAGGACACTTGATCGATTATTTCATACCAGTTTTATTTGTAGTAGCCAGAAACTGAAAACAATCTATACGTCCCTCAACGAAAGAATGAATAAAGAAAATGTGGTACATTTACAGAATGGAGTATTATTAGCCGTTAAAAACAATGATATCATGAAATTTTCTGTCAAATGGATGGAACTAGAAAGATTATTGGAATAAGGTAACCCAGACCCAGAAAGACAAATATGGTAGGTGCTCACTTATAAGTGGATATTAGCCCCAGACCTGACCAAAGCCAACCTCGGGGAAAGTCCAGAGCCCTTGTAAGAGGCATGGCCATTGGCCTCTTGAATTCCCAGCAGCTGTCAATTACCCATAGAAGGCTTGCACAGGACTGGGCCCATTTCCACCCCATTGCAGAGCAAGGACTCACAAGGTTCATACAAGTTCTTCAGGATTTAGAGATAGTTAACAGTAACTACAGAAAAGTAATTCCTGAGCCCCCCGTGCTTTTTCCCAATGGCAAAAAGGCAGCTGAAGGTTGCTGAGACATCTTCCTCAGTGGTGTGGTTGCTCACAGTTGACCGTGTTCCTGGAAGTAACCCTAACTAAACTGGTTTGGTCTGTCATAGGTGTCCTATTTCTGATGGCTGTGCATTTGTTCTTCTACCCAGGAAGTTCACACAAGAGGGGTTGAGAGAGAAGACAGTCCCCTAAAAAAAATAAAGTTCCAAAGTAATCATGGAGTTCTCTACCACACAGGAGTCTATGACATCCACGAATACTAAAACCCGCAGGCCCCAGCTTAATCACTTAAAGAACCCCTGTGCACACCCATCCTTTAGACTATGGCAGCAAATGATTGTTTAAACATTCAGGAATAAACTTTTAGAGAGCACGTGGACAAAACACATGAACCAGGTCAGCTATGCTCCTGGTTTTCACATGGAGGTTCTTAGTCAGAATGATGTGTACAACAGTAACATTTTGCTGATCCCCCAAATTTCATACTTCCCAATTCCCTTAGAGATACATATTTTTCCCCAAAGACCACTAAGATATCCTTGTCTGAATTAGAGTTTCCTTTTTCCTTCAAACAATGGAGAATTGGTAAGGGAAGGATGAAGAAGTTGTTCATTAAAAGCACTGCCCACCCCACCCCACCCCCCCACACACATCAAATCCACATAACTGCTAGACAAGAGCTGGGAAGCTTTGCTGGTTTATGAAAGAAGCTGACACATGATTACTCTTCAAGAGTGAGGAGGTATAATGGGAGGATCACCGTGATCAGGGCTTGTCTAGAAGAGTGTTCTCAAAGGTACAATGTGTTAGAAACAGCATAACGAGTCCTTAAAGGGAAGGACAGTCTTCCCTTTAAAGCTTGATGAAGAACTTCATTAAAAGAGACAGATTAAAGTGAGAGAGGCTGTCATGACAGGATGACTGGAACCCAGAAATTGGCCATAGGAAATCACCTGAAGGAAAGGATCTGCTTTTTATAAGTTTGGGGGTCTGGCAAGAAGTTTTATACCACGTGATTGGTCTGGGGTAGCCTAGGTGATAACGGGGCATAATGGAGTGAGGTACCAGGCAAAACCACAACAAAAGCCTGTAAAACCCAAACCCAGTGGGACTATTTTAATTCCCTGTCACACAGAGGGGACATGGTCTGTTTTCTTCAGGCAGTGAGTCCTGGCATCTTATACACCCACAAAACTCTCAGTCAGAGGATGAGAATACAAGAAATGGATGGTGTGTACACGGTGTGTAAGCCCTGCCCATCCCTACTTCCAGTGTATAGTCCTTCCAAAACCACATATCGTGAAATCTATGGCATACTGGACTCTTGGACCCCCAAGGTGGCAGTGAAGTTCAACTGACATCTTAAGAAAATGTTGTGGTTAGAATGGGATAAAGGAAGGGAGGCTGGTGATCAAAAGGTTCCTGGTGTTGGCTGGACAGCTAACTGCATCAGCGCAAGGTCTCTACAATCCTCTTAGCTGTCACTTCAAGTCACCTGATGATTGTCCCTGCTACAGACATCTCATAGACACTCCGGGATAAAGAAGAAATGGAGTCAGGAAGAGGGGAGAAACATGCCTATATTAAAAAGAAATAATGCTCCCGGAAGCTTCCAGCCAACATCTAATTACACGCCACAAACCATAACTAGGTCACATGACCACCCGACTGCAAAGAAGCTGGGAAGTGCAGCTTAACAGATGAGCACATGGGTGACCACTAACAGATTAGCACTTGAGGCAGATGTGGTGCGAGGTTCTCCAGAGGCAGCTGGGAGTAACGCACCAAGGCCATCAGGGCTGGCCTAAGACCAGAATGGCGGATGATTTGATTCCCCTCATGGCCTCCTTTACCTAACACACTTTCCCGCTTTCTTAGCAAGAGGCTGAATGCAATGAATGTGCAGTTTTCTATTCGTGCATCAACTCTGCAGCTGGTTCCAAGCTCAGAAGGAGCGGAGGCCTTGGGATTTTCTTTTGAGATGGCGGACCTTGATTTTTACAGTAAGTGGCTTTCATGTTCCGTATAAGCCACTGATAGAATTAAGCACACAAGAGTAACTCACACAGAAGTGTAAGAAAATAACCCCGGCATCTGTCAGGAAAGGGAATCAGAAAATCCGGGGCCCCCAGAGCAGCGGCGTTTCCCTGGATTATCTAGAGAAGGCTTTCAGAAGCTAAGCAAATTGCCTGGGTGCAGCTTCTCTAAATGCCCATTAACACTTGACGCTGAGGATAAAGACCTCAGCGAGCAAATGACTGTAAATGGGTTGTGAGTAAGGCAACCAAGGGAAGAGGAGGCGGAATCGCTGAAGCAGAAGGTGGTAATTCGCTGAGCTCAATGTCGTTTCCTGCAGAGGAGGACGGCCAGCATTCCGATCACCGCACAAGTGGGGGTCCGGGCGGAGGGAGAGTGGGCAGTGCCACCTCTGGGTATGTCTGTTCCCACTCCCAGAAATGATTCCGCTAGGACACAAGGACGAAACGCTCGGGCGGCAAATTCTTTCGGTTGGTGTTAACTCCTGCGCAAGGACTGAATTTGTACATTTTTTATGAACCCTGGAAGAGATCCTGCCTGCAAGACTCACTCCCCTACACAAGACAGAGTGGCCCCGGAGGGAATGTGTGGCGAGATCACTTCCTTTGCTGATGGAGAGAAACCCCAGACCCGCAGGCACTTCAATCACATGCTTGCCTGGGGGGTGGAGGGGGGGGGGGAAGCGAGCTGACTCCAGGGACCAGCATGCAGGCGCTTTCTATCTGGTAACTTATTTCCAGGGGAGAAATGGAATTCGTTTTTGCCTTTGACTCCCCAGCTCCCCTGTCTTGTCTATCAGTTTCTGCTAGTTTCCCACTATTGCTGTAGAAAGGCATTGACTGGTCATTTAAAACAACCCACAGGATTCCAAAGGTTAAAGTTCACAGGCAAGGTTCTTTTTGGAAGGCTCTAGGAAAGAATGCTTTCTTGCTCCTTCCTGGTCTCTGGGCATTGCCAGCAGATGCTGCCATCCCCAGTGTGGCATCAGAGACAATGCTAACTTCTGCCTTCATCTCCGGGTACCTGCCTGCCCTACCCTATATGTGTCGCTATGTCCGAATCTCTCTCCCAATGAAGACACATTGAATTTATGCTTACCATAATCCAGCTTGGCTCATCCTAACATGACGGCATCTCCGAGGATCCTGCTTCCAGCAGGGTCACATTTACAGGTACAGGCAGGCAAGGCTTTGGCATATCTTTGGGGTACAGGGCACAACTCAGCCCATAACACAAGATAATCCAAAATGTTTTAAGTAATATTTTTCAGCTCTGTGGGCTAACCTGATTTCTGCTGCCTTCATGAGAGGATAAAGATAACATAAGCTGACATAATCACTCCCTAACACCCTACTCATCGCTTTAATGTGATTAAACACGCCAATCCTGAAGGCGGCGAAGTGCTCGGGAAATAAACTCGGGTTACACACAAAAGGGCCTGCGGTCTAGGGTAATCTTTGTCATGAGCTACGTGTGAAATCAGAGTAATATCACGTCACCTCTCGGAGCCTTCAGGTGTGAAGGCCAAAAATTCAGAGCTGGGAGTGGGTCAGTCAGTGTTTCCTGGAGCGTGAGATAAGGGTCACTGGTGAGGTGGCTCTACCCAAGACCTACAGTGAAGACACTGGACTAAGACTCTGATGAACCACATGGCACAAATCTGAATTTAAGATAATGGTTTGTGTGTGTCTGTGTGTGTCTGTGTGTGCACACACACATGTGTGTCAGTATGCATGCATATGGTGGTCAGAGGACAACTTTGGGTGCTGTTCCTAAGGTGTCTTTTGAGACAGGGTCTCTCACTGGCTTAGAACTCTCCCAACTAGGCTAGGCTGGCAGGACCAGCAACTGCCAGGCACTCACCTGTCTCCACCTCCCCAGCACACTCCCACACCAAGCTTTTTTACACGGGTTCTGGGAATTCATTCACACCCTGGTTTTTACACAAGGAAGTGTTTTCCCGACTGAGCTCTCTTTCCAGCCCATGTTTTGAGGCGGTCTTGACTTTCACTCAGTAACAAAACACCATGAAAGACTTTCCTGGCACGATAATCACTTACGAGTTTTGTCCTGGCCATAGATTAACTGTTTTGTTGACCTGAAACATCTGATCTCTGCCAAGCGCACTGCTACAGCTAGCGAGCTAACACAGTGACTAGAGATGGTGGGTCACATGTCTAGGCATTGGTTGGCTGTTGGCTGTGGTAGAGTGCCTAGATTTTGTGCCTACCAGCAACATCCAGAAGTCTTGCTTACATGCTGTCCCAAGAAGCAAGAAGGAGAGGAAAGCCCCAGTGGTAAGCACTTCACAAACAATCGGCAAGCAAAGTTTGCCTTTGCCCATTCATTGGCCAGAGTGAGTCATGTGACCAAGACTACACTCAGTGTGGGGTATACTGCCCAAAGACATAGATGCAGGCAGATATAGACAAACTCTTTGACAACAATCTACCACAGACATAGCTTGTCACTATTGTTTCCCCAGCCCTCCATAATCTCCTTCCACAGCAAGCTAAAGCAGATCTCAGGTTCAGAGAATCACCATCTAGATAGAACTCAACAATGTTTTATTTTCAGTATACTTATTTCATGACTGTCTGGCATTTCTATCAAGCAGTATTCATTTCCAATAATACAAGGTCTTCTTAAATAAACTTGGGGTTTGTTTTCTTAAGCAAATTGTTTTCAAAGAAGTAAGTAAATAATACACTTGGTCAGGACAAGATCAGGGCTGGGAAACACTAGACCCCAACAACACTTAAGGTAATCACAAAAGCGTAAATGGCCCGTGTCACCAAAAATGTGGCCGAACATGAGGCAAACATGCTGCCGGTAGCTAGTTCCATTGGTATCAAAGATAGTGGCTTTTCACAGGTTGAAGCGATGGCAAGTACCAACTGGTTGGGACCAATTCTAACCAGATTGTGGAGCTGGCTGGAAGCACATGCTTGTCCCAGCCCAACAGGAGCATAACGGTCATGGCATGGTTTTAGGGTTCAGTTGTGAAGCAAAATGGAATGGGATGAATGTGCTCACCAGGCGCTTCGTGGCTGATGCTCTGGAAATTCGTGCTCTCAATCCCGGGAGGTGGATCTCTTCTGGAAGCTGGGTAGTCAATGACCTTTCACATTTATTTACAAACCACTCAAGAAAATCAATTTTGTTACTTTATATATCTTGGGTATTGCTGTAGGGGTTTTGTGTTGTTGTTTGTTTTTAACTCTTTTGGCTTTGCGGGGAATCCTGCCACCCAGCTCCCAAATAAATCATACATAGGGGCTTCTCCTTAGTTACGAATGCCTGGCCTTAGCTTGGCTTGTTTCTAGCGAGGTTTTGTTTTGTTTTGTTTTGTTTTGTTTTAACTAAAATTATCCCATCTACCTTTTGTCTCTGGGCTTTTTCCTTTTTTTACTTTTATGTATTTTTCAGTCTTACTCTGTGACTAGTTGGGTGGCGGGGTGGCTGGGTGGCAGGGTGACTGGCCCCTGGTACCCTCCTCTCCTTGTTCTCTCTTGTTCCTCCTCTTCCTTGGTTCTCCTTTCTTTATCCTTTCTGCCTGCCAGTCCCTCCTATCCTTTCTTCCGCCTCACTATCGACCGTTCAGCTCTTTATTAGACCATCAGGTGTTTAGACAGGCAAAGAATCACAACTTCCCAGAGTTAAATAAATGCATCACAAACAAAAGCAACACCCCTTAAAATTATATTCCCCAAAAGTTTTGTTTTGTTTTGGGGGTTTGGGGACTTTACTCTATTTGATAATGTACTTTTGAACTAATTCTAGATTGTGGTTTTAAATATTAAAAAAGAAATGCTCCGAGGGAATCTCAGATTTTGAGTCTACTCCCAAGAAAGGAGGGAGTGGAAAACTCAAGCCTCAAGCCGGGATACTGACGATGAAGCGGGAATAACACCCAAGGTTCTTGTTTGAATGGAAACAATCCACTTGTGTAATTTCTATGCTTTTGCATGGGGAGGAAACAACGGTCCACTGCCTTGTCAGATCAAACATACACCTTTTTTTTTTCCTCCAAGACAGGGTTTCTCTGGTTGTCCTGGCTATCCTGGACCTCTCTTTGTAGACCAGGCTGGTCTCAAACTCACAGAGATCCACCTGCCTCCCAAGTGCTGGGATTAAAGGCGTGCGCCACCACCGCCCGGCCGCCAGATACACTTCTAATCAGATCTGCAGACGCAGCCTTGAGTGCGTCTGGACTCACAGTGCAACCACATTTGGCCAGTTAAACTTCTTAGCTGTCCTAGTAGATGAGATTGTTCACTTAACAGATGAGATAGTAGGGGGCAGAAAGATGGCTCCGTAGGGAAGGGCACCCGCTGCTAAGCCTGACTACCTGGGTTCAATTCCTGGAACCCAAGAAGTGGAAACAGAGAAGGAAGTCCTGCCAGTTGTCCTCTGTCTTCCATGCACACATGCAAACAGATTAACTAAAGGAAAAGAATGTGATGAGATGTTTGGCCCTGATTAGGGAGAGCAGAAGCGGAGCCTAGTCTAACTCCCAGAGCTCAGAGCCGTGTCACTCACATGGTTAGGGGCATACACACAACACAAGATAATTGTAAAGCTGTCATTCAATATATATAACCTAGGTCTTGAGAGATGGCTCAGAGGTTAGGAGCACTGCCTGTTCTTTCTTTCTTTCTTTCTTTCTTTCTTTCTTTCTTTCTTTCTTTCTTTCTTAAAGATTTCTGCCTTCTCCCCGCCACCACCTCCCATTTCCCTCCCCCTCCCCCATCAAGTCCCCCTCCCTCATCATCCCTAAGAGTAATCAGGGTTCCCTGCCCTGTGGGAAGTCCAAGGACCACCCACCTCCATCCAGGTCTAGTAAGGTGAGCATCCAAACTGCCTAGGCTCCCACAAAGCCAGTACGTGCAGTAGGATCAAAAACCCATTGCCATTGTTCTTGAGTTCTCAGTAGTCCTCATTGTCTATTATGTTCAGCAAGTCCGGTTTTATCCCATGCTTTTTCAGACCCAGGCCAGCTGGCCTTGGTGAGTTCCTGATAGAACATCTCCATTGTCTCAGTGTGTGGGTGCACCCCTCGGGGTCCTGAATTCCTTGCTCGTGCTTTCTCTCCTTCTGCTCCTGATTTGGACCTTGGGATTTCAGTCCGGTGCTCCAATGTGGGTCTTTGTCTCTGTCTCCTTTCATCGCCCAAATGTTTTTCTTTAGGTTCACCTTCTTAATTAGCTTCTCTAGGATCACGCATAATAGGCTCAACGTCCCCTATTCATGGCGAGAAACCAAATATGAGTGAGTACATCCCATGTTCCTCTTTTTGGGTCTGGCTCACCTCACTCAGGATAGTGTTTTCTATTTCCGTCCATTTGCCTGTAAAATTCAGGAAGTCATTGTGTTTTACTGCTGAGTAATACTCTAATATGTATATATTCCATACTTTCTTCATCCATTCTTCCATTGAAGGGCATCTAGGTTGTTTCCAGGTTCTGGCTATTACAAACAATGCTGCTATGAACATAGTTGAGCATATACTTTTGTTGTATGATAGGGCATTTCTTGGGTATATTCCCAAGAGTGGTATTGCTGGGTCCAGGGGTAGGTGGATCCCGAAATTCCTGAGAAACCGCCATACTGTTTTCCAAAGTGGTTGCACAAGTTTGCATTCCCACCAGCAATGGATAAGTGTACCCCTTTCTCCACAACCTCTCCAGCAAAGGCTATCATTGGTGTTTTTTATTTTAGCCATTCTGACAGGTGTAAGATGGTATCTTAAAGTTGTCTTGATTTGCATTTCCCTGATCGCTAAGGAAGTTGAACATGACCTTAAATGTCTTTTGGCCATTCGAACTTCTTCTGTTGAGAATTCTCTGCCTCTCTCTTCCTGGCCCATCCCAGCTTGCGCCCAGGGGGCCCCCTTCACTCTCCCTCCCTTGCCTGTTCTTTCAGAGGTCCTGAGTTCAATTCCCAGCAACCACATGGTGGCTCACAACCATCTGGGGTAAGATCTGGTGCCCTCTTCTGGCCTGCAGGTATACATGCAGGCAGAAAACTGTATACATAATAAATAAACTTTATTTATTATGAATATATATGCTATATATATATATAACCTATATGCATCTAGTTCATGGCTCATACATACAAGCTCACTCTTATCTATCACTTTTCTCTTTATCTATAAACTCATCAGTTTCTCCCTCCCATGTATAACCAAGAGCTGCATTGGAAAAAAAGAGATGTCCTATAGAAGCTATTAGGTCTCCAACCTGGGACAAATGGCTGACTGAGGTGCCTATTTAACATATCAACAAGGACATGGTTGCCAGGTTCTCCCAGCATCCCTCAATCCCTACCTGTTACAGGGCATGACTGGCATACCCCTCCCCTACCCTAAATTTCTCTAGTCCAGGATCTGGGCTTCCCTTGCCCCAGTTCCTCTGACCCCTATTAACTCAGCCATTTTGAGTATACCAGTCTCTCGGTAAGTCTCCCAGCCCAGGCTACTCCACTTAGTCAGCAGCTTCTCTCTTGCTCTCCCAACCCCCTCTCTCTTCACATGGCCCAGCTCGGACTGGTCATGTCCACTCCGGACTCTCCCAACGTCCCTGCTTCCGACTATGCTCTCCCTTCTATGGACAATAAACCATCTCCTCCACCACACCTAAGAGCAGTCCTGTCCTTCCTTTTTTACTGTTTTTCTCCACTCCCACGTGAACTGTCATCTGCTCCTGCTTACTGCCCCAAGGGTACTCGCAGCTGACGAGATGCCTGGGTTAGAGACAGAGAATGTCTTTGCTCATGGCACAGCGAGAAGTTTGTATATAGACTTGAGCTCCTCATATCTTCAAGTCCCACAGGAGCTGCGGGGTGCGCCCAGGTGAGGCTGTGCACACAGTGGGTTTGCAGCATAGAACGAGGGACGGTCAAGATAAAGAACATGCTACACTAAAGTAAGCAGCAGCATATCCATTTTAGTATCCCAGAAGGAGCAATTTCCACATCCCCCAAGGCTGCTCAGGAGAAATACCATCCTGGGGAATGATAAAGAATGGGTTGTGCTTTGCCGCCTTAGCAACTTAGCAAGAATGGCCCAGATACTCAAGACCTAGAGCCTACTCCTTGACTGTTAAGCATACTGGCAATTATTGCCAGCCAGTGAGATCAGGCAACTGGCACAATGTGTCACCAACCTACCTCTATGTAAAAATCTAAACCCAATAGCGTGTGTGTTTTCTTACCTTTCCCTATACTTCTGCAAACCCACAGGTAAACGATCTTGGCTAGCCAAAGTCATATCTTGGATTCGGGAGAAGTTCCTTTAAATTAACTCATTTATACGAAAGGGCTCATCCGTGTGTCCACTTACAATGCTACACCTTCTGTCTTTGCTTACAGCAATCCATACCTGCAGCAGGGCAGCCCTGTATAGAGGGAGTGACAAATTATAAAAATCAGAACTTTCAACAGTAGCTGATTTGACCGCATCCTTAGAACCAGTCCGTGCATGAACTGCTCCCATTCCAACTTTAAAGCTACATCCGTTTTCTTCTTTAAAACTTTCCCAGAGCTGCAGTTCTATGCAGAATGTTCCCGGGTCAAGCCAGACAGTTCTGCTTTGAGGGGATGATATCATTTGTTGGAATGCAAAGCCAAAATATTGAAGCAATCGCTTTGCACATAATCCTCTAAAACCCCATCCACCTGGGCAGGAGGAGCACGGTGTAGTCAAAGACCCGCCAGAATTTCTATTTTCTTCCACCCTCTTTCCTGCACACTCTTCGCAGACTTCCTTCCCTAGGGCCTCTTGGGTCCTCCCCGGAGGCTCTGTTGTTACCCTACTGATAAGAATTTGGAAATCCCATCAGTGTGGCTCAGAGCAATGTGGCAGACGCACAGGGCTTTCTAGGATGAAAAATATCTGCTTTTCCCTTACTAGATTACTTTTCAGAAAGGTATGAGTCACAGCCCGCAACAGTAAAGCCAGGTCAAAATGACATAAAATATAATTTCCCTGACATACCAGGAAAACAAAAACACTAATAAAAAGAAAAGGAACTTGCAGCCCCTGCCGGTGGTTCTTAATGGCTCTCGAGGAATCTGCGGGACAGAACTAACTAAGAACGTGGGAAATACAAAATAAATTTTGTGTGTGAAAAATAAGAATGTACTCTGCTCAGTATAACCCAATGCCAAGTTTTATATTGGGGTAATACTTTCTGACTCATAAAATATGTTTCCATGCATGCTTGTATGAGGTGCTCACAACAAGCCAATGAGGAACAGTAGGCAAAATATTTGGGTCAAAAACAAATAGAAAAATTGATTTTCATTCGTAGTACAGAAACCAACCCTTTAAAGGTATCTATTCTTTTCCACAATTGGTTCCATAATTGGGTACCAGATATTACCGCCACCACCTACATCAGGAGATAGGACCCAAAGGATCTGCATATAATTCTTTCTCTCCAGTAAGCACACGGGTAGCCCCTCAACTGGCTGACACTCAAGGAGACACAAGGGGAGAGCTGGAATTGTAGATTCCTGTCTTGCTTGCAGGACTCAACATACTGGTCAGCAATGCATCTGCCTGTGGCTGACTACCTGGCTCAGCAGGGGCTTTGTTTTATGGTTTGATCAGGCATGACTTTCCAAGAGCCTAATCTGTTGTTTTTCATAACATTTGGATGCTCCATCCGGTTCCCATTTGACGGAAGCTACTTTTCTCTCCACGTCTATGGTTATGACTTAGTCACTACAACCGAGTGCCTGAATTTGCTGTGGCACCTCTAGTCACTGCACCCAAATTCATCCACTCTAGCAACTTTCTCTGTCTCTCCTTGACCCTACTGCCTCATGCTCAAAAACAAAACAAAAGGCATATTTTGATGGTATTGCGGTTATATGTCATAAAACAAGTTAGATCCACAAGAAAAAAACATGCAGATACCATATATGACAACTGAGATTTGACTTGAAATAATCCAGGAGTAGGCTCAACGATGGCAAATACATAAAGCTGGAACGTGCCTGGCCATTTTTGGGTATCGCATGCTGCTGCACAAGGCACAAAAGCAGCCATAGACAGCATACACATGAATGCACATGGCAGGATTCCAACACAGCTCAATGCAGGGACACTCAGTTTTGAATTTCATGTGGTTATTGTGCATCACAAAATATGATTCTTCTCTTCATCCTTTGCAACCCTTCATAAATATAAATCTGATCTTAGTTTCTGGGCTTTACAAAAGTAGGGGACAGTCTGGGTTAGATCCATGGGCTATAGTTTATGGACTGGGCTGTCTAAAAAGTTGATCATACACCCCACAGATCCTCAAAAAGCCCCTGTCTTGTTTTTTGTAATGATTTTCTGTTTCGTCTGTAAACAAATTGTCCCAAATTTAGCAGACTAAGACAATATGAGTTTATTCTCTCATCGCTCTGGTGGTGAGAAGTCAAGTGTGAATCTCACGAGGCAAGAATTAAAGCATTAGCAGGTGAGAGTCTGCGTGGTGGCGCCAGCAAAAGTCTGCTTCTTTCTCCTTCTACCATCCAGAGGCTGCTGTCATTTGTAATCAAACCACCCCAATTTCTATTTCTTTTATTGCATCTATTTCTCTGGCAGTCCTGCCTCTATACTTATCTTATAAAGACTCTGGTGATTACGCCGGACCTGGTGGATAATCCAAGCTAATCTCCCCATCTCAAGAAATCCACCCCTTAATCCCATTAGCAAAGTCCTTGTTGCCATGTAAAGTACTATATTCCCAGGCTTCTGAGATTAGCATGGCTTGAACACCTGGCAAGGGACTGGTATTTGGCCAAGCACTCTAACAGCTTCATAGCAAACAGAAGCTCCCTCCACTAGCCTAACCCGAATGCAGAGTGGAGTGGATTCTCCTCCATCTCCATTGCTTCCCAGCAGAGTCACCCATCCACTCCTGGAAATAAAAGCCGAGGTCAACATTTTCCCAATTTCACCTCTCTAGCTTCATCCTGTGAATCACAACCACTAAATTAGATACTTTTCCAGTAACTGATGCGAAAGGAGATTAGCTCAGAGAACCCTCTCACTACTGGTCCTGTTTTCTTCTGGGTTATTTTTAAAGTTACCCACATTCTTCTCAAAGGCACACCAGAAATTTTCTCGTAGCTTCTTATCTATGCACAGCACAGACAATTGCATTATACCTAAGAGAATTAATGTGATTTAATTATATCATATTTGGGGGTAGTTTAATATCAAAGTTCTTTTGTATAAGAAATTATTTCTTGGTGAAGTTAAACTCAGTTATTATGCTCATTCTTTATCCATTAAACTCATTAAGATCAGCTGGAGTTGCTTATAAATAACTATATTATTGATTCAAAATATAGTAGATTAGTGAAGATATTCTAAGACGACGAAAACATAATGCTTCTTAGTGACTTTATTAGAAATTCCTATGCTGGAAATATATGCATAGCATGTTTTGCAACAATGTATAGACACCATTTGAAAGTTCCCTTGCAAAGTTCTCTTGCAAAGAGAAGGTGTACAGTAAATTAACTACTATAGCTCTCAAAATCCGGGGACATTGCGTCTGGTTGTACAGTTTATTCACCACACCCTTAAGAAGACACCCCCCTCAAAGAAGAAGGAGTCTGATATCTGATCTGTGTTCTGCTCGAAAGCTTTGTAACCTAGCATATCAGAGGGCTAGCAAAAGAAAGATTTCCTTTTCTCTATTTGAGCAATTCTTACATGTATACTATGTGTTTTGATCAAGTTCGCCCATAATCCCTCCCCACAGCTCCTCCCAGAGCTCCCCCACCACATCTCCCTCCCAGTTTCATAAACTCTTTATCTTTTTTAACCACTGAGTCCAGCTGGCACTGCCAGTATGGACATGGCTGTAGTGCCACTAGCTGGAGCAGGGGCAACCAGTCTGGGACTGCATATTTAAAGAAAACTGACCCTCCATCCACCAGCAGCTAAAAACCACCAATAGCTTCTCAGCTAGGCGTGGGGTTTTGTGGGCCCCTCCCCCACCCATGGTGGCATTTTGACTGGCTGGATCTTACAGAGATCTTGTGCACTCAGTCACAGCGTCTATGAGTTTGTGTGTGCAATGGGCCTCTCATGTCTGAGAAACACCGTTTCAGGGAGTTTTTTCTTAATTCACAGTAAGACAAGATCTTCCCATAAGCCTTTGCAGCCCAGGCATCGAGGGAATGTCTTCGTCTGCTTTACCAAGGCACTTTGGGGACTATCAGAGGTCGTAGCTGAAATCTGCTGGGGCTAGAAGCAAGAACCAAAAAATTATAGCAAGGACAGAAGGGACAGCTGATGTCAGTTGAGGTGTGAGCAAAATAACAGAAGGCTGTCAGCGGAGAGAGATGACAACCAAGCAAGTCAGCATTTGCGGGCGCTTAAGGTCTTCACAGATTTGCTAGGTCAAGGTAATTCATCCCACTCCTGAATGAGGTAGCTGAGAGGTGAAGAAACTTACCTAAAGTCACCCAAGGGAGTTCAGATCTAGGTACATCTGTCTGCAGCATTCTCTGTTGCCCATAATTGTATACAGCCTCTCTCACCCTGGCCATGTGGGTGGCGTCTCTGTTCATCTGTTATTCTGCTATAACAAAATGCCTAACAGTGGGTAACTTATAAGAAACAGAAATCTGTTCTCATGGCTCTGAGTTCTGGGGAGTTCCAAGATGGAAATATTGACAGATTTGAGTGGCTCGGGAGGGCCTGGCCTCCACTTCCAAGATAGTGTTGAATGAATGGCCATGTCTTCCAAGGGAGAGAATTCTGGGTCTTCATGTAGAGGAAGAATGGAAGGAGAAAAGTGCCTAAACAAGTTCCTTCCAGCTCTTTCACAGGGTCAGAGCTGAGCCTTCATGACTTAACCATTCCCTCAAAAGCCCCATCTCTTAAGGCATTACAATAGGGACTAGTTTTCCATACATGAATTTGAGAAGACACATTCAGACCCTAGGGTGGCTTTAGAGCTACTCCAATTGTTTCCTATTGTTGTCTCCTGAGCATGAAAGAGGAGCATACTTTTCCTTGTGGTTAAGCAGATATATGTGATTTGCTGTGATCCTTGAAATATAAGAAGAGACACACACCACATCTCATTTGAAACCTGTAAAAGTCAGCACATGGTTTTCCCTTCTCTCCCCATCACAGTGAGCAGAGATCAGGTGATTGGTGGCTTTGTCAGCCCGCATGGCTGAGGGAGGACAATGTGGAACAGGGTGAACTAATGAATTTGCAGCTCAAATGAAAAATAACCTGTCCCATTTAAGCCATTAATATTTGGGCTTGCTTGTTACTGCAGCACAACCTATTCCATCCTAGCCCATACGGTTCTGAGAAACTTTCATTTTATTTCTACGAGTTGATAAATTGTCTCACTTAGTAAATCACACAAATTCTTCTCTATTTTCCTCAAATCTTGCCCATCTCTAATAGATCAGCTTATATCACTCCTACCAAAAGAAAATCTTGAACATTTCCATCTGTATTGGTCCTTACTCTTTGCAATTGGGGACATATATACCATCAACATCATTTAAGTTCAAATTCTGCTATCTGTATGCAATGCCTATTTGTCATGTGCTACTTTTACTTATTTTTCAAGTATGCATCTTAACTGTTTAATTAAATGGTTAGTCTATTGTGGGCAGAGGTTCTATTCTATATTTCCATAGCCTCCAAAAGAGCAGCCTGTATTTGGCAAGAAGATGTAGGGACCCAAAAATGCAAGATACAAAACTGACCCAAAAGAAGAAGGAAGACAGAACACAGGGGTGAGCAGAACACCTTGACAGCTTTAAACAGTGGAGGAAGGAAAGAGTTAAACTTCAGTAGACTATATCCTGAGACAGATCCCAGGGTTGGAGGCTATATTTCTCATTAATATAAAAGAGTTAATTATATATCTTAGAAACTCTATTCATGCCAAATCTTCTTTTAGGGTTAAGTCAAGCATGATCCATTCCTATTCAGGCATCAGCCCTGACAGTGTCTTGTTCTGTAGGGCTGTCTGTGTGCCTGCCCTATGTAGATCCACAGGGGCTTTAGCAGATTGTGCGCATCCTGGAACATTTTGCTGAGAAGATGACCTACACAGCAAAAGACTTTATAGAACCAAAGGCAGGGTATAAATATTTTATAGCATGGAGTCCATGAAAACACATCTTCCTTTCCATAATGTGCAATCTCAGGACATATCACTGGGGAAGAAGACTTGCCTGAAAGATTCAACAGTTCCAATTTGTTATTGCTCATTAGAGTACCCTAGAGACTAGCACAGCAACTCCAGATCTCTGCAGCCTGTGGGCTCGTTAGCATGCACTGACCACACAAAAGCAACCTTTCCCACCTCCCAAAAAAGCCACCGTGTGTTGCAAAGCACCTTAATGAAGAGTCAGACAACATGAGCCAAAGGGAGCCTGTGAGACGTCCTTCTCCTACACGAGGAAGGGTGGTTCCTGGAGACAATGTGAAGGCCCCCAAACAGCACAGTGAGCTGGGGCTGGACTCACAATCATTCCCTGTTACTGCTATAACCACACAGTGGAGACTCTTGGGTAAAGCAGGAGGCATGAGCTCACACAATGGTCAGCCTTCACTCCCAGTTCAGAAATAAAGGCCCATGGCACTATCAGGCTGGGATATTTCTCTGCATAAATGTCTGTTAATAATGTCAAATTTTTCCTTGATGTGTTTTCTTTCAGATTTTAAAAAATTGTGTGTGTGTGTCCGTGTGTGTGTGTGTGTGTGTGTGTGTGTAAGGAGCGTGCACAAGAGTAGAGGTCAGAAACAGACATTAGATAGGAACCAAACATTGATCTTCTGCAAGAGTGGTGTCCACTCTTAACTGCTGAGCCACCTCTCCAGTTCCGGTAATGTTTTCATAAAAGCCAAGCCTCACCAGAACCTCTGCCTTGCCTTCGTATCTCCTGCCATTAATGATTCCACGAGCAAGCATCTCCCACTTAGTGTTGTGAGATGCTGACTCTAGGCCTCAACAGGAACTCCATGTCTTCATACCGTTTTTCACTTTGTTCAAAATTGGTTCTACCCACCCAGATCTCCTGAGTCAATATGTCACTATACTGCATAATTAAATCCTAAAATAAAACAGCAAAACCTCCACACAAAACTGACTTTCCAATTTAGAAAGTTCTTCAAGACCTTGCCATGACCAGCAGAAAACTCTTCACTGGAGTTGCCGGTGGTGCTGACAATGGCTTGGTTTTCCTTTGCCAAACCATGGCTCACAACTAAAAGGCTGGCTTTCTTGTTCCCTATCTGAGGTTTCTTTTTTGCTTCCTCCCCAAGAATGGTAGGTTTAAGGAAGTGATTATATAATCCTGTTCTTTTAAATGGCCCTTTAAAATGTGATTTGAATCATTCAGAGGGGAAAGAGGTGGGGGGGCACTCTTTCAGATGTAGGCTAGGTAGAAACAGGCCTACTGCTCCAACAGCAAGATCTTGGATCACCTTAATAAATACTGATGGCTTCAGGAGTGTTGGCCAGGAAGTAAAGGAAGTCAAATAGAAACGGAAACACCCCTGAGCTCCAAATCTCTCTGCTGAGAAATCTCTCTGCTATGGTTTAAATGTGGCTTGTTCCCCAGAGGCTCAAGAGCTCAAAGCCTGCCCTGCAGAGTAGAGGTATTGAGGTGGTCAGACCTTTGCATGATGGGACTGCAGGATGTAACTGTGTCATGGAGCTGCATCCCTGCGAGGGGGGTAATTCTCATGCCTGGGAGTACATCGGTACCCTGTTGTGTGATGTTTTACTATTCTGACTTCTGGGGGGACTGCCAACCAGATCCCAAGCAAATCACATACGGAAGCTTACTCTTGGTTATGAATACCCGACCTTAGCTTGGCTTGTTTCTTGCCAGCTTTTCTTAACTTATCCCATTTAACTTTTCTTTTGTCTCTAAGCTTTTTCCTTTTCTTCTGTGTATCTTACTTTCAGTCTTCCTCTGTGGCTGACCAGGTGGCTAGGGGGCTGACCCCTGCCATCCTCCTCATTGTCTTGTTGTTCTCCTTCTATGTATCCTCCCTGCCTGCCAGTCCTGCATATCCCTTCTCCTGCCTCGTTATCAGCCGTTCAACACTTTATTAGACCAGCAGGTGTTTTAGGCAGGCAAAGAATCACAGCTTCACAGAGTTAAACAAATGCAGCATAAACAAAAGCAACACATCTTTACATCATTAAACAAATGTTCCACAGCATAAACAAAAATAACAACTTAAAAAAATATCCCCCCCCCCCAAAAAAAAATATTCCCCAACAATGCCCCTGAGAACAGACTATGCTAAGAGGAAGCCCCTCCAGTCTGGTCTCCTGCTTCCTTTCCCTTGCATAGGCTACTTCAGCATGGCCAGTTCCCATTCTACTTCTTTATCTCCTTGTGGCAGAGCCAGAGGGGCACTTTTTAGACCCTTCAAACCACCAGAATTGTGAGCCCCCCAAAGCCCACATTTACACTGTATTACCTAGCCTTTGTTATTTTGTCATAGCAATGCAAACACTTACATACTCTCTTAATGCCCAGCTAAAAGAAAATAAACTAGAAAAAGCCTACACTCTTAACAACAAAATTGAATGTGGCAATGCATTAAACTAAGATGGTCCCCAAATATCACTTGGTACTATAAACAGGATTCCACTCCACAAAACAAATGACGTCAGAGACTGGAAGGGCCCATGCTGGAACAGCGCTTCCTATCTTAGCCCACTCAGAACTCAAGGCTGCATGTAGCCCGGAAGTCTGTGTAGGTGCAGATCCTCTGAAGTCTGGCCATCTTGCCATTTTCTGTATTCCCTTCACAGTGGCTTTGCATGACCCCTTCAGAAACAAGACTTGGTGTACCCTTTAAAAACAAACAAACATAAGAATTGCCCATGGCATATGGGAAATCTAATCTCTGAAGTAATGTAGTACTCTGAAAGCAGGGAGAGCAGAGAGAGCCAAGAGGAACCTGGAACATTCTAGAGATGGTGGTTCCTTTGCACAGGCATCGTTTAAAAGTAGCAGTAGCTTAGGTGGTGAGCTCATTGAACCTGAGGCTGAGATTGTAGCTAGATTTGGGGATCTCCACTCACACAGTCATATGTTTCAGCAAGATTTCACTTCAGAGAAATGAGAACATTTACTTTCAGTCAGACAGAGAAAGGGTTCATGGGCCGACCTACTAACGGACGGGAATGCTGCCAGTGGGAACCTTTGTAATTACAGAGATCTTGCCCCATGCAAAGAGAAGACAAAAAACTATTCCAGTGTTGATGGGAAAATACAACCAGACCAAAGAGAGAAGGAAGAGCAACAAACAGGTGCACTTCCGAAATTATCTTACCAAGAACATAGAAGAAAGCAGAGCTGAATAAAAAAGAATATTAAGACAATACTTTTATTTAAAAGACAAGGTACACGAAAGACACCTGCACAATGGAAAAAAAAGAAAACAGGTAGGTAGAGGAAGACACCTGAGAACTACACACAGCCTCGGATCCATTGTGGCAAGGACAGAGATAATGAGATTAAAGAAAGAAAATAAGTCACCTCCAGGAGCCACAAGATTAACATCCCAATGCCTTCTCTATTCACACTGGGCAGAGATGAAGGCAGTGAGGGGGGTAACTGGAGGGAAAACACAGAATAGATAGTAAACAAGAATAAAGAATGTTTCTAAATAAAATACTGGAATAAAAAAAACCCACATCAACAAAAGAGAAAGCATCCCACACAGAAGATTCACTGTTTTCTGTTTGGAAGGATGTACCGTGAACCAGAAGGGGGGAAAAAAATCAATGAAAATCAGCATTTCACCTAGATTAAATTTTGTAATTTTTGAAAAGCACATGAATAAAGAAGACAGACTTCAAATTTTCAAAAAGAAACAATAGGTTATTGATGAAGGGAAGAGAACCGGGTCAGCCCAGGCTTGTTTTCCGCAGCACTAATTGCCAGAACCTAACTAAGAGGGAGCTGTGGTTTTCAAAGGCAAAAGCCCATTTGTCTTCTCCAAGCAAATACAACAAGAAGTGCTCCTCAGACAAACAAGGGCTAAAGTTATATATTACTAGCCTGTTTTCCCTCCCTACCGAAAAGCCGTGCAATGAGATGCAATTGGTCAAGAGAGTAAACAAAACTAAGGGGTTTGTTTTTATAATTTTCTCATTATGTTTATTTGGCGGGTTCCATGGTGCACACATGGAGCCAGAGGACAACTTACAGAATCATCTCTCCCTCTACCATGTGGGTCCCAGGGCTTGAACTCAAACTGCCAAGCTTGGTGGCAAACACCTTTACCAACCAAGTCATCTCAATAGCCCTAAAACAAAGTTTTTTTTTTAAGAATCGGGGGTTTTGTGGTTGTTGTTGTTGTATTTAAAGTAGAGACTAGGGAGATGGCTCAGTGGATAAGGGTACTTGCTTTGTAAGCATAAGGACCTGAGTTTAAATCCATTCTACCTACTCAAGGGGGCCATAGCTGTCTGTGTCTGTAAATCCTGGGTAAAGGGAGAGCTTCCCTCTCATTGAGATTTCCTATCTGAAAGTGAAACAATTCTCTGGACCCTCCATTCACACATGCACACATAGTCATATGCATGTACTGACCACATATATATATATACACACCAACACACACACTCCCTCTGTTTCTCTTACACATATACTGCAAACACTCACACACACTCATACACACACTTGCACATACATTCACACACACACACACACATACAGGCACATACTCTCACCACAAACTTGCACACGTTCATATACACATACACATATACATGTAATAGTTTAGCAGCAGAAGGTAACTTGGTGGGTTGCAGCCAAGGGACACAACAAAGTCATACCATGCAACAACTCACATGGGAGGTTTATTGGGAGGAGGTGCACAGGAAATAGAGGAGCTAGAAAGGCTTGCCTTTTATATGAGGATATAGTGCATGCACACAGGGAAAGTTCTCTACTTAGTGGCTGCTGTAGCTACAAATGTCACATCTTAGTTGCTGCTGGTGAAGTGTCCAACTATGTCCCTGAGAGTAAGTCAGTGTAAACACCTGAATGCTAAAATTCCTCCTTTTTGTTTATTATAAAAGAAGAGAGAAAAAAAGGAAGGGAGATGGTGAGGCTGGCTTATGGGGGTGGTCTTTTAGATTGCTTCCTGTTGTCTAGGGACATAGATATATCTGGGGTAGTATTGCTTCTCACAATCTGGGTATATTTGGTAGTCATGCCCCCTAGCTCTGTGATCAATGGTTCATAGTACTGTAACAATAGTTGATTAGTTGATTGGAGATTTTTGGATATGTCGTTGGGGAAACAGAAGAAACTGATAAAGCAGGGTGTGGTTAGTAAAGACAGGAGAGCAAGGAGAGGGAACAGGAAGGAAAGCATCCTCTTCCATATGGGATTCTCAATCCAGTAGAGTTGAGGCTGCCAGGGTAAAGCCTCATTCTTCTGGAACCAGGGACAAGGCAGTTGATCTCAGTGTCCAGGTTTTGTGTGACACTCTCTGGCAATAGGAACTGGGAAAGTACAGGACTAGATGAAGCAGTCTGAGGCTTGACCCCTTAGGGCAGCCCCTTCGAAGCTGCCCTTGATGCAAATTTTTGAGGGGACACCTGAACCTGGCAGGCTGCTGGCAGAGCAGAAGATAAAGTTAAGAAGTTTAGGGGGAAATTTTTTCTTAGGTCCTGGTAATTGAGGGAGGGGAGTGCCAATACCAGGAAAAGGTAGTCAGGAACAGGCAGTAGGTGGGAAAAAGTAGACTATTGATTGGCAGTACTTATCTGGAGTACTGTCCAAGGTGGATCCAAGTCAACTCCCTGGAGCTTACAAGATCCTTTTGAGTTTACAAAAAGCAGTAAATTTTAGACACATTAGCATTCCCACTATTTATAATCTGTACTGAAATCCACACTGAAGAAAAGGCAGTATACTTATGCCTTTGAGTCATAGGGGACCCAAAAATTATTCTGGTTAAAGGCATTAACACTCTTCCTCTAGGTGTACATAGATTAGACAGATGTTTTTAGCACAAGGAGAAGCACTTTTAAATCTATAGTTAGAAAATAACCAAGAGGAATTTAAAATCTTGAGCTTGTGACTATGATAGTAGCAGTAGTACTTTGGCAGTGCTAGATTAATAGTTTATCAGAATTCCATTGATTAATGTTAAGACTATGAACTTTTGGAGGCTTAATACAACAGAACAGCAAGGGAAAGAAATCTAAAACATGTTTCATTCTTTTATACACCTCAGATCATTTTCTTCTTCCACTTAAGCTTTTTCATCCTCAGACCTTTATAACTTGCATTTACACACTGCTGTGGAATAATCCTCTTGTATACTGTAAAGATTTGTCACTCAAATTGGTTTAATAAAATACTGATTGGCCAGTAACTACGCAGGAAGTATAGGAGAGGCAACTAAACTAAAGATGATGGGAAGGAGAAGGACAGAGTAAGAAGTCACCAGCAGATGTAGAAGAAGCAGGAGATGAATGTGCCATGTTAATAAAGGAACTGCCATTGGCAGAGTGTAAATAATGAATAAAGGTTCATTTAAATGTAAGAGCTAGCTAGTAATAAGACTGAGCTATCAGCCAAGAATTTATAATTCAACCTCTGAGTCAAATATTTGGGACTGAACAGTCAGGACAGGAAACATCTGATGAAATGTAAATCTAATTAATCTTATCAACAAAAACAAGGAGTCAGCTATCAGGGTAAAAACCTGAAAAATCAGAGAAGCAGGAAGCAGTCACCAGTGACTTCCTACCTCTACAGTTGATCTGACCAAAAAGGCCTAGATCCTTTCTCTGCCCCCGCCTTATTACTTCCTGTCTCCTCTCTATAGACCTACAGTCCTCTATGGCTAACTAGTGGCTAGCCCTTTGACTCCAAATAAGCTTTATTTTTGAGAACAAAAAAAAAGTCACATAACAATGAGCCTTAATCACTTGCATTTATACACCTTAAGTCACTCTCTTAGACCTTAAAACATTCTTATATCCTCACATCTTAAGTTTTTGCCAGAAGCAAGGACCTGTATTTCGAGACCTATATTTTGTTTAATGCAATCTTAACTTCACAAGTAAGATATTCACCTTTGCAGGGCAAGTTCTGGAAGTAGGAAATTAGCCTAGTGAGACCTGCAGGCCCCACACTTTAGAAACAATTAGCATTTCCTTTGTTAGTTAACAATCACAGACCCTCAGTATTTCCTTATCAGCTAGGAATGTCTCCAGACCTAAATTCCAGCAGACCTAACACTCTCCCCTCCCCCTTGCTCATTTGCTATATAACAGTTTCTGAGGAATTATAAAGTGGCAGCTTGATCAGAAAGTCTGTCTTGCTGTCATTTCTCGTGTCTGTTGCCCTTCCATTCCTCTTCCTCCTCCAGGTTTATCAGGGACCCCCATTTGTATTGCACTGGCTGGGATAGATGGTGCCCAACGTGGGGCTTGAGGACACCGTGGAGGCTTGGGAACGTCACTGCACATGGAGGACAGGCCTATCCACTCACTTGGACCACTGCGGCCAGTGGGCAAAGTACAGTCCAGCAAGAATCCCCATGGGGAACCCAACCATGAGACAGATTAGAGGGGATTCAAGAAGGTAAATCTTTTTTTTTTTTTTTTTTACTATGGGGCAATCATCTTGTAAATAGGATATGTTTACTCATGGACTCAAGGAGTCCCTCAAAACATGAGAAGTAAGGGTAAAATCCACAAAGTTATGCCTGCCAGGCAGGCTGGCTGACAGGCTGAGAGAGCCTGTGTTGTAACCCCCTGCAGTACAAAGAACCTTCATCCAGAAGCTGCCAGGCAAGTTTGAAAAAAAAAAAAAAAGGAACTAGCCTCCTAAGGAGGTCAGAGATAATAGATTTAAATCCTCTGAGGCTCTGGGTACTGGACTTGGGTGATGTACCATGTAGGGTCCTGTAATTGGATGATGGTGGGGGAATGGTGTTTAGCAACAAAAAGATTTTGGGTATCCCAGATTTGGGGGTTCACTTGGGAAGCTGGAAAAGGAGATTACATGTTGGAACCAGTAGGTTGGGTAGCTGGGAGGAAGAGGAGAGGGGCTGCTGGTGAGTTTGAGGTCAGGCGAATGGGAGAAGCAAAAGAAATAGAGGTTCCCACTTTGGCTAGAAGATCCCTTCCAGGTAAGGGGATGGTACAAGTTGGCACCACCAGGAAGAAATAAAAGAAGAATACCCTGAAAATGCAATTGAGTGGTGGAGTCTGGTGTGTTTGGTAAGGCTGTTCCCCTATCCTGACAATAGGGAAATGAGAAGGAGAGGTGGGTTCTCTAAAGTCCATCAGGACTGAGCAAGTAGCCCCAGTGTCCAAGGGAAAGGAGACTGACCACCTGGATACTGTAATGACTACCCAGGCTCCCTGTCAGAGATGACTATGATCAGGCCAAGGGAGTTCGGGCCCCTTCAGTTGCCCATGGCCAGGCCTAAAATACTGTCTGTAGGGTAGCATGGGTCTGATGTCCCCACACTACAAAGGGTAAGAAGACAGTCAACAATCCAATGTCCCTTTTGATAGTACTTTAAAAATGGTCTGGGTGGCCTGCAGAGATTAGGGCAGGCCTGGGTCCAGTGACCCTCTTGACCACATTTGAGGCAGGGATTGATTAGTCCTCGAGCCTTAAGAGGCAAGGGAGCCTGGACAGTCATTGAAGCTGGTTGAATGACCTTGGTCAGCATTTGGTATTTTTGTTTATGGACTTTTTCATTTCTCCCTTGGTACACCTTGAAGGCCGCACTAAGACTTCTGCCTTTGGAGCTAGGGGTCCTCCCTCCAGATACTTAAGCTTGGTCCTAATATCAGGAAACTTTGGGGAAAGAAATAGGTCATAAGAAGTTGTTTGCCCTCTGGGTTTTGGGGGTCTAAATTGGTATACCATAGGAGGGCCTTTGTGAGCATTTCCTGTTTGTCCTGGATGGCCTCTTGGAGTTTCTCACAGTTTTCTGGTTTAAGGAATGACTTACAGAGATTATCCAGGAGTCAAACAGATTGTAAACAGATCTTTGCTAGAATGGCAGCCTGGGTTATCCTAGTCCCATTGACCACTTCAGCCCTGACTGTGTTAGTTTGGTGAATATAGTCTGCTTGTGTTTTGGCCTGCTCCCAAACTTGTCTGCCTTCCTCAAAAAATAGGCTGTTAAAATCAAATATATATATATATATATATATATATATATATATATATATATATATACTAAAAGTAGTAGAGTTCAAGCTTCATCACTAGCAGGAGCTGAGTTGCATGGGAGAACAGGAAGAACAGAGGGAGGGCTTGGAGTAAAGATAAGAGAAAGCTGGGACATAGGGTACCTCCTTCAATCTACCTGATCCTGTATAATATTGGGATCTAGGGTTCCAGGAGGTGGCCATTTGGACTGATTATCTAAGGGGTACTGGGCCCAGAATTTACTGCAAAGACAGACAAGTTTAGAAGACCTTAAGTCAGGTGAGATGTATAGAGCTCTGAGGTTTTCTAAAAATCCCAGGGAAGATCTTGGAGGTATGGTAAAAGATGCAATTCCCATGAGTGAGTTAGAGGAAGAAGAACCAAAGCCTGAATGTCCTGGTGTCCCAGGGATCCAGGGAGGATCAGATTGAGTGGACAACAAACTGTCCAGTGAGTTTTCACACACTGAACAAGGCAAAGAGCTAAAAACCCAAGTGAGACTTGGTCACCTGGTATCAGAGCTTACAAACAAGGCCAAAGGGTAAGAAACCATGCTCAAGAGATTAAGACCCATGATGTGGGATTCCCCTCTGTATGCTATGAATATGTTCTATGACCATTGGTTAATAAAGAAGTTTCATGCCCCCAAAAGGTCTCCATGAACCCTAAAACTATTTTACCCAAGAAACACCAGGAAACAGTTTGGAGAAAATAATGACCAAGTTCCTAAAATGCTTGTTTACAAATGTTCATTTTCATTTAAAGGGAGATATGACATATAAAGATGAATACTTTGCATTGGTATGCACTTTGGTCTATTGATAAAAGTTTGGAGTTGATTTTGTTACACAGTGTATATGTATTTCTGTTCTTGCTTAATGTATTGTACTTGTGAAGCTCATTTAAAAATGCAATTATAGTTAAGAAATACAGATTAATAGATAGTCATCTGTAATAATCAAATGTGTAGTCATGTTAGTTTGGTTTTCTAAATATATAGAGATATTTCAATTAGATAGATAATCTTCAACACTTCAAAGACCTACAGACTATGGCATTTAAAAGGTTTTGTTAACTTAGAATTTTTTATGACAATGAGACACATCAGTTCCTAGTAGACACTATGTGGCCTGGAAATATCTCTGTGTATGGCAGCGGGACCCACCATGCTCTCCTGCCTGTGCATGCCTAGCAGACCTGATCCAGCTGCTTTCCCAGGCAAGGGTACTGAGTGGCAGGCATGCTCTCAGCTACTTTTCTCCTAACCCTGAGCAGGCAATGTGTGTTAGCCCCACATTGGGTGCCATTTTGTAGGCAGAGACTGCTCATTTGTTTTCTGGTGGCCCAGACGCAAATAATAACACAGAAGTTATATTAATTATGACACTGGCCAATAGCTTAGGCATATTTCTAGATAACTCTTACATCTTAAATTAACCCATTTCTATTAATCTGTGTATCTCCACAAGGCTATGACTTACTGGTAAGAATCCAGCTGGTGGCTAGTGTCTTTCGTCTTCAGCGGCTACATGACAACTGCCTCCTTCAGCAGCTACATAGCATCTCTTTGACTCAGGCTACTCTCTCTCTATATATATATATATATATCTCTTCCAGCCTGGCTATATTCTTCCCTGCCATAGGTCAAATCAGCTTTATTTATTAATCAGTAAGAACAACATATGTACAGAAGGACATCCCACATCACCTGAGTCATTGGCCAAACAATGTTTTAATTAATATAGTTTCTGTGTTATTATTTAGGTTTGGGTGGCCAGAATGAATAAGCAGTCTCTGTTTACAAAATGGCATGCCTGCCGGGCGGTGGTGGCGCACGCCTTTAATCCCAGCACTTGGGAGGCAGAGGCAGGCGGATCTCTGTGAGTTCGAGACCAGCCTGGTCTACAAGAGCTAGTTCCAGGACAGGCTCCAAAACCACAGAGAAACCCTGTCTCGAAAAACCAAAAAAAAAAAAAAAAAAAAAAGAAACAAAATGGCATGCCAACGTGGAGCAACTATATCCACAGAAAAACTGAGAGAACTTGGGAAGGAATTCTATACATAAAAGAACAGAGTTAAGCACAACTTTTTTGTGGCCACATTTTGGTAGACTCTGTTGGCAGCAAGCAGAGGCATGGCTCTTTTAAGAGAAGTCTTCCTGACTCAGTATTAGTGGCAAAAATTACATGACTTCTTTAAGATCTAACTGCCTGGTTCATGCTGGCAGCAAGAACTGGTCTGGATTTTTCAGGAGGTCCAGTTATGAAGCATTTTAATGGAGTCTGTGAGCAGAATGCTACAAGTTGCATAATGGAGACACAGAAATGCTGTGTCCCTGGAGCAGGGGCAGTGAGCATGGCTTCACAGAGCTGGAAGTGAACACATTGCACAGGGCAGAGCCTAAAGGCAAAGCAGCCTTAGTCCTAACCACACCACTCAGCATTTTAAGAAGCACTCCTGGTCAGAAAAGAATTACAGATACATAATAAAGACAGATTCAGACAAAATAAGACCTCTAAATGAGTCACAGTGTTGGATAAATGCACATAGGCTTATGAGAAGAAAGAATACAGATAATCATAGATTAAAGGAGTAAAAATAATTAAATATTATAAAGTAAATAAGTAAAAAAAACATGTAAAGATGAGAACACAAAGAGTCTGGGTTATGCATATTATTGAGTTTTCTCAATAATGAGAAAATGAGAGACATTTGATTCTGGGGCTGCTAAGTTAAACCAACAAAAAGTTACCTTGACTTCAAAATTTGCATTTAAGCATATGTTCATTTGGAAAAGAGGTTCTGCTTTTCTTTCTACAGAGGATATGAACCTGTGGATTCTTCCCAAACTAACGTGTTTCAATGGAACAAGACTCCCCCTCAGAAGGTTCCCATTAATCCTAAAAGTACTTTGCCCAAGAAACAGCAGGAAGCAGTTTGGAGAAAACTGTGCCCAAGTCCCCAAAATTATTGTTGATAAATGTTTGTTTTCATTTAAAGGGGGGATGTAATATAGAAATGAATATTTTATGTTGGTATGGATCTGGGTCTATTGATACAAATTTAAGGTTGATTTTGTTATACTATGTGTATGTATTTCTGCTCTTGTTTAAGGTATTGTGTTTGTGCAACTCATATAAAAATGTAACACATAATTTAAAATTGCAGAGCAATAGATAGTCATTTATAATTGTCAAACTTATAGTTATGCTAGTTAGGTTTTCTAGATATACAGAGATATATTTCAGTTATATAGATACTCACCAACACTTCAAAGACCTACAGAAGATGGCATTTAAAATGTTTTAAGAACTTAGACTTTTCTCAATAATGAGACATGTCTGCTTCTGGCAGCACCAATTACTTCAAGAGGAAGATGGGCACTGAAGAATCTCCTTATAGGCTTTGTGGGCTATTTGGGCAAGAAACTGCTCTTACTTGGACTGCTGGTATAAACTGGACATGAGGGCCCACAGAAAAGTGACTGATGAACTTTCCAAAAGATGGGATAAGGCTTCAGGGTTCCTGTTCCACAGAAGAAATTGCCAGACATTCTGCAGGACTCTGGAGAAAGCAAGTGATGAATGTTTGCCATTACAAGGCAGAACAGATCTTTAAATTTCCTGCTTCATGGAAAAGTCTGCTGAATACTATGGGACTATAGGCTGAAGATGGATGCTTCAACATTACAGAACTGTCCAGGCAGCAAAATGTCTCTGTCAATCCTAGAGTTTTTGGAAGTTGCTTACAATGCATTTCCTGTTTACTTAGGTAATTTTATATCCTTCTGGGATCTTTGAGAGTTGAAGACAGATAACTATAGTTTTCCTTAGTTATGATAAAAGATAAATTCGATATGGAACTTTCCAGATAAAATAGACTAAATATTGTTAGTGTAATTCTTGCTTGATACCTGTTTTGTTATATGTAATTTTACTATGTTCAAGTTAAAATCTTCCTTTTTATTTAGGCAGAAAATGGGGAGATTATGTGGGATTCCCCTCTGTATGATATGAACATGTTTTATTACAATTGGTTAAAAAAAGAAGCTGTGTCAGCCTATAGCAGGGAAGAATATAGCCAGGCTGGAAGAGATATATATAGAGTAAGGAGAGTCAGGGAGACACCATGTAGCTGCCAAAGGAGAAAGCTGCTTAGAACATTTACCAGTAACTCACAGCCTCATGGCAATACACAGATTAATAGAAATTCAAGATGTAAGAGCTAACTAGAAATGCACCTGAGTCATTGGCCAAGTAGTGTTTTAATTGATATAGTTTCTGTGTGATTATTTGAGTCTGGGAAACTGGGAAAGCATGAGAAGTCTCCATTTACAGCCCCACTCATGGGAAATTGCCAGAGGTGAATGTTGGCAAAGGGATCACCTACAGCCTTAAACACTGTGGCTGGAGTTCCTCTACCTCCAATAATACCAGAGGGGTGACAGACGCTCAACAGTAGCAGTCATTTCCACAGATCCAGGGAAGCATTTACTGGAAGACGGGGGACTTACCAATCCTTGCTGGTGTTGAGTGAAGTGCCTAGTGATCGATCAGCCGGAAAGTGAGCCTGTTGTAGGTAGACTGGGTATAAGTGTGTCTCAGACTGCCATTGGGCAGGAGGAGCCACCGGGAAGGCCTGCCAGAGTCTTGGCACCTATATAATAGTTTAGTGATGGAAGGCGATCTTGGAGGATTGGAGCCAAAAAGCCCCACAAAGTCACACCATGCAACAGAGCTCACGTGGGAGGCTTATGGGGGGGGAGTACAGGGGTGGCTTCTGAGCAAGAGCAGAAGGAAGGAGGTGGAAGAGGTGAGAAGGAGAAACATATATACAGTGCATGTGCATATGGAGAGCTCTCTACTTGGTGGCTACACGGTCACATCTTAGCTGCTGCTAATGAAGGACCCTACTGAGAGCAGGCCAGTCAGTGTAAACGCCTGAATCTATCCATACACACATAGAACTAAATGATCAAGTTATAAAAGGACTAATACTGACACTAAGCTAATCGGAGAGATAAATTTGAATCGTTGCAATAGTATCAATATAATATCAAAATTCATCTTGAATGTAAAATCATACAATGTTAAAATGCTTCATATTATACTTGTTTTGATTTGAAAATCAAGATTAAAAAATATGGGGGAGAGAAGGAAATAAATGTCAATTTTCAAATCTGATTTAGAAGAGATTCAAAGGACAGAATATCATGAACAATAGACCTTTTCCTCGCTACCATACAACACTGGGGCCTTTTTTAAAAACAGGGTCTCTCTAGTCTATGTAGCACTAGCTTTTCTAGAACTTGTACCGCAGACCAGGTTGACCTCTAAGAGATCCTCCTGCCTCTGCCTCCTGAGTTCTGTGATTAAAGACATGCACCACCACTGCCTAACTCAATCCTAATTTTTTAAATCATTTTTTACACATTATGTATTTTAGAGTATCAAAAGTTGTACACAGGGAGTGGAGAAACCCAAATGACTTTTTTCCAGAAAAAAAGGTTCACAGAAATGAACTCTGGCTTAAAAATGAGGATTTATATTTTCTTACATTTGCTTTTTAGTATACAAGTAGTTTGTGCCAAACGGTGCTTAAATATAAACACCATAAATATAAAACATCCTTGTAATATATGGTAGAGGCTAGCAAGCTTCTTTTCCCCACAGAAAACCAAACACGGTAATAAATATTGCAGACTTTGGAGTCATATAATATTTGTTTAGCCACTCATCTTCGCCACTGTACTGCAAATGCAGCCAGACAGAATGTAGCCAAATGAGTGTGACCGTGTCCCAGTGAAGCTTTATAGATGCGGCTTAGGCTATAATTCAATTCACCATACACAAAGTCTTGGGTTTGATCTCTACCCCTCCGATCCCAGAACAAGAGAGGTAGAGCAAGAATATTAGAAACTAAGGTTATCCTCAGCTACATAGCAAGTCCAAGACCAGCCTGGACTACATGAGACCCTAAACTTGAAAATCAAGTGTTATTTAGGAAAAGACTTCCTTGGAGACCATGACTAGATAATCCTTATTATACATCAATGACTCTAAAGATTTAGTGTTGTTATTATTAGCAATTATTTAAATGTATAATATTCCTGTTTTCTACAGTTAGTCTGAACAAATGGCATGCGTTTAGATCCTCGCTGTCTTGTGGAATCTTCTGTCATGAAGAAAACTGTGTCTATACCACCTTGCACAAGAGCCACCAGCCACATGTGACACTGAGCCGTTTAACGATGCTAGTGCAAGTCAGGAAGCTGGTGTTAATTTAATTAATATAGATTTAAATAACTTCATGTGAACCACTTTGTAGCCAAATGGCCCACCACTGAGCTACAGCCCCAATCATAAGGGCCGTTTTGATCACAGGTCTAGATCACAGGCTTGGTCTATGCGTTCCCCATGCCACATCCAGGAGACAACTGCTTATCACTTCCCCTCAGGCTCATCGCTTCTCAATTCTTATCAAACACTTTCTCACTTATCAAACACTCCCTTACTATTAAAGACCATCCTGGGGTCTGGAGAGAAGGCTTAGTCAATTTAGTGCATACTGTACAAGCATGAGGACGTGAGTTCAGATCGCGGGCATGCTTGTAAAAGCCAAATGAGATGGTACTGCAGCTGCAATCCCAGGGATGCGAGGACAAAAAGACAGAAAGATCTCTGCAGCTTGCCAGCCAGTGAGTTAAGCCAACTCCTGAGAGAGCCATAGAGGAAGATACCCAATGCTGACCTTCAGCTTCCACAAACAGACTGGCTAGGTACACATGCATACACCATACACATAAAGAGAACACACACAAAGAACACACACAAACACACACACACACACCCATACTCACACAAGCACGCACATGTGTGCACAAGAACATCATGACGATTCTCTGAAGGACATTTGTTTATCCACATGTGTCCAGCAAAGTTCACTCAGCTCCTACCACGTGCAGGGCTCTCTGCCAAGCTCTGGGGACAGTACTGAATGGATTCCATAAGTCCCTACTCTAACATTTTGTTCTACAAAAATGTTAAGGATGTTTTTTTTTATCTTTTGCTATAACAACATACATGACACCAGATAATTTATAAAGAATAAAAGTTCCAAAGCATGCTGGAGGTTTTGTTGCATCGTAATTTCCTGGAATCTATTGCATGACAAGACAGAGTAAGCATGCTGGCCCTGGTCACTCTTCTTTCAAATATATTAGTGCCATCCTAGGGGCTCCATTCTCTACCACCCCAGCAAATTAGAAAAGCCCCACCTCAAAACACTATTAATATGTGAACTGGGGGACTGTTTCCAATACCTGAATTTGGGGAGACACATTCAGATCACAGCAATTACTTAAAATTAATTACCATCAAAGGACAAAAGGAAGCCACAGAAGGATAGGGTCTATGGAACTACAAAGAGTTAATCAGTAAGGGCAGATCATATGTAAATGTATGTTTATACCACTTTGGAGGTCAGCTAAGCCTCTCTGCAGACAAGAGCCATCCCATCCATCCAGCAGCCACGTGCTAAGCAACCACCTAACTCTCACCTTATTTAAACCCAGAGATGCCATTTCTATCCTCAAAAGCTGGGTCTCAAATGACTGACAGATACATATTCTTATCTTATGGAAACTGTGAATCTTTCCTTAAATACCATTTACATTATACTTTAAATTAAGCATAAAATAAACACAATGATTTAGAGTTTCATCAGACACGTTTCGCGGATTGGACATGCCCAGGTAACCGCCACTCCAGCTGAGACGTAGGACAGGAGTTGACAAACAATAGTCGGCTCCGTGTCTATTTTTATATGACCAACAAGCAAAGAATGGCTTTCACATTTTTATATGGCTGGAAAAAATGTAAATAGCACTTCAATGCATGTGAACTACATGTAAAATTCACATTTCAATGTCCGTGAATAAAATGTTGTTGGGTTGCAGCCACGCTCTTTCCTTTGCATATTATCTGTGGTTGCTTTTGAGCAGTGACGGATGGCGGGGGTACACAAGTGCCACCTAGTTCTTCTGATGGGGTAAGCCCAACAGCTTTCCTATCCAGCCATGATCAAACACCCTGACTGAAGGCAACTTAAGGAAGAGAGGGGTTTACCTTGGCTTACAGTCCAGACGGATGAGTGAAATGGCGACAGGGTAGAGGCCTGGCAACAAGTGGCGGGCATGGTGGTGATGCTGAGAACTTACAAACTTACGTCGTCAACAACAATCAGGAAGCAGAGCAAACCAGAAGTGAGGTGTGATGACTAACCTCGGTGGTCAACGTGACTACACCTACAATCAGCTAACAGTCAAGCAGCTGGGCAAGCCCGGGAGAGTGTGCTAGCTACTTTCATGTCAACTTGACACCCGCCAGAGTCATGTGAGGAGAAGAAATCTCAACTGAGAAACACCCACACCAAGCTCACTGGTGGGCAGGACTGTGGTACAAATCTCTTGATTGGTGATTGGTATGAGAAGGCCCAGCCCTTTGTAGGTGGTGCTGCTCCTAGGCAAGTGGCCCCCAATGAATCAGGAAGCAGACCAGGCAAGCCAGTAAGCCGCATTCCTGCACAGCCTCTGCTCCAGTCCCTGACTCCAGTTTCCTGCCTTGCGTTCCTGCCCTGAATTCCTTTGATGGTGAACTGTGATATGGAACTATAAGCTGAAATAAACCCTTTCCTTCCCATGTTGCTTTTGATCATGGTATTTTAATCACAGAAACAGAAACCCTATCTGAGACAGAAGGATTTTCTTGACTGGATCATTTGAGGTGGGAAGACACACCCTAATCTGGCCCATACCTTCTGGTGTCAGTCCACATAAAAAGACACGGAAGAAGGAAGCTTTTGGCCTGCTTGCCCTCATTCTCACTGGCAAACCCATCTTTCCTGTTACTGAGGCACTCCTTCCTTGGCATTCAAATCTATTTGTCCAGGATTCCTAGATAAACCAGAGAGCAGCAGCTCTCTAGGAATGCTCCAGAACTCTGGGTGTTCAGACATCCTGTCTGGTGCCCTGAACAACTTGCAGATCTTGACCCTTCCATCGGGAGACAGAAAACACTCACTGACCTCTTCCTTAAGAGCACTGCTATTGGGCCAGAAAATTCTCTCCAGGCCTTTTTAATGAGTTTTCCGTGCCCTGTATCTGGTAATGACTGATCTATTCTCTGTTGCTAGAGAAACTTGCCTGAGACAGGATTTGATATAAATGAATGGTATATATTCTTCTTGTCTGTCTTCTGTCTCTCCAATGTCTGTGGAGTAGACCCAGGTCATTGCAAGCATCAGCAGCTGCTTGCCGTTGTTGTTAAATGTTCTATTATTTAAATAAAACAAGGTTGCTTATCAATCCACGTGTTGGCAGTTAAGTAATTTCAGCTCTTCGCTATTATAAACAAAGCTGCTGCTTCTGTTCATGTCCAACCCATGAATAAGTCTCCAAACTAGAAAGTGAGAGGCAATATTGGGTCATATGTATGTATGTATATTTAATTTCACAGGAAAAGCTTCCAAACCAATTAATACAGAGATCCCCAGCCAGCCCGAATGCAGAAGACAAGTTAACTGGGGAGCACTCAGACCTACATGAGATCTACATCACACTTTCTTCCCACATGCTGCAGGGCACACTATGGAAGTAGGCATAGAAAGAGCGTGAGAGCCAGTGAGAGCCAGGTTTCCAGGGCAGCTGTTGAAACAGTGTCTTCTGGGTACACTGGGATCGTTGCAATCATGAACTTACGGTGGCTGCAGCTGCTTGCACAAAACCTACACAAGACCAAGTCAATAAAGTGTGCGGCATAAAGAAAACCGCATGGAGCAAAAGGAGGAGGAGGAAGCTCCTGTGTGGTCTGTTCTCTCAGCTTCCTGTCTGCCGACAGCTTCCGTTACTGTGTGTTCCAGCTACCCATATGCCACCTGATCCTCTCAGGCTCAAAGCAACCATCCAAACAACCTGGGACTGACACCTCTGAAGCCAGGAGCCAAGACAAACCTCCTTTGGGATTTTCTCGGGGCATTCTGTAATCTGTTTAGGAACACACCAGGTGACAGCAGAAAAGCGGGAATGAAGTGGTTCGCTTGACTCACACAGGACAGAACACTGAGAATCCAAAGACTATGTCCCCGTCCTTCAGATACTCGCAGGAAAGGAAGGCAGCCACAAGACAAGGCCACAGGTACTGTGCAGCTTAGGACTGCCTGAAGAACAGTGAGGTGTCGGGGGAGGGAGGGGGCTATGGGCACGGAGTGTTGACCAGAGAATGAATCACTGCTAGAAAACAGCGAAGCCCTAAGGGCTCTGGAAGTGGGTATCTCACTGAATCTTGCAGACTCCGGGAATGTCTGACAAAAAGCTTGCGAGGGCTGCCAGGAACATGAAGGACCTAGCCCAACTTCAGCACAAAATGTGGGCTGTCAGAGGAAGGAGGGGCAGGTTGTCTGTCTCAGTTAGCTTTCTACTGTTGTAATAAAACACCATGAGAAATGGCTACCTGGGAAGAAAAGGGCTTTTTTCATTATTTCCACATCACAGTCCATAATTGAAGGACGTCAGGACAGGAACTCAAGGCAGGGACTGAAGAGGAAACCATGGAGGAATGATGGTTACTGGTTTGTTCCATCTTACCTTCTTATACACCCCAGGACCACCTGCCGGAAGTGGCACAACCCATAATAGGCTGGGCCCTCGCACACAGTTACTAATAAAAAATATAACAGAGGCTTGCTCATAGACCAACCCTACGGCATCATTTTCTCACTTGAAATTTCCCCTTCCCAAATGGTTCTAGCTTGTGTCATGCTAAATAAAACTAGCCAGCGCATCGTGTGAGCTCCAACACCCCAGTGAAGTCACACAGCCGAAGCCAGTCAAGGGACAGGCAGAAATTATTCCTCCATTATGATGGGAACTGCAAAATCACATTGTAAAGAATATGGCCATGGGGAGGGTGAAGAATTGAGGCCATGCATGCAATCTACCACGGTAGCTTCTACCAGGGGAAGGTACAAGCAGGAAAAAAAAAGAAACAAACAAACAAATACAAACAAACAAGCAAAACCACATAAACAGGAGAGCTTTGAACTAGATTTCTGAGCAAGATGTGGGTATAAACATTGTCTAGGGTGTGATTTCATACCACCAGGACGTGGCAGGGAAGAACAGGAAGCCCTGACTTTTACAGCCGTCCACACCCGTGAGCAACAGCAGTACAGGTATTGCCAAAGGCGGAGGACGGTTAAGTGAACCAAAACCACATCTGACAAACTGAAACCCACCTAACAATGGTGTGGTTACTGCACTGCTTTCTGCACAGGGATTTTTTTTCTTTTTTTTTTTTAATATTTAGAAACTCGGCCTGAAAATCCCATGATAGTCGTCCTTCCACCAGCCGGTTATCATTAAGCATGTGATTACAGTCATCGGATAATTAAACTGGAATTGGGATCCAGTGCAATCGTTGCGCGTTGGTAAAATATTCCTGAGCAGGGAGCTCAACCCAGACCTAGTTAACTGCTATGCTAATGTCTTGGCACATGTGACTAATAACGGGATGAGTTATAACTGTGTTCCGATCACATTACATTGCTTCAAGTGTATCATAATATTTTATAGCTTAATGGAGAATCTGGCTTATAGCAATACAGGAAAAATAAATCCCAGCCAATCGTCATCTGTTTTTTTTTATATAAAGAAAATCTACATTTTGCAGCTGACAAGGCTTTTGCCATCAATAACAATTACTCTGAAACCTTCCTGACACAATAGGTAGATATTTAGCATCAATAACATCAGACACACCCTCACTAATGGAGATATATTAAGGTATTGATTAGTTATGCAAGGAAGTTTATGCTTATTCCATTCCCACTCGTAATTATGAGCATGCGATTGACTACTCCTTGAACTCCATCTTTTAGTCCATTTACCGTTTTCTACCCCGGAGTACACTTGGCTGGCAGATAATCAGAGCAAACAGGCGTTCCTAGAAAATGTGAACCATATGTGCAAGCGAGGCTGCCAGCACTTACTGAATGCCTACTAGGTGCTCATCTAGGACTCTGGCAGGAGGGAGGGGGGACGGGGTGGGGGACGGGAGAGGGGGCCCGACACACAGACCCTTTGCTCAAGACGCGTGGAGTCTATTTGGGAAGACTACAAAACAGAAAGCGGGGCAAACGGGGTGGGAGATGCTTTGAGAAACAGTCAAGGCGCCTTGTGGGGAATTGGACAAGCCACTAATGATTGTACCAGAAGGCGTGGGAGGGAAGCAGCCGTGGGGCGGGGAGGAAATAGTGGCGCTGGAGCACAGCCTCCAAGCTTGGAACCCCTCAGCATTTGTCTCAGGTTAATAGGTGACTATGACAGCCAGTCAGTCGCTAGGATTCTAAGGGGGCGGGGATGTAAAAGGAAGTCTCAGAGGTGTGAACAAAGACAGCGGTAGCCCTAAGGGATTCACCGACTTGATTTCAGCGTCCAGCTCAGTCCAGGTTCTTACAGGAACCTAAAAACCCAACACCTCTCCTCCCAAAGTCAAGGTCAGCCTCTCAAAAAACAAACAAATGCACAGAATTCTAGAGCTTAGAAGGGGTAAAGTGCTGAAGACCAAGAGTAGAAAAGAATGGGCAGCAGAAATTCTGAACAAACTTTATGGCAGCAACTAAATAACAGAAATGTCCTGTGTTTATAGAGGGAGCTAATTAGCAGAAGCATCACTGTCCTTGGTGTTTCTACCACTGTGGACAAATTAAATCCCAATCTCTCTGTCTCTCTCTGTCTCAGTCCCCCCCCCCCCTCCCTCACTCCCTCCCTTCTGAAGAGATTCTGGTCCCCACTCTCCTCCAGAATCCTTGCGCGGTAAGCACGTTGGTCAGGATTCTCTAGACAGTTCAGGATTCCCCAGGGAGTCAGAATCACCCCTTCTGCTCCCCTGGCATCCTAGCAAGCAGTCACCCTGGACTAAGGAACTCTTCACATAATTCTCTGGGCAGCAGGAAAACAAACGTTAAAGGTACCTCTGAGCTCCCTTAGGCCTTCCTGGGACGGAAGCTCATCTGCAATGCAAAGCGACAAGGAGTGCATTCTCCAGGCACTGGAGAACGGTGCCAACTCCCCCAGACAATAGCAAACGGCAACTGGCTGGGTTTTGGTTCTTTTGTTTTTTTTTTTTTTTTAAAGAAGATTCCTGGGTTTTTGTTTTGTTTTGTTTTATTTTGTTTTGTTTTGTTTTTGACACATCCCCATGAATGGTACAGAGGTAAAGAAGACTCTTTTAAGAACATGATCTCCTTTCTTGTGTGCGGGCTGCTGAGAATGCCCACACCCGCAGGCTACAGGAGAAACCATAAGAATTTCCTTTGCTCTAAATTAAAAGACAACGGAGCCGACACCTCAAAGCTATTTCTGCCTTGGAAACCGTTCCTCAAACATGGTGTTTCACAGCTACAAAGTTATTAACAAAGAATGATTTTCTCCGAGCCAGGCTTGAGCCAGGAGTTGAAAGGAAACCCGGAAGCTGGTCTGGTCAGTTGGGCAGTGAGGTTGCTGCAAAGCAAATAATAAAACATCCGAAGCTGTCCGGGTTTTTCAACAGAAAATTTACATGTGGCGGTGATGTGAAACCTTATTTTCTGTCTTCAGTCCTCAGGAGGAGTTCTCTGCCACGTTCCAGGAGTCCCTAAAGACCTTCTGGCACAGACAGGGCCAAGAAAGAAGTGCCCCCCAACACCCCAGAGTTCGTGGAAGACCCCCAACTGCCTCTACTTCAAATTGTGTGAGTTAGGGCAAATGCTGATGCGCCTTTGGCACTGTGGGTCTCCCGTGCCGTCCACTGAAGATTCATCCAACCCTTCTAACTCCCATCTAAGGCTGTGGGACATTTGTCTTCTTCAGCTGAGAAGCAGCCAGGAGATGGGTGAGTCCCATTCCAATTCTCAGCTCCTACCACTGATCTTGGCTACTAAGAGGCAATTAATACATGCTTATTAAATTAGTGATGCAGAGTGTGATACCCCATAAGCTGGTCACTCTCCCAAGATCACCGCTGTAACAGAATCAACCTGTCTGCCTGCTCCCAGCACCGTGTGTTCTTCTCAGTGTCTGGAAATGTATAAAGATGATCACAACTAGCTTCCATTTGCTGAATATTTATTTTGTGCCCTGTCGTTTCCCTGGCATTTATACATATATTGTTCGTTTATTCTTAGTTGTGTGCCTCGTTTCTAAATACTGAACCAAGTCTCCATTGTCCAAAGTAAATGAACAAGTCAATGCAAGAGCTGGGACATGGATGTAGACTTACCTGCCTGGACCTACATCTTGCCCCCCACATTCCCAGTCTAGAATCACCTGCTCCTAAGCACCAGAAACCATACATGTTTGTCACCATGAATCGTAAAATCTTGGTATGATTAGAAAACGGCTGCTGTATTATTTTTGTGATTGAAGATTTCCTTTTGAAAACAATTTTATTTAAAAAAAAATCAGAATCTAATTAAAATTAGAAAAAGAAAGGAAAACAAGCATTTAAAGAGGCTACATATTTATTTAAACAGTAATTAAATAGAAAAGTTCAAAATGAATTCCACTAGGTATAAGAATAATACAGAGACACAAACTTCTAGACAACGAGAAGGCTGCGGAATAGCAGGAATAGCCGTCTGCATGTGCCTCGGTCTTGTGGGCTCAGACATTTAAAGGGCTCCTAAGAACAAGCAAACAAAGTTTGAAAGGCTGGACCTATGTCTCCCTTAAACAGCCAACGACAGCAAGCCTCTGCTCGGAGACTGTCACAAACACGCGGAGAATCATGTTACACCACAGCAGCCTTTTACCTACAGTTTGGAAATGTGATCTGTTCTGTTCAAATGTGGTTGAAATTTGTTGGGACTGGAAAATAGATTATTCTTTCCTTAAAAAGGCATACCGACTGTTCTGTGGCCAGTGCAAACAGGTTTGATCTCGGCTGATTGAGACTCCACTGTGTCAGATTGGACCCAAACAATATGTCTAGTCTGATTCCTTTCCCGTATCTTATCTAGACAGTGGGGATCATGGAGCTTTCAGTGGTTTGAGTGCCAGAATGTTGAACACTAGCCTTGAGGTTCACACACACACACGCACACACACACACACACGTATGCACACACATGCACACATGCGCGCATATACATATGTACACATATACATACGCACACAAACACACATGAACATGCATGCACGCACATGCGTGCCCACATGTGCACACACATGAACACATGCATGTACAGACACATACATATGCACAAGCACATGCAAACATGCACAAAACACACATGCATCCACATATTCACATACAGGAGCTCATGCATGCATACATATGAACACAAACACATGCACACACATACACACAAAATAAGAACCACAGTGAGAATAAGACTTGTTAGGTGGTCTGTCTGTAACTCTAATTCGGGGAATTGTCACCATTACACACACATATATGCAGGTAAAACACCAATGTACAAAAAGTAAAAATAAATAAATCATTAAAAAAACACAATAAAAGGAAGACACAAAGTTGGGTGGGTAGGGAAGGGGCAGTAGATACTGGAAGAGCTGGGGGAGAGATGAATTTGACCAAATACATTGTACAAAATTTGTAAAACTACTGAAAAGAAATTTAAAGAACCACAATCATTGGAGTACAAATCAGAAACATATGTACCCCAATCCCATGAACTGTTTGCATGAATAGAATCAAGGATGGCTTGATCCAGTCTCCTCAGGCTGCAGGCAAGAAACTTGTGCATCAAGAAAAGTAACCCGGGTTTATGAAGCATTCAACAAAAAGAATTTACAGATACATCCAAAAACAAAATATGATCTGTGGACACAGTGGAGTACTACTTATCCTTTAAAAGGATGAGAAGTGTCATGCTTTCCACAGCGTGGATGAGCTTTAAAAGAGAGAGTGAGGGGCTGGAGAGATGGCTCAGTGGTTAAGAGCACTGGCTGCTCTTCCAAAGGTCCTGAGTTCAATTCCCAGCAACCACATGGTGACTCACAACCATCTGTAATGAGATCTGGTGCCCTCCTCTGGCGTGTGGGCATACATGTAGGCAGAATGTTGTATACATAATAAATAAATAAATCTTAAAAAAAAAAGAGAGAGAGAGAGAATGAATGAAGCCAGTGATGAGATGGGAATATTGTGAGATTCCACGTCCCTTAGATACCCCGAGGGTTCAAATGCAGAGGCAGTAGACAGTGGAAGCTCTGAGCTAAAGGGGAGCAAGAGTGGGAAATTAATGTTTAATGAACGCAAAATTTCAGTTGAGAAAGATGAAAAAACTAGAGACAGATGGTAAAGACACGGGAACATCAACATACTTCGAAATGGTCAGAATGATGAATCCATGTTATATATGTTTTGCTGAGATGAAAATTTTAGAAGTTTCCACATAAACACCCAAACTCCCTGTGTCATTTGAAAAACAGCAGAGTTTTTGGCACTGGGGCCGTGTTCCCACAGGAGTCTACAGTGCCTTCTCCCATAAGCAAATGCTCTCACGTTTTACATGGCTGTCCTCCACCCACTTCACCAGCTGGGTTCCAAAGGTCAACTCATTTCCAGACAGCTAGAGAGTATAAGCAACAAAAGGGGTACCACACTCAGGCTCCACCCCAGATAATCTCAGCAGAATTTCTGAAGGGCAAGATCCAGACACTGAAGTTCAAGAATGTCCCATGTGATCCGGCACGTATGCAGAACCGGGGACCGCAGACCCAAGTTTCATTTCTCAGGGTTATCTGCAAGATGGTATCACTGAGGCTCTAGAAACCTTTGGTATCTCCTCTATAGGTTCTGAAGTGACTGTCACAAGGTGTAGCTGCAGATCAAAATTATCTAAAGTTCACTGGGTACCTGAATATACAACAAAGACTGGGGACCGGTGCCCACTGTTGCCATTTCCCCCGCCACAGACACATAGAACTTCTCCCTTCCCCACACCCTGAACACACTGTGCTAAATAGTATATTCAATATACTCTGCTGCTATATCAGAAAACATGAGACTAGGTAATAATTTATAAAGGAAAGAAGCGTGTTTGGCCTCACAGTTCTAGAGACTAGAAAATACAAAGGGATGTCCCTAATGATGGTATTGGCGCTGTCTGACTTCAATTCACAGAAGGCAGAAGGGTAAGCAGAACAAAAAGCAAACGAGAAAGAACATGAAAGATGGATGGCCTTGACTTTCTTACAGCAGTCTGCCTTTGGGTACCTAATTTAACTCTGGGTAAATGAAGAACTCCCTAGAGAGAGGCAGTCACGTTCAGTGGTTCTCAACCTTCCTAATGCTGTGACCCTTTAACACAGTTCCTCATGTTGTGGTGACCCCCAAACATAAAATTATTTAATTGCTACTTCATAATTGCAGCTTTGCTACTGTTGTTAATTATAATGTAAACATCTGATACACAACCCTCCAAAGGGTCACAACCCACATGTTGAGAATCATTGGCTTAGATCATGTGATCCTAACAGTTGCGATTAAATCCCACCTTTCAACACAGTCAGCCCCATTGAGAAATTAAGAAGTAAGGCTCAACATGAATTTGGGTGTGGACAAGCTATATACAAACTACAACATGTTCACTTTACACATGCACATGCACACTCAACACACACACACACACAATCTTTCCTTCAGTCACTTTATTGTGCGTGGTTCAACATTTACCCCACAGACCAAAGATGAATCATTGAGACATGGAGATCAGGTTTCAGGTTGATTCCCTATGATCTGAGTGACTCCAGCCTCCTTGGAATTGAAGACAAAAGCTACTATTCTGCAAACATTCACCGCACCCACGATCTCTTCTTACGCATCTCGTCCAAGCCTCCAGCAACACGCTTGGGACAGACACACTGTCATCCTCACCTTGGGTGAGGTAAGTGTGAAGCCCCACGTACTCATTTTGTTAAAGGGAACATACCACCCCTTTGAATTTACAAGTTCTGGACTTTTCCTTCAAATCGGCCATAATCTTTTACAATCATACCTTGTATGTTTCCAACGTGTCCTGTTAAATGGGATTTTTGTAATCTGATTCTCATTTGAAAGGCACCAGGGGAATTTGTATTTTAGGGAGCACCGGAGAACCTTATATAAAACAAATTACGTCTCAGTGCTAACCCTAAACTATTAATGTGGCTATTTTGTGAGGTAGGGGTTTGGCATAAGTGGCTTGCTCATTGGTTACCAAATCTCTTTCCAAGGCGTACCCACCCTGAAGTGGTGATGAGTAAAGACAAGACGGGAGAAGTTGGAGCTTGAGAGGTGGCTCAGCAATCAAGGGCACTTACTGTTCTTTCGGAGGACCCGGGGTTCAGTTCCCAGCACCTACATGGAGGCTCACAACCATCTATTAACTCCAGTTTGGGGGGTTCTGATGTTGTCTTCGGGTCTTTGAGGGCTCAGGGCACACACGCTGTGCACAGATGTAGAGGCAGGCAAAGCTCCCGTAATCATAAGATCACTGTTGTTTGTTTGTTTAAAACTTTTAAATGAGAAGATTGAAGACGTGTTCTGGGAGAAGTACTAAACTGAGGAAGTCTACTTTCAGGAAAGATGAGATGGTGATAGGTGGGTGATGTGGATGGTGTTTTGATGGTGATGATGGTGGTGGCCGTGATGAAGATGATGATGATAAAAATGCTTATTTTTCTTTCTCCTAGTTTTCACTGGCAAAGTTAATAATCACTCCCTACTAGAAGAATATCTGGACTTAATCTCTCAACTTTCTACCCTCCATAAAAGGCCTAGCTATGACGAATTTTCTGTCCTTTGGTTAGATAGATCTTCTCCCTGCTGGAGTAACTTATTAACTAAAATGACATCATGGACTATCCCAAACTCAACCGATTGTTCATAGGCCATGGTTAGTGACACAAGAAAAGACTGACAGAGCAGAAAGCAGTCCTGCTGGCTGTGTCACAGAGAAAGAGAGGCCTAGACCTTTAGAATGGAACGTTCCTTTAAAAACAGACCTTAAAGAGGGAACCCATTCTTCTGGTTAACAGCCAGGATGTAATAGATTTCAGCCACACCCTCTCTGGAGATACTGGGAGAAGAAAAGTTCAGAACACAGAAAAAGACTATTGGTTAGAAGTCAGGAAGGTTTCATGTTAACATCCAGGCCGTTTCATGCAGGAGGCAGCTTCTAAATGGTAGACCAATGGTTCCTTGCCTGCCGTTCCTTCTGTTGGCAGCCCCAAACGTTAGTTTAATCCTTAACATCTTCTGATAGAAACACAGGTGCAAATGTTTCTTAGTTCTGGGTCCTCAGACAATGTCTAAAATACGGTATGTGGTGCTAGGACCAAAGCAGAGAAGAAAGATGAGCAGGGTCAGAATCTAGAGGCGGTGTTCAAGCTACGTGCCATGGGAAAGGAGAGAGAAAACAAGCTGGGAAAGTTTGTAAATGTTCCTAAGTTTGGATAAAGGCATTAACTTTGCAGATTCGATTAATCCAAAAAATAAATAGAAATACATGAGTAGACACATAATGATCAAACTGCTGAAACCAAAGATTAAAAAAAGTGACTATAGCCAGAGGAAAAGAACATAATACATACCAGGGGAGATAATCTGAGCGACCACTGGCATCTAACCAAAAAATACGATGCCCAAAATAGTGATATAGCATATTTAAAGACACAGAAAGTAAATTCTAACTTACAACAATTTTAAAACTTATATTTACTTTTATTTTTTGTGTGTATGTGTTTTGTTTTCATGTAGGCAAGTACATCATGTGTGTGCAGTATCCTAAAGAGGGTATCCCATAAAATCCTCTGGAAATGGAGCTACAGAAAGTTGTGAGCCACCATGTGGGTGCTGGGAACTAAACCCTAGTCCTTTGCAAAAGCAGCAAGCACCTTAAATCACCAGACCATCTCTCCAGAACCATCCCCAATTTTATTTATTTGACTGGTTAGGACTCAGTGTACCAACAACAACAACAAAATCCTGCAAGAATGAAGAGAATGCCTTTTTATACAGACGAGAACAGAGAGAATCTATTTAACTAGAAACCTTAAAAGAATTCCCCAGCCCTGATAAATAAATGAATAAATGAATGAGTGAATGAATGAATAAATGAATGAAAGGGGAGGAAATGTCAAAGGACATGATTTAGACTGAAAAGAAAAAACAATATATTGACACTTAAGTCCACAGGAAGAAATTAAATCTAAACAGTGAATATCTGGGTAAAGAACATATTTCCTTCTTTATTTAACATGCATGACTCATGTAAAAATTATAGTGTCTTATTCTGTGGCATTTCTAACATATAAGCGCAATAACAATGGCAAATACAGTCAAAGGAGAGAGAGTAAGGGTGGAGCAAAGTCTTCAAGGACCTCACTTTTTTAAATAGCACAGTTTTAACTATATAAATACACTGTATAAAAGTTCAGCATTGTATAGTATAATCTCTATACCTTTTTGTTTGTTTGCTTTGGTTTTTCAAGATAAGGTTTCTCTGTAACTTTAGAGCCTGACCTGGAACTAGCTCTTGTAGACCAGGCTGGCCTCAAACTCATAGAGATCCGCCTGCCTCTGCCTCCTGAGTGCTGGGATTAATGGTGTAGGCTACCACCACTGGGCAACAATTTCTATACTTTTAAAAACTGTATAAAGTGTTATCCATTCCTATTCAACAACAACAACAAAAAAGCACAAGACCATACAAAGAATTGAAATGTTGGCAACATATTTGCTCAAAAGAGTCAAACCTTGGAAATGGCCCAGGCTGCATGGACAGTGAATTAAAACTGTATGCTAGAGACCTCCAATAGCACTCAATATGGGAAGGGAAGAGATGCTCAAACACACCACAGCATAAATGAAGCTCACACACACTAAACTCATCAGGAAGGCTTTCAGAGAGATTAACACTAGTCAACAAAAATCAGACTTGGAATGGAGAAGGGAAACATCAGACTTGTAGAGGAGCCAGGCATGTGTCTCCGAGTCTGTATTCCAGAGCGGTGTGTGTCTGTCGAAAGACTGGAGGACAGGCTCTGATTCGAGCATTTCACTCTATGCAAATTCACCTCCAGGAACAAATTGATTCGAAGCAGAGACTCTGAGAGGATAACACTAGGTGATGAGGGAGGATGGAGAACGGGCAAAGGATACACGGAAGGTGAGGAAGAGTCAGAGACGGCTATGGAGGTGGGCGGAGGAACAAAGATCAGGGAGATTGAAGGAAAGAGAATCACAAAAACACACTCTATTCAAGTGTCTTATTTGTTTCTAGCACATTCCATGCTGATTTAAAGTGTATATAAATACCAAAATAAAAACAAATAGAACCCAAAATGTTAATTAGATGTAGGGGGGCTATACTAATGTGTATTATTGTGTTTGACTTATTTTGAAATGCACCTAAAACAAGAGAGAGTGATGGATGGGTGGATATGGGCATGAATGGATATATAGATATATGATAAAGCAAAACGGAAAATTTAAAATACAGGTGGTAATTTGCCCTGAAAGATGTCACATAATTACCCTGAGACATGGTAAATACATTACCTTGTATGATTAAAAAATTTTTTTTTTGCAAGTGTAAATAAGAACTTTGAAATAGGACCATTATCCTGGAGATTATCAGGGTTCGTTCAATAAATCACAGGTCCTTAAAGACAGAACCAAGAAGGACAGAGGTAAAAGAAACAGCACAACCAATGAAGCAGAGAACACCCACACGGCTGGGAACTAAGTATGTGAATAACTCATAGATGTGAAAAAAGGCAGCCACACCTCTCCCGGGACTTCAGAAAACACAGCACGATCATAATTTCACCTTAGTCTGATACGATGACTCATTTTGATTCCCAACCACAATAACTACAATATAATATGCTTGTGGTTTTCTAATCCACCAAATGTGTGACAATTAGAGCAACGACAGAAAACTTATACCTAAATGCATGGCTCTCAAATACATAATTCTTTCAACTTTTCTGTATGTTAATTTTTCACTATAAAAAAACTAGAAAAATATTTTTTCAGAGTTCCTTGGTCAAATGTAGAATGTGGTGAAGGTCAAACTAGAGGACCACGTCACACTGGCAACTGTGCTGATATTTTGTTTGTGTTCTAACAAATAAAGCTTGCCTGAAGATCAGAGTGTGGAACTAACCATTTGTCAACCATAGAGGCTGGGCAGTGGTGGCACACACCTTTGATCTCAGCACTTGGGTTCTCATGCCTTTGATCCCCAAACTTGGGAGGCACAGGCCTTTAATCACAGCACTGGGGAGGTGGAGACAGGATCTCACCATTCACTCTTGGGATTCTTAGAAACAGGATCTTGCCCATTCCGTCTGAAGATTCGTTGAGACAGGAGCTCAGCCCTTTTCTGTCTGAGGATTTTGTAAAGATAAGAACTAGTGGCTGGCTCTTTTACTGATCCTTCAGCATTTACCCCGATGTCCAACTCTGAGTTTTTATTATTTAGATCAGTTAGAATTAGCGCTACAGACAACTTCATCTTTCAAAAGTTATTTTAAAATTTTAAGTATAACCTATAATCCCTTGTTAGATCAAGTTATAATCAGTAGGAGGGAAAATGGAAGAAAACTTTCTTAAAGAATCCACTCCACGAGCTGGGCAGTGGTGGCACACGCCTTTAATCTCAGCACTTGGGAGGCAGAGGCAGGTGGATCTCTTTGAGTTTGAGGCCAGCCTGGTCTAGAAGAGCTAGTTCCAGGACAGGCTCCAAAACCACAGAGAAACCCTGTCTCGAAAAACCAAAAAAAAAAAGAATCCACTCCACAGAGATCCCAACCTGACCAAGCAGCTTCTTGAATCATCATTCCTAAAATGCTACAATTTTCCATTTCTTCTTCTACGTCTGAACCTGTGAGTTCTCCAAAACATTCCAGATTTGTTATCATTTATCCTGTCTTTCCTTTAGAAGAATCCAAGACTAGAATGAAAAATATAAAAGACTGGGGCCTATGAAATGGCGCAGTGACCCAATAACCGAAGCCCAATGACCTGAATTTAATACCCATGATGGAAGGAAAGAGGTAACTCTACAATGCTGACCTTTGACCTCCATGTGCGTACCCTGGGGATGTGTGTATGCATATACAAGCACACAGACACACAACTGATAATAAGGAAATTTTAAATTACATTTTGTGTATGTACATGTGTGTGTGTGTGTACCACAATGTATATGGAGATGTCAGGATAATACACAGGAGTTATCACATAAGAGAGATATCACGTGGGACCCAGGGATTGAGTTCAGGTCATCAGGTTTGATAGCAAGTGCCTTTACCCACCACACCCTCTTACCAGTCCTTTAATAAAAACTGTTTATTCTGTATGTGGAGTAATTTATTTTACAAATTGAGAAAGCAGAAGAGAGATAAGGCTAGGCAGCAAGTATATGATTGATTGGATCAGTACTAGGATAGACAGACAGGCATGCAGGCAGACAGATAAACAGACAGGCAGACAAGGCAGGCAAGGAGACAGACAGGCAGGCAGGCAGGTAGACAGGCATACAGACAGACAGACAGACAGGCAGGCAGGCAGGCAGGCAGACAGACAGATAAATTGAGCCTCTCTTTCCCCAGACAATGACAGGTGTCTTTCCTCTTTGCCTTTTCTTTTTCTGATCATTCAGACTGACAAAGTAGCCTTCACTGCGTCATTCTCGAAGTGCAAACTGTCTCGGAAAAGAACAGTAAAAATTCACACTGAAGAGAAAGCAAACAAGCAGGCAAACTTTTAAGTTGGTTTTAAAATCAACGCTCCAAAATGGCAAACAGCGCTCGAAAACTTTCAAGTTTATAGCCCAAGCCATGGCTAAAAATAGGAACTGTAGTCATGCGGGGAGGAACTCATACACACTCTCCACAGAGCTGTGCTCTCCGGAAAGGGGAGAGCTGATTTCTCAAAACCTGTTTCTCAAGCAGGATGAATAAAATATCTTAAATATTTTATTGCAAGTGCCGAACACGGCAGATGGCATTTGCATGGGGATTACATAACCACGCTGAAAGCCAGCAATAAAGCTTGGAGACTATGCTCAGAATGCTAGTGTCTCTGCCACGCCTCTCTGGAATAGGGGGCTCTGCTCTTCTCTCTGGAAGAACACAGCCTGATGGGCCAGACGGACACACCAGGGAAGCTCTGACTCAAGGATGACCCTGAAATTGTAGCTTAGTGACTTCGCTGATGTCCACTTGCGGTCACAGACATCCTAAAGTCAACAGAGCAGGTGCATTTTAGAAGGATCCCCTTTGGAACTCTTACATCTTATTCTCATGAAGCATCCATATTTTCAATCCAATTAAATTATTTAGAAAGCAAATTATATTTAGGGATCCTTTCGGTGGCTAAACCAATGCTAGCCTTGTTGTTTCAATCGGTATTTTGGATAAAAGAATCACAGCTAAGTTCTGATTTAGATGCAGTGTTGCTCTCTACTGGGACATGAGAGAAAGTTGTTTTCCTTCTAGAAGGCCCTGTGTCCACCAGACACCAATGAGTACAACCTGTAATGAGGAAATACTTATTTGCGTTCGTGGCTTCCAAGGCTCAAGTCCATAGCTTTTGGGGCAGGGAGTATCCCTGAGCAAAACTCCCTCCTCAAAGCTGCCCAGCGACAAAGAGGAAGAAAGGTCCAGAGCCCCTTAAAGGCACCCTTCACCCAATAGCCTAGCTCCAATGCACTAGGCCTAGTCCATCCCTCACCCATAACATAGCTCCAATCCAGTAGGCCTAGTCTGTCTTTCTTTCTTTCTTTCTTTCTTTCTTTCTTTCTTTCTTTCTTTCTTTCTTTCTTATTTATTTATTTTCACGATTCTGGAATCAAGCCCAGGACTTCGTGCATAATAGGCGATCACTCCATCACTGAGCTACATCCTTGGCCCCTCTTTTTGTAAGGCAAGGTCTTAGTATATAACATAGGCCAGCCTTCAGTTTTCTGTGTAGCTTAGGCAGATGTCAAACTGTAGATCCTCCTGCCTCTTCCTCTCAGGAGCTGGTATTGTTGGTATGTACTGCTGCTCCTGACTAGGCCACACCTCTTAGTAAGGTTCCACCACCTGCCAGTAGTTAACACTGCAGTAGGATATAAAACCTTAAACTTACTTAAAACATTATGACATGATGATGGACATGTGTGCCTGTTTTGTTTTACAACTCAGTTGCATGATTCTTGAGTGTGACTGCGGTAGATGACACACTGCTAACATGTATGTGGGGATGCCATGATATACATAATGTGGTGTTAAACCATTAGACATACCTACTTTAACATATGTGATCCCTGAGAACAGTTAAGGTTCAAACCACAGCAGATCACAGCTTCCTTCTTTCTGACAAATTATACCACATTCATCCCCCTACATCTAGCAAAGATGGCACATGCACCCCCTCCACAAACACATGTCGAGTGATTGCTCCATTAAAAGACTTTAGTGAGCTATAACCTTGCATAGAGCAATGCTTGCTGTGTTGAAGACTACGATCAGATCTAACTCAAATTTTCTGAGTCCTGAGTCTGAAATGTCTTCAGCAGTAAGGACTTACCTCCCACCTCTGAGACCCAACCAAGGGCAACAGCCATCACCTATATTGTTTTGGGTGTCACCAGGGTCACCCTGACCAGCAGCAACTCTAGAAATGACAGGGAAGCTACACTCATAATACCTCAAAAATATGACTACCTAAATAATGCCAATACCAATAGACATAATAATTTGGATGGAATCTTGGGGAAATCCCACCCCTAGACAAAAAACTACTTGGGACAAACAATTTCTCAGAGAGGGAGAATTAGCCTATCCCAGCGATGAGTTCTCTGGTATAAATTGGTCAGCCCCGAAACCACATACACACAAGCAACATTAAACAGACTCAGCAGTATTTATGTAATATATATAGTGTATATATGTAACGATAATAATCAAAGAAAATGAGGTTAGCATTTGAGATGGAGGGGGTATGGAAGGGAGCATGGGAGAGGTTTGAAAGGGAAAGGAAATGATGTAGCTACATTGTAATTAAAGATTTCAAGTACTTTATAAAGAAAATGTATGATTAAATGATTTTTAAACAAATGTTTACAGTCACGACCACTATTATAAAACTGAGACAGAGAAAATGGTCACCACCCCAAAACAGGTGTCATCTTTCTTTGCGTTGAACTCCCTGGCCCCAGGAAGCCACTGTCTACCCCTGCTGATTCTCCTTTTGTAGAGTTTCACATATATTGAGTCACAGAGTATGTAACTTTTGAGTCTGGCTGGTTTCATTAATATGCAACATGTGTAAGATTTATTCAGGCTGTCGCATGAGTCGATTGTACATTCATTTTTATCCGTGAGTAATGTTGCTTTGTGTGGATACACTGTAGCTGGCAGGCATTGGGTGGCTTTCAGTTTTGAGCTGGAGGAGTGAACTACTCCTGACCATGCACACACAAGTCTGTGTAGGTAAAGGTTTTATGTTTCCTTGGGCAGAGTGTAGAAAACAAAGTCTCAGGTCATATAGTATGTGTGTATTCAAATTTGTAATAAATTGCTAAGTTTTGTTCCCTGTTGGGCGTAATATTTTTGCATTCTCACCAGCAGGGGAGGATTCTGGGTGTCTCACATGCTCATCAGTATTTGGTACGGTCATTCTTTTTAATTTGAACTGCTCTGGTGATCATACAGTGGATTGACATTGTACAGTTTTAATTTGTATTTCCCTAATGACTCATTCCATTGAGCATCACTCTGTGTGCTTAACATATTAATCTGGTCATTGGGTTTTATATGGTATATTATTAAGCATCGGAAGGGTCAAGTACTTCCTCCCTTAAACATGTACTTAAATCCAAAGGTAGGCATTGAAGGCTACCTTGGAATAAGACTGCCCTAAAGGAGACCCACATTTGAGACAAAGGCTTCAGAAAAGCTGAGTGGTTAAAAAACACTGTCTTCCTTATGGGAGAGAGCGGGAGGGGAGGAAAGCAAAAGCTCTCTGCTCTCAAAGAGAAGAAGCTAGGCTGAACTGGTAGTTTCTTCTCTAACAGTCTTAACAGACACCCCCACATAACATATCCCGAGCTATCTGACGGCCATATGAGATCTGAAGGCTTCAGCACACTAAATTTGACTCTCAGAAGAACCAAATGCTAAGTTACGACACACATGGCGTTAGTCTCTTGCAGTATTCAATTTTCTCCTCCACTTAGAATTTTTAGGTGGGATTCAAAACACCCACCAGGGACTTTTTTTTTTCTTTTTTTAATGAGAAAGAACGCTTTTTGTTTTGGTAGAAAATGTGTTCAACTCCTAATCACTTGTTAAGGTCTGTTCATTTAAGATGGAGTTTTGTATCTCCATAAGTAGAATAAGCCGCTCGTGTTCATGACATCAAACCTGTCACCTCTCCGCTTAAGGAAAGAATAAAGCCAGTCCACACAGTCACCCTCTCCATCAGTAATGCGGCTGAAAGCCATCCTAGGGGACTCATCTCTGTAACCCTTCCAAACCCACCACTGTGAACTGGCAGAGACCCTGAGAGCCTCTCTCTTCTCCCAGGTTCCTATTCTCACTCTGGGAACCATGCATACAGATATCCGCTCTCCAGCATTTAAATTAGAGAACTGACCTCAATAAATAGAATATTTTTCAAAGGCAGAAAGTTTCTTCAGAAGCAACTTATATAACAATCTTTTTTTTTCATCAGTAAGAAGAATAGAGAAGAGGAAAAAAAAGACGAGGCAAAAACACAGTCATGGCTAAGATCAGTTAGTTCAGACTGTCTTTTTCTAACCTTGACCTGCATGATGTCTGATGGGAATTGTAAATTTAGTTGGCCAGGGATATTTTGATCCTGCACGTGTGGATCTAAGCCTGTGATGAAATGCGTGAGTCTTTCTAGGGCACTGAATAGATTCTCATGTGTAAACTATGGGGTGATGGTAACTACACCTGCACCAAACCAAAGATTCTAATTTCAATCCCTGAGATGAGGGGAATATTCCATTTTCATGCTTGACATTTCTCTGACAAGCAGATTTTCCACTCTGAGACATGCCACTTCAAATCTAAACACAAGTGCAAATGCCAGACCTTAGCCGAAGGCACAGAAGTTGGATATTACATGAGAACACGTGTTTCTCTCACATGTTAATTACCCCAGCCAGGACTGAACTCCCAAAGACCTGTGGCCTGACATTCATCAACCAATTCTTTCATAAAAATCTGAACTGCCTAATCAGTTGCAAAACTCAGAAAGATTGATCTGCACAAGAATGGGTTGCTCCTCTTACATATTCTTTTGGGGATCCTCTGTCACAATCCATCTCAATATCAGTGTTCATGCTCTTTAAAGTCCCCAGGGATTGCTCCTACAGCCAATTTCAACATGTCCCAAGACCCCAGCTTCTTCACTCTTCATAATTCAACCCACAATCCCTTCATCTCTGCAGTCAGAGAGAGAAGAATAACAATCAAGCCCATATTTGTAAGTGTGCCCCGTTATGAGAAAGTACTGATCTGCTAAGGTCAGCTGCAGAAGGCAGGAAGTAAGAGAGAGATCTGAAAGCAGCATTCCCACAGCTCATGGTGTCTTCTTAATAAGCAGAACTACTGACGTTGCCTTTACTAAAAATATCACCACACGCAAGTCATGCATTAGTAATGAAGCGTGTGTGTGTGTGAGAGGGGGGGGGAGGGAGGAAGAGAGAGATAATGCATGTGTGCACATCTCATGGTACTGGGATATTTTCCTTAACAGTAAGTTATCTGGGGTACAAGGTAGAGGAAAGAACCCCCCTTTTACCTCCTCTCCACACACTGAGGCTCATGCCACCTTAAAGAGCTGAAAATACCAACCTTAAAAACGCAGTTCAGGTCACTAAGAGAGTGGGCAGGCAGGCTAGAATTCTCAAGTCCACACATACCAATGGGTGTCCCTCAATACACGACTTTGTTCCCCACCAGTACAGCAGGGCTGTGACCACATGTGGGGCCCAGTTCTCACATCAAGACCTTTATCAATATTCCTTCTTCTTTATTTCTTGTTTCTAGAACATTTTTGTCCTGCTTCCCCTAGCAATCCTGGGCATCCAATCCCTGTAATGCAACACTTACATCCAGCCGACTGGCAGCATCCCCGAGTCCAGCCATCTGCACTTGCAAACAACCCTCAAGGTTGTAAAACCTTCTGTCAGCCAAGTCTGGTCTAGGATACACTTTGATGCCTATAGTGTCAACGTGGTGGCAGAGACACTTGAAGAACATTTTTCAGACCAGAGATCTTCCCCCAGTGAGAGCACAAAAGTGGTCAGATTCAAAGTTGTTCTAGAGGCAGCATTAGATAGTGGCTAGAGGGAATTGATGGACCTCAGTTTGAATTTCCCATCTTTCATACCTTAGGTAAGTTTGTGTGTGTGTATGTGTATGTGTCTGTGTGTCTGTGTGTTTATTTGTATGTATGTGTATGTGTATCTCTGTGTGTATATGTGTGTGCGTTTATGTATGTATGTGTGTATGTGCATATGTGTGTGGAAGCCAGAGTTAATAATGGGTATTTTCCTCAATCTTAACAAGTTCTCTACATCTCTGAGCCTATTTACCCATCTACTGAAGAAAAAGAATAATAGCAGCTGCCTCTTGAAATAAGAATAAGATTGAATGAGATAAAAGAAATACATGGCTTGAAGGCCATGACAATGCCAGGGGTCTGGGCTGTCCCCTGGAACCATGCAGGTGTCTAAGAGCCATGCTGCCCGGGGAGGGGAAGGAAAAGCCTACTGAATGGCCTGGGCTGCTCCTGGGGCCATTGTTGTTGTATGAGGTTTTGTTTCCTGGCCACCCAGACTCCTGAAATAATCATGGAATCTGTATTAATTAAATCACTGTTTGGCCTATTAGCTCTAGCTTCTTATGGGCTAGCGCTTACATTTTAATTTAACCCATTTCCATTATTTTATATTTTAACATGAGGTAAAAACCTACCAGCAAGGTTTCAGCTGGCAACTCACGTCTTTCCCCTCTGTCAGTTACATGGCATCTCACTGACACTGCCTTCTTTCTCCCAGCATTCAGTTTAGTTTTCCCTGCCTAGCTCTACTCTATCCTATCAGGCCAAGCCAGTTTCTTTATTAACCAATGGTATTCACAGCATACAGAGGGGAATTCCATATCATCTCTTCTTTTCTGTTTAAATAAAAAGGAAGGTTTTTACTTTAACATAGTAATTATATATAACAAAACAGTTATCAAGCAAGAATTATAGTTATAACATTTATATCTACTTTATCTTTCATCATAACTAAGGAAAACTATAATTATAGCTATATAATCTTCAGCTCCATCAAAGACTCCAGAAGAATATATTACCTAAGTAAATAGGAAATGCTTTGTAAGCAACTTCCAAAACTCTAGAATTGACAGAGACATCTCACTGCCTGGAAAGTCACCCCAAGTTCTTCTAGATCATTGAAGCATCCATCTTCAGCCTACAGGCCCATAGTATCCAGCAGACTTTTCCGTGAAGCAGGAAATTTCAAAGACGATTCCACCTATATTGGCAGCTTGTCAGTCACTTTCTTCTGTGTCCTGGCAGAATGGATGGGAGATTCTTTCACGAAGCAGGAACCCCGAAGGATTGTCTCACCTTTAGACAAGTTCAGCAGTCATTTCTCTGTGGGTCCTGCACATCTAGTTTATACAGCATAACATCAAGCAGTCCAGGCAAGAGCAGTTTCTTGCCCAAATGGCTAACCAACTCCATAACAAGCCTCCTTGATGTGCATCATCCTCTTAAAGTAGATTGGTGCTGCCAAAACCAGATGTGTCTCATGACATGAAAGTACTAAGTTCTTAAAACATTTTAAAAGCCATATTCTCAAGGTCTTTGAAAGACTTGAAGAATCCCTATCCATCTGAAATATATCTCTATACATCTAGAAAACCAAACTAACATGACTACAAGCTTGACTATTAAGACCAGGAGGAGAGAAACCTTTGTCAACAAATGGCACCAATGTGGACAACTGCATCTACATAAAACCTGAGAGAGTTTGGGAAATAATTATAGACACAAAAGAACAGAGTTAAGCATGGATTCTTGGTAGCAGCATTTTCTCAGGTGGGCTCTGTTTGCTAGAGGCAAGAGCGTCTCATTTAAAAGAGGCTTCCTGACTCAGCTTTAACTGCAAAAACCTTGCAGCTCTTTTAAAAGGACTTGCCAACACTTAAAGGGTGTTTATGAATAGCCAACAGCATGCTTCTTGGTGGTGGCATGAACCTTAAAATGCCATAAAGTTGTGGCAATATACATTGCTTTGGCCAGTATCTCTGCCATGAGACTAGACTCTCAAAAAGCTAAGGAATGGGGTGGATCCAGCTGTCAAAGCCACGGTTTAATCCTAGCCATATCACTTAGCAAATTAAAGACTCATGTGGTCAGAAAAAGAGAGATATACAGTAGAGATAGATTCAGATGAAGAAAACCTCTAAATGGTTTACAGTGTGTTTAAAAATATATGTAGGATTGGGAGATAAAAGAAAAAGGATAACGTCCTTAAAAGAAAAAAGAGAGTAATTGGGTGTGGTGGCACACACCTTTAATCCCAATACTTGTGAAGCAGGCAGATCTCTGTGAGTTCACAGACAACTTGGTCTATAGAGTGAGTACTAGGATAGCCAAAGTTACACAAAGGAACCTAGTCTCAACAAAAAAAATTAAAAAGAAAAAGAAAAAAATAGAGTTTAAAATAAAGTCACATAAAGATGGAAAATACACGGAGAGTTTGGATACTGTATGTTATTGCGTTGTCTTTGAATTGTTTGAATGCTGAGGAAGGAGCAACAACTGATAAAAGACATTTGATTATAAGTGCTGCTGGATTAATCCAAGATAGGTATTTTGAAAATGCCTTAAATTAAAAATTAAATCAAAAGATATGCTACTTTGGAGAGGAGGTTTTGCTTTTGTTTCAACAGGAAATGAGAGGCTGTGAATTTTTCTGAGTCAAGAAAAATCAGGTTTGATCAAGGAAGACCCCCTGAGAAATCTTCTATAGGAGCGGATGGCTCAGATGTCTGAGTTCTACATCCAGAACAGTTTCAAGACAGCTGCCTGAGATGATCAAGCCTCACAGAATACTCCAGTCATAATTCTAAAATTTTGGTTAGGTCCCCATAAGATTATCAGCACCACCAATCAGCAGGAAATAGTACAGAAAACTATACCCACATTCCCAAAAAATGGATTATGGATGTTTGTCTTTGTTTAGTGTTTCGGCTACAAGTTGTTATGGATAATGATCAAGAAAAAAGCTAAACAAAGGAAAATTAGATTCAGAGTTCTTGTTTTTTGAGAAAAAAAAAGAGGGGAGGGGAAGTTCTGTGGGACAATGGTCTTTTACCCTGTTACTTATATTGTATTATTTTAATAAAATGCTGATTGGTCAGTTAGCCAGGCAGGAAGTAGAGGCAGGGTGACCAGACAAGAAGTAGAGGTGGGGCGACAAGAACAGAATTCTATGAAGAGGAAAGAGTCAATCTGCAGTTGTCACAGAGGTCACCAGACATAGAGCAAACAGAATCAGAACACCTCACTGATAAAAGGTACCAAGCCACGTGGTTAATATAGACAAGAATAATGGGCTAATTTAAGATGTAAGAATTAGTTAATAAGAAGCCTTAGCTAATAGGACAACCAGTTTATAATTAATGTAGACCTCTGTGTATTTTTTGGGGACTGAATGGATGAGGAATTGGGCAGGACAGAAACTACTTGTCAACACATGGTGACTTCCAGGCCCAGGTTACTACCAAGGACCATGTCTGAGTCCATGATCCTACCACAACTGGGTCCCTGTTGATGTCCGTGGTCCATGATGTTACCAAAGGCCACATAGATGCCCAGGGTCTAGGCCAGAGTCTGTGGCCATGCTGGTGTCTGAGGGCCATGCCACCACTATGATCATGATGATCTGGGTGGCCTGCTCTGCCACATAGGCCCATAGTGTCATCTGGGCCCAGGTTGCTGTCTAGGGCCATGTCTGGGTCTATGGCCCTGCAGTAACTAGGGTCTGAGCGTATGTCCATGACTCCTGTTACTACCAAGGCTTGTACGGATGCTTGAGGACTGGTCAGCCACCTGAGACCATGTTGGTGTCCAAGGACCTTACTACCACCAGGGCCATTCTGATCTGGGTGTCCTGTGTTGTCACCAGGGCCATGGTGACCTCTATACCCAAGCTGCTGCCAAAGGTCATGTCTAGGTCTGTGGTCCTTCTGCAGCTGCGGTCTGAGTTGATATCCATGCCTGTATTACCACAGAGGATCATAGGAACCACACACATTGAAATCTGAGGACCATGCTGAGCTGGCCCTGGCCTTCACTGACCCTGGGATTCGTTACCTTGCCTTTTGCTGGATACTGTAGCAGGAGAGTTGGTCTCACCCCTTAAGGGAGAGCTGACCCTCACACTTAGGACAGATGGCCCCATCCCTCATCATGGGTATGGGAGAACTGACCCGGATGGCATGGACCTAGGAGAGATGGTTCCACCCCACACTTGAAGGGTTGGTCCACGTGGCCCTGATAGACCAACTCAACTACCTACCCAGACCCACATCCTGGGCTTTTGGTTAGCCCACCCTGACACCTACCCTATCTATGACCTGCTGGAGCATGTGAAGGGCCTGGCCCATTAGAACAATAGCCACAGGATATCCATGACTCAGGCAACAGCAGGACATCAGAGAGTAGTTTTGGTGAGGGTCCAGTGCCGACAGTGTGCCTTGAAGCAGACCAATGACTTATTGCAATGGTTTTGCAAGAAGGGCTGAGTGGACAAATGCTGTAGTGAATGGCACAGTTCCCAGTGCTACTTGGATGAATGGGGAGGTGTTGGAAAGACAGAGGAGCAAAGTGGTTTGGTCTTTAGGTTGTGGTTTTATTATTTTGTTTTGAATTATTTTGGAGAGGGACTCTGCAGGGGTCAAGGGCAGATATGGAGGGACTTGGAGATGAGAGAGATTTGGGTGCATGATATGAAATTTCCAAAGAATCAATAAAGAATTATATATATTAAAGGTAGGTATGTGACACCATGCCTGTCACGTGGAAACACAAATTAATAGTCATTTCTTGTGGAAGTTTTGTGTCTATGTATTGTTTAAGCTTGTTATGTATGTCCATACCAAAGTGTGTGCACAATTTAAAGTGATGGGCCAGACTACAACCTTAGAGGCCATCCCTTAAGTGTTATTCACGTATTTCTCAATATCTCTCATTGGCCTGGAACTTCCCAGCTAGATTGTCTTGACAGCAATCTTGACAGCAAGAGCAGTCCTCCTGTCTCTTCCTCCCTGGTCCTGGGATTGCAGACACACACCGCCACAGTTGTTCGTTCATTTATAAGAGTGCTGGGGCTTGAACGCGGGTCCTTCCGCTTGCATACTAGCCATTTTACTAACTGAGCTATTGCCCTAGCCTACATTTTAAAACATTTTTGTTGTATTAATTCTACCTTTCTTCACTGGAAAGAGAATTTCTCCTCATTTTTATTCCAATAAAGAAGGATGACTGGGAGAGGGCAAAACCAGAAAATACTAAGGCCGATGTACCCCAAGGCTGGGAAAAATCTAAGAAATGATTCTGATCTAGACATGTGTGCAAGGGGAGCAATTCCACCTGCTTTCCAGCACTTCTTAAGCATGTATTTATAGTCCATGTTTAGGTATTTGTGCTGTTTATATAATTAGCTGTTTTCTCCAGCATATCCAGTAATTATTTTATCAAATACACATCTGTTTTAATTAGGCATATACACACTTTACTATACTGTAAAATGTCAAACACACTGTAAAATAGCTCCCAGTCCATTAACACATTAAAAACAAAACTTCACTTGACATATCACAAACAGCTGCAAGAGGCTCCTAGATCCAACCAGCTGCTGCTCAAAAACTCCCAGGCTAGAGCGGCTCTGTCAGCCCTTCAAGAAACCTCCCAAGCTGGAGCCCCACTTTCTGTTTGAACATAAAAGGCATGTGGGAAACACGGATGACTTGGCTGGTACCATGCATGCCACTTCATCTTCTGTTTGCCAAGTTGGGGGGCTCTCCATGCAGATGCTAATATCCACTTCCAACCCAGAGCGGCTTCTGCTGTATTCTGCTACACCTCTCTCTGGTACTGAGTTAGTGACTGAGCCAGGATCATGCCAGGACACGTGATGCCCTATTCTGTGCTGTTTCCACCATGTTGGCCTCTATGCCAAGCTGTTTATCAGATTTCTGACAGGGGTGCATGTAAAATGTTGACCACCTAGAGTCCAACCCAGGGGACCCTAGGAAAGGGCTGAGGAATGTGTATTTTAATAAAGGTTGCCAGCAGTCTCAGAGTGGTCAGTCCAAGGACCTCTGCCAACGAAGCCAGGTCTACATCTCACCACCGTTCCCCGAAAGTTCTTTATATGTTGTCTCATTGCTGCAAGTCTGCCCACATCTAACTGGCAGGTGCTGACAAGGCTTTACGGGTCTACCGTGTTCACCTGCTGGGGTATTATTTCTGAACAGACTCATTCATGGCAGGTTGCCACCATTGCTCGCATTTGAAGGCTTTACACTAGGGTAGAGTGTGCAGCAAATGTATATATTGCCTCCCCACTGCTATGAACTACTGTCTCTCTGGAAGGTTTTGAGAGAGAGCGTGCTAAGTAGACAAACTAATTTTATTATTCAAGAAAGGAACATTAATTACTCACCCCAGGAACCAAATTCTTGACAAGAAGCAATTTATAGAAAGCAAGATTTATTTTACTCATGGTTTGAGGGGATACAGTTCAGTATGGAAGTCATAATGGCAGGCAGCTCCATTGTGGTGGGAACACACAATGGTTTCCTTACGTTTCTATGGACCAGGAAGGACCACATGCATCCTGTCCCCTGACCTCCACATGCATGCTGTCCCCTGACCTCCACATGCATGTTGGTCCCTGATGTCCACATGCATGCTATCCCCTGACCTCCACATGCATGCTGTCCCCTGACCTCCACATGCATCCTGTCCCCTGACCTCCACATGCATGCTGTCCCCTGACCTCCACATGCATGCTATCCCCTGACCTCCACATGCATGCTGTCCCCTGACCTCCACATGCATGCTGTCCTGTCCTCCACATGCATCCTGTTCCCTGACCTCCACATACATGTTGTCCCCTGACTTCCACATAAGAAGCCACTGAAAAGCAAAGGACCAAGAGAGTCTATCATGAGCAACTTTTGGCCATTAAACCGGATAACCAAGAAGAAATACATTCCTAAAATGTCACCTATCAAGAGTGAAGTATGAGGAAACAGAAAGTCTAAAAAGGTCAAAAATGAGTCAGGGAACTAAACCCATAGTTAGAAATTCCCAGCAAAGATGACCCCAGGTCCTGGTGCCAACTTTTACAGACAAAAATTAGGGAAACACTTCCAAACTCAATTTCAAGGCCAGCATTACCTTGTATCAAAGCCAGGGAAAGACACTATGAAAACAAAATTACAGCCCAATCTCTTTGAAGATAGAAGGGGAAAAAAATCCTAAAAACATATAAATAAACACTAGCAAACCAAATGTGTTTGTCTGAAGTCAGTCTGGGCTGCAAAGGTTGGAGGCTAGCCTAGGCTACATAATAAAACTCTGTTTCAAAAACAAAAATACTATCTTTATTCATATTCTTCATGGTGTTGTAAAAAAAAATTTGCTAACTTGGCCAGTCACCTGGGTACTTTTCCCCTTTAAGAGACAAGCTCCACCCACTCCCAATCTCTCCCTTCTTGTCCAGACAATCTCTCTCTCTCTCTCTCTCTCTCCATCCTTCTTCTGAAGAGGCAGCTTCTGCCTCTTTTCCTTCTTCTCTTCCCCTCTTCTTCTCTTTCTCTCTCTTTCTCCCTCCTCCTCCACTAAATAAACTCTATACCCAAGCTCTCTCTGCATGGTGTATCTGTTTGTCTCTCATCCTCCAGGGGAGCTGCTGAGGTCACCTGCATCATGCATGGTAACATTGGTGCATGACTCAGCCAGGCTCTCTCCATCTTCCCTCCCACCCATGGGTGAGTGGGCTGAGGCATGCAGAGACCCTGGACTCAGGCCACTTTCCACCTTCCTGTGTCTGCTCTATTGCTGCCTACAACACCAATAAATGGTAAGGTCCCCTTCTCCAAGTCATCTCTGCTAATTCCTCACAGCTGAGGACTGGGATCTCATTTCTCATGCCTCAGATTGTAGTCCCTCGGCCACTCGAAGTGGCCCTGGTCTCCATCCTCTGAGCTGTCAAGCCTGAGAATGGCCTGACCTATCACTGGACCTTTGATCTGTCTAAAGACGTTTGCAGATAGCTAGCCTTTGAGTCTCATCTCTCTTTCACATCCTCGGCCATGGAAATAAACTTGCCTTACTTACAGATTCCTAACCTTACCCATCTTTGCACTGACAAATGACCTACGCGCCCCTTAAATAACAACCTAAACTGAGAGGTTTCTCATTTCTATCAGCAAACAGGCAGATAAAAAAGTTTATATCCAGCCGGGCTAAGCTCTGTCCTGCCAGCGTCTCATGCTGGGCAGTCCCCACACTCACCTGCCTGTGAACGCTCCTTCTTTCACTTCTATTCTGTCTCTGCCACTGCTACCACTGGGATCCACGAGGCAGCTGTCCATTCGGCGCTGAGTAATTTTCCTGTCTACTTCATGTATGAGAAAAAATGTATGAATCAGGCTGTGACCACATGGATGTGATTCTGTTTTAAATGTGAGTTCTACAATTACTCAATGTCTCTCTTGTTATTTGTATCTGTTTAAAACTCCTGCCATGGCTCTGAAAACGTGGTTTCTCCATGCAATAGGTGATGGCTGCCATCTTGACTAAGGGCAAGGAGGGCAGGTCAGATGACCTCACCACCATCTTGACTAAGGGCAGGGCAGGTAACCAAGTCTCACCATCTTTACTGAGGTACTTCTTGCCTGTCTTGCCATCTACTTATATTTTTGTCTCTAAATTCCTCTTACTGACTCTGTTACATGTATGTTTTGTGCAGTGGCATGCTTTTGGTAGGGCCCACCAGAGCATCCACTTCATCCAACTCCTGTTTAATATATGTGTGTGTCATGCATGTGATTTTTGAGTTAACTTTATGTGTGAACATAAGTTAGCTTTAGCTCTGTGTGTATATGTGTATGAAACTTAAATTCAACTGTGTATATTTGTACATGTACTTACTGTTAAAAAATGTTTTAAGTAGTCTCAGTCCTAATGAGCCCTGTTCACTGTATCTCATTCTAGACTAAGTTCTGTTCACTGTATCTCATTCCAGACTAAGAAAACAATAAGTCTCAAATATTTCAAATTGATAATGTACTTTCAAATCTATTACAACCTACTGTATATGCAATCCCATTCTGCTTTAAAATGTATTAAGCTGTTCTCCATTTTTGTCAGTTCTACAGTTAAGCTTCTATTGTAAACAGTTTTTTCTTCTTTCTTCTTCCACAAGTATAAATCTCACCTGTTAAGTTAAAAACCAGTACAGTCAAGCTTGGACCCAGTTCTCTGGACAGATTCTATACTGTAATCATAACTTATCTATATCCTAAAACAGCCTCAAGTGCTCAGAGACCTGGGAATATGGTACTTAAATGTTTAATTATTAGAAAACTTTTCATAATGGCAAGACAGATTGGCTCCTAGCAGCAGCACCCCAGTTTCTCCAAAGAAGACAGAAGACAAATGGGCACAGAATGGGCACAGAATAACATCCATTCACAATTTGTTTCATCAAATTAAAGCACTAACCACCGGGGAAAATGGCCTTTCATTTAGCTTCTGAAGTGCTCCAGACAGTGGACAGAATCACTGGAATCGACTGCCTAGCTGCTCAGGTCAAGGGAGGCTTGTCTTCCTTCAGATACCTGACACACAGAATCTTCTGCAGCCCTGTGCTAACAGAGGCAAATGCAGCCCTGAGAGTCCCTCCCCTCAGCAGCCATGGAGGACGCTGAGGAGTAGCTCTGGATAGCCAATCAAGTTCTCTGTTATTTTTTTTAATCAATAACTCAAGTAAAAGTTTATCCTTCTCAAAGATCTCTGATGCAGTCTGACAACTGAGAACTTTTGCCAGTTTAAAAAGAACAACCTTAACAAGAGTGGAAGAGGGAGGGAGGGAGGGAGGGAGGGAGGGAGGGAGGGAGGGAGGGAGGGAGGGAGGGAGAGGGAGTGGAGGTGGGAGATTTGCTTGCCTCTCTGTCCTTCTTCTAAAGAGGCAACTTCTGCCTCTTTTCCTTCTCCCTTACCCTCTTCTTTCTTCTCTTTCTCTTTCCCCCTCCTCCATATAAACTAAATAAACTCTATACCCAAGTTCTCTCTATATGGTGTATCTGTCTGTCTCTCACCCACCAGAGGACCTGACAGGGTCATGTGCGTCATGAATGATACCACATGGCTATCCCAAAGCCCAAAACAATGTATAACCACTTATGAAGCACGTATTCACATAATGGAGTTTTGGTTAACAATAGAAAAGAACCAGTGATATTTGCCATAATGGATTAATCTTATTGATATTACCAGCCAAAGTCGGACACCAAAGTTTACCCACTATAAGATGCCATTTCCAGGAAGTTACGGAGTGGTAAATAAACGATCTGTGAGTACGGAAGTCAGAATGATTGATTGCCTTGAGAGGATGACCAGCCCCACCAAGAACGTTCTTATCACATAACAGAAATGCCTGTGCATTAGCAGGGTTTCCTCTGGATTGGGCTTGATGATCGCCATTTGGAAACAAAGCTGCTATGACGACACACCAGAGACTCCCACAGGACCAGGCCTATTAACATCCTCTTGTGTGGGGGAGGCTCACAAGACACTCCCCAACAAGGTGATATAAGAGGTAGTCAGCTGACGTGTGGATTTGTGGTGGTGCAGAGGCTTGGTTTGTTGATCATTCTCCTATAAGGAGCTCAATGAACTCATTGGTTCACCAAGCGGGGCTTGGATGGAATCCTTCATTTTGGCCTGTCAGTGTCTAGTCTGCCTGGGGTAAATAAGGGTTTCTTTATACCTCACCAGGAAAAGTCGTGCAACAATAGCGGTGTAAGTCCATAGATGCTTACACTAATAAAGATTCATCAAGGAAGGTTGGGAGTGCTACCTCATGCCTGTAAGTCCAACACTCATGAGACAAAGGGCAGTAGGATCGTGTGTTCTAGGCCAGCCTGGGCTACTTACCAACAAAGCATCTCAGGAAGATAAAAATCCAACAGAGTCGAAGATGTCGGCCAATGGCAAATTACTTATCTAGTATACAGGTCCACAGGTCACGGGTTCCAGCTTTAGACTCACCACTGCCCACTCCTTCAGACACTACAGGACTAATAACACATATGAACTCATAAAGACTGTAGCAGCAAGCACAGGGCTGCACAGGTCCAAGCCAGATGGGTCCCAGTGCTGAGTCAGGGAAGTGGACTCCTAACCAAGAAGCTATCTGCAATTCGTACTCACTGGCATAGGAAAAATTCGTCTTCTCCAATGGAGTCTCGCTGGGTATATTAATCATACTTAAGGGTAGGCTCCACACCTAGCAGTAGATGACTAACACAGAACAAATTCTGGTGTTTTTGTAGACTTCTTATCTCATATAGTTTTGTTTGGACATGTTTTATATTATTAGTCTTTTGCTTGTGTGTTTTGATTTCCTGTGTGTGTGTATGTGTGTATGGGCGGGCATGAAGTTGGGTGAGTAAGGAGGTAGGGAAGATTTGGGGGAGTTGGGAGAAGGGAAGTATGATCAGAATATATTTTATAAAAATAAATTTTTTCAATAAAAATAAATAAAACATCACTCTTATATAATGACAGGCTCAGGGAATAAAATTTAAAATATAGAATCAGGTAAATTTTTGTATGATAATGCATAATATAATCATGCACAAAAACATATACATGTATACATATGTATGTATACACAGAGCATAGGTCTAAAGTTATATACATTTATACAATGTGTACTCACAAACACATTACACTATCTCAAAAGGAACTAATACATAGTAATGTTTTTCTACTCTAGAAACTAAGGGGAAAATGACAAAACATAACTCAAGCATAGAAGATAATGAAATACAAAAATGAATTTAAAATACAAAGACAAAATTGATAAATGGTACCAAGGACTGGTTCTTTGAAAATTCAATAAAACAGACAAATATCTGGAAAAGCTAATCAATAAGTATAGAAAGAAAAATCATAAGTGAAGTCATTTAGGAATGAAAGATGACAGAGCAATGGGTCCCATAGGTTTTTAATCATGAATTTTAAAAGATCTCCAGGTACACGAATGTACTAACAAATTTCAGTAGATAGGGAACCTTTGGCAGGGTCAGGTTATGTTGAGAAAAAATATCCTGAGTCAAGATATGAGCTTATTTTTAATTATTCCCAGTGAAAGTTTTGGAGCCAGACAACTTTATAAGCAAGTGAGTATAAATTTTAATATGAACCTTCTTTTCTAAGACAGTCTCAAGTAGTCCAGGGTGGCCTTGAACTCACTATGTTGCTGAAGACAACCTTGAATTCTTGATGCTCCAGCCTAGCCCGTGTGCTGGCATTACAGGTGTGTACCACCATACCCAGTTTAACTCTGCTGTGATTAGAAATCCTCAAAGAACAGAAAATTCTCAATCAGTTCTATTAAAAAAAAAGGATCCAACTCACTTTATTAAGTTATTGTAATTGTGATGCCACATACTGACAAAATGACACACATACACACACAAGCGTGTATACACATAGACATGATAAAGGTGAACACAGCAGGTCACACTGCAAAACCTTGGAAGAACTGTTTACAAATCTGGCCCCTGGCAAGCATCTGGAATCTTGGCATCAGAGTACATTCCTACCCCTCTGAGTGATGGACAGCTCACTGAGTCCAAACTGTTTGAGAAAACAGTATGTTTGATGCTAACAGCAGTTTTCCTTCCATCCGTCTGGGATTCTTTGATTATGCCAAGCAGAGACTTGTCATTGGATCATCCTCCAGTAAAATCCCTGGCTGTTTAGTCAGTGAGCCCTCCTGTGGGCATGACCTCTCCTGTGCTGTTGTATAAGTTGCTGGGAAATAAAGGGCATCCCCTGTGACCTACTGAATGAGAACTCTCAGGAGTCTGTACCTCGAGCCTTCCCGACTGTGTTGCATGTACTGTCCTTCCACTAAGTTCCCTCTCTCTCCTGGCCAACATCATAGTCTGAATTTGAATGCTGGGGCATGTGAGTGCCTCTCAAAAATGAACCAGCTGAAGACAGTCAATACAATAGGCAAAGCTCTTACATGCAGATGCTGAAAGTCAATGTAAATCTGATATAAGTTAAGTATGATGGCACATTCCTGTAACCCTAGCACCGGAGGGGGAGGAGGATTGGAAATTTAAGACTGTCCTGAGCTGTAGGATGGCACCACAATCCAAAATACAAGCACAAATCTAGCACAGAAAAAGAATATTCAGTAACAGAGTCCCTTAGATCAGTAAATTTATTTTAAAGCTTAATTATCTTATCAAAGAAGTATAAAAGCATTCCATAATATTTAATATTCCTACTAAGAAGGACCTGGGGAGATGGCTTAGTGGGTGAAGAGCCTGCCAGGGAAATATGAGGACCCAGAAACCACATTCAGTCAGATGTGGAGATGCACATGTGTAATCCCAGAATGTCATTGACAAGCTGGGAGGCGCAGTCAAGGGAACCCCCAGAATCTCACGGCTCAGCTGGACTGTCACAGGCAGCCAGTCACAAACAGCAAAAGAAGCCACACCTCAAACAAGGCTCAAGGTCAGAACAGAAGTCAAGGTTACCTTCTGACCTTCTTGTGTGCACCAGGGCACACATGTGTCCCCACACACATGCACAAATAACACACACACATGCTTAAAACAATACCAGGGAGTTTTAAAACTCAAAAGAAAAGGATCTGTCATTTAGAGTACGCTGTTTCTTTGGTGTGATACAGAATGTGCTCAAATCTGTACCGACTCGCACTAAGTTACCTTCCTAGCACCAGCCCCATAGAAGTTAAAACAAAAACTAAGAATTTCCACCATCAGCCACTACAAGTAATGTTGTTGGGAAATTCTTTTTTCTTTCTTATTTATTTTTTAAGGACTCCATATATGAGTATTGTATTTACATCATCAAGTACTGTACTATATCATTCCCTCTGCTGGGAAATCCTTCAGGATACAATAAAAGTGCATCAAAAAAGAAAAAAAGAGATGCTTATCTAAAAATTCAGGTGTTTGAGAAATTATCTGAATATCAGGAAATGGTATTGTTTAAAGTAATTGGCTTTCTCCCACATAGTAATGGTAAGAACCGAGGAATAACCCGGTCATGGTACTTTCTGTCTGTAATGTTACCATTTGGAAAGCTGAAGCAGGAGGATCACTGTGAGTTGAAGGGCAGCCTGGATACCTAGTTAACTACAGGCCAGTTAAGGCTACAGAGTGAGACTCTGTCTTTAAAATGAAAAAAAAAAAAAAACCAGAAAAGAAAGAAAAAGAAAAACCCTACACAATGTCTAGAAATAGCCTTTTAAAGCCGCATAAATGATCCATAAAAAGAAAGCTCAGAACTCTGTAGACTATACAAACAAATCAAAAGTTATTTCATGGATGACAATGCTTAATAGTGTTAAGATGCTACCTCGAGATAGTTTATAGTTTTAATAAAACAGGAAAGTGAATATACAATGACAAGATCTTGTGTAAAAATAGAACTCTGGGGTTGGAAGGATGGCTCAGCTGTCAAGAGTGCTTGCTGCTCTTGTAGACAACTGGAGTTCAGTTCCCAGCACCCACAACAGGCAATTCACAACTGCTCCAGGGAACCTGACACCACCACCTTCTGGTCCTCGCCAGCACCCGTCCATACATGGATGTGTACGTATCATGACACCTACAATAGTGACCTAGTATAGCAGCCTGTTATATGTCAGACTTGCAGAAGTCAGGCTCCTATGCCTAAGAACAACTGAGGACATTAAACCTAACTTCTCTAACGACCTATCCCAAATCAGCAAGACTTGGTTAATAAGATAACTTCTCTCCTTTTCCTCCTGCTTCTCACTGAGTACAAACAGGGAAAGTCAAGTGCACACCTCCAACAGGTAAGTGAGAATCTGCTGGTAAGTCCATGGCTTCCCTGGGATACGGCTGCCGACTTGACACATCCGAGCCCTTCATGTCTTCTACTGTGACACCCTCGTCTCTTCTGTCTGCCTGGGAGTGGCTGTCACCAACACACAGGTGATAGAGTCAACTCCTCATCATGAAGAGCTCTGAGCTCTGAACAGCCTCGGCTTGCTCACACAAGGTTAGTCTTCATTTCCACAATAAGGCAGACAAAAATTCCACAGAGGCTTCTTTCCAACCCTGACAAAGTAACTTTAAAGTAGAGCCTAAAGGGTAAGCATCTGAAAATAATCAGGAACACTAAACAATAAAAAGCAATGAGCATATACTAGCTCCGCCGAGTTTTAAATCAAGGAGGGAGGACGGTAATCAGTCAAGGGAATAGTAGAATAAAATGTGACATGGTAACTCAATAAAGCACAGCAGCAGCCTGTAGCTGACAACAATATGTACACATTCGATATACAGAAAGACAGTCAACACAGGCAGGAAAAGATGAAACTCTGTCCTGTCAATAAAATCCTAACAAGTTGGGGAGGGATTTTCATTTAAAACCTCATCTCAGAAGTCTTCCAACGTGAATTTAGATAGTTTTTTTATAGTGAAATGGAAGAAATTACAAGATTAAAGCATAAAAATCCCACCATTAGTTGAGGAACTGTCAGCATTTGATAGCTGCTGAAAGAAAGACCATCAGTTTTCTTTAGTGATGTCATATCCACCCCCCAGTAAGTCGACCCTACTTCCAAGGCCAGTTAGGCAGTACAAATTGGGCTTGATTGGGAAAAAATAAAAAATAAAAAGAAGAAAACTTGAAGTTGGGAGGGTAGAGAGGGCAAGATAGAGCGGGTGGTTATGGGAGGAGTTGAAGGAAGTGGGATGAAGATTTCATATATATTACATAGAATTCTCAAATAATTAATAAAATTACTTTTTAGAAATACATGAATTAAAACAAAATTATAAGAATGTATTTGAGTAGCATCTAATGTCTAAGTGGCCAAGCTGAATAAAAATGAAAAAATGAAATAATTCATAATTCATGCATTTGAATTGAACAAGACAGAAATATTTTTAACAGTGGCTGAAGAGATGGCTCAGGGGTAAGAGAACTGGCTGCTCTTCCAGAGGTCCTGAGTTCAATTCACAGCAACCACATGGTAGCTCACAACCATCTGTAATGAGATCTGGTGCCCTCTTCTGGCCTGCAGGCATACAGGCAGAGTACTCACACATGAAATGTATAAAAATTGTAACAAATACAAATGAAAAACTATAAATATCTTTTATTTCTAAAGAGCCTCAGTAAGTAGATGAACAGAGAAGTGACCAATACACAAAAATGTCACAAGCAAAAGTACAAACAGTGGGGTTTAAAACGGAGCTCAACAGTTAAAAGCGTTTGCTGCTCATGCAGAGCCCCTGAGTTTGTTTCCCAACACCCATGGTGGAAGTTCACAACCGCAGGCAACACCCGTGGTGGAAGTTCACAACCACAGGTAACTCCAGCTCCAGGGGATCTGAAATGACCTTCTGTCCTCCCCAGGAGCCTGCACGTGTGTGTGTGTGTGTGTGTGTGTGTGTGTGTGTGTACATGCATGCCCAAATAAAAATAAAATAAATCTTTTAAAATACACAGGACTTGCAAGCAAATAAGGAAAAATAAAAAGTTTCAAGTGTAACATTTTACCTCTAAAATGAGCCATTTACTTAACAATAAGATTACACAGGGCTGAAAAGTGTTTTGACAGCTCATATGAAGAACTCAGGCTCCTGTCGTTCAAACCAGTCCGCCTAAAACCAGGGGAGAAAAAGAATCTCTCTGTCTCTGTCTCTGTCTCTCTCTCACTCACACACACACACACACACACACACAGCGCTAACTACAGTGCTACTTCTAATAATAAAGAACGTGGAAACCACTAAAGGTCCCCAGAATGGGAGATCAGATAAACAATGGTGGTGCCTTAGAAAGAAACCGTTAGTTGCTCTCTTTAAATGTTTATAAAACCCTTTTGGTGATATGGAGAAATGATTATGTTAAATATTGAACTTGAAAAAAAGCAAAAGACACAAATATCCATTTATTTAACACCATATGATCTCAATTTTGTAAACAACTTAAGTACATATGCATCATATGCACCTATAAATATATTTATACACATGCCAAAATGTATATATAACCATGTATATATATAATATATATAAGTGTGTTTGTGTGTGTGTTTGTATGTGTGTGTGTGTGTTTATGTGTGTGAGAGAAACCGTACCTGGAACATTAGTATCACGCACACTTTTTGATTCTTTTTATTTTTTGTCATTTTCAATTTTCTATTATAAGCTGGAGAAAGAAAAACTTGGCTTTTAAAAAAATGGCATCTAGGTTTCTTATACCAGCAAGCCATTCGAAGAGATTTTCTTCAAAGAAAATGAGTTTTTCTTTGAGAGGGCACAATGTATATTGGTGCCTGGGGTAAAGGGGCAACCTGATTAGACACTGTCAAAGAGGAAAGGTTCAGTATGTAGCTATGCCCTGTGCTCAGGCCAAGGAGACATAATTATCTTGGAAGAGTCCCCAGAACCTTCCAGAAACTGCCTGTTCTTGCCCTGTGTTGGAAAAGGTGGACTTGAAATTCATAGCAGCGGGAAGCAATTTTTAAGTGGCTTTTTTTTTCTGTCTCTTTGAAAACAGTCACATGGAGTCCCACTAATATTTGTGGGTACAAAGGCCTTTCAAGCCCCCGATGTCACCCATGTGTGCTGGAATCGAGCATGAAAAAGCAGTATTCTTTACTCTAGTTTCACTAGGGAGAAAACCCATGCAAGTCACTATATCAGGGTGATGGAGACTTGGAATCAAGAACTCTGAGTCTTCCTAAGCCTTTTCATAATTGCCCTCACTTCGCCTTAGCTCACCCTCCTTGGGCAGGTATTAATCATACACAGCTGCTCAACACTGCTCCATGAATGTGAAGCACAAACTCCGTTGTCTTTTGTTTTTCCAGTCAGTCGGTCAGATCTCCATACATCTTAGTAGCATGGAGTCTGGGCGCTCCCATGGAGACTCCTCGAGCCTCTGTTAATTCAGGCTAGCTAAGAAGGCTTCTCCAGGATAGCCATTCCTGGACAGTGATCACACTTCTCTCTAGAAATGCCATCCATTCCTTTGATACTGAGTCCCTTTGATGAAGACCTTGTGTTGAACCCCAAGATCTAGTCTTCACTGCTTCCTTCACAGACAGTGCCACATCTAGCTCTCATACGGTCTAGCTAGAGATCTTGCTCAAGATGTACAAACACAGAGACCTAGGAAGGTCTCAGGACCTTTTTCTTCCTCTTCCAATACATATCCAAGACTACTTTTTCCCCCATTTGATTTCTTCGAGACAGGGCTTCTCTGTAGTTTTAGAGCCTGTCCTGGAACTCACTCTGTAGACCAGGCTGGTCTCAAATTCATAGAGATACACCTGCCTCTGCTTCCCATGTCTAAGACTTTAAATCCCTAAAATACAAATCGCCTGACCAGAGAACTCCTCAGGCAATGCCTACCTTTCTTAAAGCAGGCTTCAGGAACTTCCATCCCACTCTCTGGAACTTCCCAATGGTTCCAAGTAGCCATCCCCTGCTCCTCTACGGGTTCCTTTCATGGGTTGGGAGCACAAGAAAGATCGTAACATACATAACATACTGTGCTCTGCTCCAATAAAAAGACTTCCGTTTCTGTAACACGAACAGCTGCCATTGTGTCTCCATTAACAGATTGGGAACTTGAAGCCCAGAGCCTTGCCTGCAGTCAGCAGGAGAAGCTACCCTGCCTTTCACAGATGCAACCGCTGGTCCTGTTCTTTCCCTCCATGTCTTCTTCCTCTTCTCCATCTTTATTCTCATCAGCAATTTCATGAAGAACAAGTACCAACCTAAATCTGTACAAGGATGCAGACGTGAACGTGGTGAGTTATTATCCATGCTCTCAAGAAGACTGTAATCTAGTTAAGGGAAGAAGGTCAGCACAGGACAGGGAGCAGTCTCTATTTCTACTTCTCATTTTGTCTTCACCGCAGCCCCTGCCATGTCCTTGCCCCTTCTGTCAGAAAACAAATATCTCTTTTTATTCTTTTAAACATTTCATTATATAGACACATGTAGGCAACACATACATATATAATTCATAATGGCAGAAATTCATACTAAAGTATATAGAATAATGAGAACATCAACATCTATGTATTTTCTGCTTTCCATGTCATGCAGACATTACAAGTCCATTGTTGCCTCTATGTGCGTCAGATCATCTATTTGCCTGAGTGTTATGGAATGGACAGTTGCTTTTTGTTTACTTGTTTATTTTGTTTTGTTGTTCTTTTTCTCAAGGCTGGGCTTCTTTTTTTTCCCAACAAAAACACAAACAAAACAAAGCATGGTGCTGTCAACACATCCACCTTCCGTGGGCAGCCCTTTGCTCAGACATAGTGATGGCTTGATGGCTAAGATATCCAGGGACTTGATTGTAGCAGCCTGCAGGTGGTTAAGGGACCTAGTGCTGGTCAAGAAAACCCAACTCCCATGCTTCACTGGAAAACACAGAGATGACTGAGTCCCTCACACCACGAACCGCCCACAGGAAGGTCCAGGAACTTCTAGGAGAGCCGAGTACCTGAGAAGGGGCTTGTGTGTAGGTGATGCCCTCACACAGGAGGATGATGTGTCTCACACTCTGAAGATCTCATCTTTCAGCAATCGGAAGATGCTAGGTGACGTCTCAAAAGCAATACAAGGCAAGTAGGCCCATTTTAAATAGCTAAATATTTGATTGCTGTGACTATTTTTAAACCACTGAATGTATGAAATTAGCATTTGACACCAACAGCCTTTAGAACCAGTGCCTCTTAGTCTATAGTGAAAAAGCAATCAAGGTAGGGTCAGATGCACAGAGACCATCTTAGCCCATGTAGGTAATAGACACTCACCTACCCAGTACAGTCGTGCCATCAGCTCCTGGGAAGATATTCCTTTCACTTTGTTCTCCTCTCTACAACTCCCAGCCCCCACAGCTCAGCCTGCCTGGCAGTCACTGGGTGATGCTGGAGAGAAATAGGAACTCTTAATAGAGCAAACCTTTGTGTGAACCCCAGGCCTGAGAGTCAGCAACAGCAAGAGACCTGTATGCCACCTCCATGGAATCACTATGTGACATTGTTGGGAGGGCAGGAGCCTCTCCTTTCTGTGACCACAGGCTCCTGCTGTTGTGATCACAGGTAAAGTACCATCCTTTCATGTATCTCTCTAAATAGGGAATGAATTTCTCCTCTTCTATTTAAACACAAGCCTACTATATATACACAGCAAATACATAGCAAACACTACAATATCACACACACACACATGCACACAGTGGTGATTTAAATGAGATTAACCCCTGCCCCAGGCTCATATATTTGAAAACTTGGCCCCTAGTTGGTGGAACTGTTTGAGAAGGGTTAGAGGAGGCGTGTCACTGAGGGTGGGCTTTGTGGTTTCAGACTTGTTCTCTCTCTGTCTTGTGATGGTCAGTTGAGATGCTCTCCCGGCCATTCTTCCCCTCCCCCTACCATTATAGACTTTAGCCCTCTGAAACCACAAGATACTAAATTGATCAGTTTCTTTTGTAAGTACCTTGCTCATGGTGTTTTATTACAGCAGTAGAAAAGTAACTAAGACATACACCAAGTACCTAGCGTATACCACACACGTAAAATACACACCATACACACACATATAAGCACACACTTACCCATATACCTATATGCATGTTCTCTTCTTTTTTTAAATGCAGGCATAAGCTAAGCCTCAGAAAACAGAGATTTAATTGTGAGATTTTCCTCATCTTATTCAAGATCAAAATGTTAAAAAAAAAAAAATCACAGCAAGTTTTCTCAAGTCTTTCTTTTAGAGCAAAGCCTCTGCATTGAATGTCATCAGATATTAATTTGTAAGGAAAAATTCATCCATGGAATATTTAGTAAAATTCTTAATAGTCATAATTCCTAAGAGCATATTTCTTTTAACCTAGTCAGACACAAAGAGAGTTAAAAATTTAAGCAGCACCAGGTCAGCCCGAGGTCCTGACAAGAAGATTATTCCTATGCTGCACTTCCCAGGAGGCAGCTGTCTCATGGATGCTCCGTGGCATCCTTGGAAGACAACAGCATGGTTTCTCAGAAGACAGTCTCAACGAGAGAAGTTCAGGTAACAGTATAAAAGGAGCCAACTCCAGGAAGGCTTGACCTCCTGGGTTGGGATCATCTCCTTACATACCGAGAACTAAATTGAGGCAACTATCTGAGCAATTTCATCTCACCTTCTCCTTTCCTTTTATCTCAGAGCACACTGCCAGGAGTCCAGTTAGAATGTAAATAGGTATTTTGTTTGATTGCCATTGTCCTTAATTAATCATCCAGCTGCATCCATCATGGGGCCACCACGTCCAGGGACAGACAAAGGATTAGGTAGTGCCCTCCGTCTTTACTAGGTTCATGGGGAAAATATTCCTTTTTCCAGGCAATGTGACAAATTTTTGTCCGTTTTCCTTTCCCAGTGGGTGAAATTTAACCAATACTTTGTTAGCAGAGTTCTGGTCATCCCCTGGGGGAAAATTACAGGAGGAAAGATATAACCTCTGCCATGTCATATACTCGTTTAAAAGGGTATGTTCCTGGGTCTTGCCTCTGCTTTAAAATTAGACTTTAAAAGGAATAGACTTGCTACAATGGATTTAAAGGGCAACATTCACTTACACTTCTCAAAATTACAGTGAGCAGGAATATTTCCATTCTATTACAGTCTGAAGGGGGAAAAAAAATGAAATGCCCTGAGGAACAAAAGGGAAGCCATGATAGAGCATATGCTAACAGCATTAACTGTGCATCACACACACACACACACACACACACACACACACACACACACCTTTCCATGAAAACAGTCCCCAGATTAAAACAGACGTAACCGGTAACAGGAAACTGATAACACAGGATCGCCTACCTGTCACGCCAGGCTCCCCCCAAGGCCATTTCCCCTGACAGCTTTTTTCTGGGATAGTACAACCCACTGTAAAAGCTGCCTGCTCCTTTATGCCTCTCTTTAAAGGAGAGATCTGCCAAAGCAATGTGGTCCATTTGGACAGACTTTATTAAACAACTTAATCCATCTCTGCCTGCTTAGTACGGCCTGGGGAGTCCTAATTAATCAATAAGCATTTATTGAGTGTCCTAATGTGCATAACAGTCCTGAGTCAGGTGCTGTGGGACCTTCAAGGATCTCGTTAGGAAAACAGAGCACATTGCCCTGCGGAGGGCTTCCTGACAGGATGAATTAGAACTTGAGGAGAAGGAATTCACAGCAGTGGAGGGTCCTGAGCCACCACCCAGAGCTTTCGTTTGTGCTAGTCTGTCTGAGCGGCCACAAAGAAGAACTGTGGGCCAGATGGCTTCAGTGACACAAATGTGCTTCCTCGGGGTTCTAGAGTCTTGAGTTCAAAGCTTAATTCTGAGGCCTCTCTTCTCAGCTGGAAAAGGACTGCTTCGGTTTGAAGATAAAATGTCACCCCTTAGGCCTGTGTGTTTGGTACTCGGTCTCCAGTCGGTGTGGCTGCTTTGGAAAGTTGTAGAACCTTTGTGAAGGGGAGCCTGGAAGAGGAAGTGGGTCACTGTGAGCGAGCTTAAGTTTCTTTCACAGGCTAGCCTTAGTTCTATTTGTGTTCTGCTTCTTGGTTATGGTCACAATGTGACCAGATGCCTTGTGTTCCTGACTCCACACTTTCCCCAGCATACCGGACTTTATGGAACTGTAAAGCAAAATAAACTCTCCTTGTGGGTAAATTGGCTGACTGGGTAAATGCTGTTGCCAAGCCTGATGCTGGGACAACATGGTGGAAGGATGGATAGAGCAGGTTCTGGAAGCTGCCTCTGAACTCTACACACATTCCACGGCATGCTCATGCGTGCCCGTGCATGCACACGCGCGTACACACACTCACTTGAATTGCTCATTGTCAGCCATTTGGTTACACCATGAGTCTGATACAAGGCCCACCCATCCTTTCTTCCCTTTCCTCTATGAGTGCACATAGAACATCCATATTTCTTTTGCTTCTGAGATCTTCATCATATTGGGTATTAGAATCAACTCTTACTTAATATAATGACTTCATCTCCAAGTAAGGGCAGCTGGAAGTTGCGACTTCAATATATGAACTTAGGAGGGCATGATTAGGCCCATAACGTAATCCTACCATTGGGTGGAAGGATGTCAGCTAGAACTCTCAGTTAAAAAGCAAACAGACAAAGTTGGTGTGGTGAGTCAAGCCCGGATTACCAGCTAAAGAAACTGAGGCACCAGGACCCCAAGTTCAAGACCATCCTAGGCTATAGAGGGAATTCAGAGTCAACCTAAGCGAATTAGTAAGAACTTATCTCAAAAATACAAAGTAAAAAGCCAGCTGAGGGTATAAATTTAGCTTAGTTTCTAGCACCTGCCCCCTATGTACAAGGTCCTAGGTTCAATACTCAGTATTAAGAGGAAGAGTCAAAGAAATGAGAAAAAGCTCAAACTGTGAGTTAGGAGCAGGTTCATCTATAAAAAACAACAACAAAATCAAAGTTACTGAATGCAATGGAGCATTATTCATTACTTCTCATCTTCAAATGTCAATAAATAGTCCCAAATTGGAATCCTCCTCTGTGGTATCAGGGATCCACATTTTCTGTTTTCATTTCCAAGGTCACTTTCTTGTCAAAGATGGCTGCTAAACTCCATCAAGTTTACATTTTACTGCATTGATTCTATTATCAGAAAAGCTATATCCCCTCACAGTTTTAAGACGGTTGATCCATGCTCAAACTTTTTCCTCCCTACACCTTAAATCCAGGAGAAAACAGCAAAAGTGTTTCTTCTTGTCTGAGCAGACTGACATAGCAAAGTTATGTTTTATTCCGTTATCCTGATTAGATACCATAGCAACTATAACCGGAAGATGTGATGCTCTGGTTGGCTTGGGTTGAGCATCTTTCTACGGTTTCCCCAGAGTATGGCTGGGATGTGATCCAGAGGGAAATTACACAATACAAACCACAGATGTGCACAGAATGCTATCCATGTGTTGAAGGCATATATTTTAAGACTTGGAGGATCTGGTCCTTATCCGGGTACTAGGATTCAAACTCTGGCCTCAATAACAAAGTCCTTTCTCTGTTTACCCTCAGCATGAACAGCTTCAAAACTAATGGGATACCATTATGGGACGGAGCATGATGGGAAACTTCCTGGGAGAGGTGAATTAATGAAGGTTGGATAAGACTAGATACACCCAAACCCAGGAGCCTGACCTGCATAAGAACTTGATGGACAGGGAGGTCTGGGGAGGGGTTACCCAGCCAAAGAGTAGAGGATCCTCAGGAGCAGCCACTGTCACTACCTTGATGCTCTGATTCCTGATAAGCCTGGGAGAGAAGGGAGTGTTTCACAGCTAAGTGACTTTGGGGTGACAAACCATTGTGCAGCACTTTGGGGAGTCACAATAGGTATCAAAAACTAACACCCTATAAACTAAAGAAACCTATAGCAATGTAAAGTAAGCAGTATTCCTCACCACCACCACAATTTTGTTTGTTCCCTAGAATTTCTGTTTATTGATTTATTGATTCTGACTATTTATTAGCACTATTAATATCTTGCGGAATCAGTGTATTTTTAGTACATACTACAGGACATAAGATCTATTGATTGAATTTCAAGTTTTATTTCCATATGAAAAACTGAAACTCAAAGAGGTCTTAAGAGATATAACCAACCTCTCTAGCAGGTAAATGGAAACTCTGAGATGAAACCTGGTAGCCTCGTTTCCAACTAATTTGTCCCCAGCTCATTTGTACTAAGCAGCATGTAAATGGTCCCTTGTTGGGGACTGCGGACCACCAGACCCTGAATTTCTTGTAAACAACTGTTTTCCTCTGCTCTGAGCAGTCTGCAGCTGCTCTGAGCATGAGACCCTGAGGGCAGGCTGGTGGATCTGCAGCTGAAAGATCCTGAGAGCTGAGGTGTGGCCAGAGCCCTAGATAAGCTGCCCCCTAGCACAATAAAGTGGGCATTCTTGGCATTCTTGTCTCAAGGACGTCCCTGTTGCCTGCCCCATCTGTCTCTCTGTCTGTCTGTCTCTATCTGTGTTTGTGTGTTTTTAAATTTTCAGCTTAGTTCTCGTAGCATCTAGCGAGTAGAGTGCAGAACAGAACCGGTGGAGTTTTACAGTCCTTTACAGAATATCTTGTATTAGATATTATTACACTGACCATGACCAAATGTAATGCCTTCTCATTTAACACTTCCATTTCATTGAGTAGCACTAGACAGGCTCATCTAAGCATATGATCTGTTCCTATGTGTATGTGTGCCTGCATGTGTATATGTATAGGTACTTGTATTATTTTCTGTCAGGTTTTGCAGTCATTCATAACAAAGGCTATCACTCAGTAAAGTCACAAACATCCAGTCAAAACCGGCTAAGGAATCTTCCTGTGCCCTCCTACTTCCTTTCAACAAAGCAGAAATACTAACCAACTGGTCAAGAAATGTTTATTAAGTGTTTACTATGCTCTCGGTGTTGTCCTAGACCACGTTTGGGCCCACAAAACAACTGAACATCAATCCAATATGTTGAAGGTTTACTATGCATGAAGTATTATGAGAGGTACAAAGTTAAACAAACTGTAGTTCCTTCCTCAAGAAGTCTGCTATCTACTGAAGGATACTGTTGAAGGAGCTGCGGGCTGCGTTCCTGCCACCCAGCTCCCGGCCACCTGGCTAGCTTATGCCCCAAAATAACAACACACAAACTGTATTCTTTTAAACACTGCCTGGCCCACTACTATTAATGTGTGTAGCACCTTGAGGTGCATTTACCAGGAAGATTCTAGCCTACGTCCATCCTGGGTCGGAGCTTCATCGCATCTGCCCTGGGGAGCAGAGCTATGGCGTCTCAGCTCACTTTCCTTCTTCCCAGCATTCTGTTCTGTTTACTCCACCCACCTATGTTCTAACCTATGAGGCCAAGCAGTTTATTAATTAACCAATGACCTTCCTCCATCAGGATACCAGTGTCCCAGTAAGTGAGAGACAGGAAAAATGGGATCCAGAGAGGTAGTCACTTGTCCTCCATTGAGTGGGAAAGAGAGCTGTTCCTGTCAGCATCTAGCATAAATAGTGCTGGGCTGGTGTGGATGGCAGGACTCTCCACTCTGCAGGAGAGAAAGCAAAGCTCTGGAAAGCCACTGAGCTCCAGTTTTGCAGCTGGACACAGGAAAGCCTCTAGCAAAGCCTCAAGAGGACTGCAAAGGATTAGCGTCACCTGGGGAGGTTTGACAACACAAGTGTGTGAGGGGCCATCCTGAGCAGCTGGCTCCGAATTTTGGGGTTTGGGCTTTAGGGCTGGATTTCTTCTTTCCTCAGGAGACTTAGGCACGATTGGGCTGAAAACTGTTGGCCTCGGGGGCTCTTGTAGCAGGCCAAACCAAAAAAGGAAGACCAGTAAAGTAAGGTAAATAGAAATGGAGAAATCACTGGACTTCAGAATTGTAATAAAGATCCTGATGAGAGACTAGAGGCAGAAGACAAAGGAATCATTGAGAAGGGCCTGCAGAAAATAAACAGCAAGGCATTCCTAGAGTGTTTTTCTGTGGCTATTAACCAAGTGTTTGAGCCTGCATAGTGTTTAAAGAGCAAAGATTCACTTGGCTCCTAGTTCTAGGGCCTGAGGAGTCCAGGAGCTGTATCAGGAGAGGACCTTCATGTTATGTCACCATGCCATGGTGGGGAAGGAAAAGGAGAAGAACTTGTAAGGGAGAGAACCAACCTTGGTTTGTTTGTTTTTTTTTAATATTTATTTATTTATTATGTGTACAGCATTCCTTCCATGTGTGCCCGAAAGCCAGAAGGGGGCGTCAGGTCTCATTATAGATGGCTGTGAGCCACCATGATGTGGTTGCTGGGAATTGAACTCAGGACCTCTGGAAGAGTAGTCAGTGCTCTTAACCACTGAGCCATCTCCCCAGCTTTAAGAAAATACTTTTTTTCCACAACAACCCCCCTCTGTTACAACCATGATCCTGAGCGCAGAGCCTAATCACCTTTTATTGGGTCCTTATATCTCAATACCATTGTATTAGGGATTGGGTCTCTGGTATTTGAATTTTCGTGACTACATTCAAACCATGCTAGTCTCGATCTGCCATTATAGAGACTCTGCTGACCAAAAAGTACAAGTTAAATGAAGGCTTCAGGGCCTAGTGGCACAGCTCACTGTAGAGTACTTGCCCAGCATACACAAGGACCAAGGTTCAACTAAAAGCACGGCCACCCCTAGAACAAGGACCAGGAGCCCAGCTAGCTTTAAACAATGAGGTTCAGGCTTTCTCTTTCTTTCTGTGAAGTAGCAGAGTTTAGGCTTTAGGCCTTTAAAAGCTCCTAAAGGGCCCTGCCCAAGCCAGGAAGTCACAACCACTTCCCTTTGTCTGGTCAAGCTCTCCTGGGATGTAAGAAAATCTACAGGTTGCCTAGTGTCTACCAGAAGCTGCAGTCACGACATTTAATCTGCTCTTCAACAATTCCATCAACCTGCCACAGGGGTGATCTTACCTGGGTGAGGAACGTGTGACACAGAAATCCAGGACCTTGACAGTCTCCAGATCTTAGAAATGGGGGCGTGGAGGGAGGGAAGAGCGAGGCGATTCAACCAATGCCTGGATCTGCTTCGTGTTCTTTGTGAAACGTGTGGACAGTTCTCCCAGGCTCTGTGTTGACGGAATACTGATAGCTGCATTAGAGCTGATTTCCTCGTGACAGAAAGTCAACTAACATCCAAGATCCAGTCAGAGGATGCCTGGGAGCTGATGTGATACACAGGTCTATCCAAGTCTAAAAAGATATTCCTATCACAACCAGGCTACTTGCTGTGTATTGGGGGTCTAACCTAGCACCCTGGCCTGATGCGCAACTCTTCACAAATCTCTTTGATTTGTTTCTCTTTACCAGTGACAATTACTCCCTCCCACCATGGACCCCAGCTCCCTACCGTGTGGCCTGTCACACTACTAAGTGGCTTAGGGTAACAATTAGGACAAACAGCCAGAAGGCCCCCCTCATCTGTGGAAAATGTGGTTGGAACAAAAGTCAGAGAGAATTCTATAGTAGCCATTTGGAGTCCAGGAAATGTTTCCCTGCAGGGCAAAAGGATTAAAATTCTGTGTGCTCACAGGCTAGGTGTGACTAACTAGAGTTTGGGGGGCTGCTCCATCATTCCCAGGGTAAGCTGGATGAAGATTGACCCAGGTCAGCCAAGGAGGATCCAGCCTGCCACGGGCTGCTTCCACAAGCCACCTGGCTGCTAAAGAAGGGTGTGGTAACAGCCTTGCTAAAAGTAGAAAAATAATCATCTCAACTGACCAGATGCAAGATTAAGCTGTGAGCTAAGGCCAGTATGATAGCTCTCTGTCTGGAGTATAGTGGGAAGGTGCTTGGGAAAGTAACTGTCCGGAAGTTGATACAGTGGCTAAGGCATTCATCACACAGCTGGGCAGGTATGATGACCCCCTTGTAATCCTGGTGCTCAGAAGGCAGAAACAAGGGATCCCTGAAGCAAGCTAGCTAGACTGGCCAAATCAGCCAGCTGCCGGTTAAAGTGAGAGATGTTGCTTCAATATAGGAAGTGAAGAGCCATCAAAAAAGATACCCAGGGTCAACCTCTGGCTTCCACACACATGTGGACACACACCTGCACACATGTGCACCTAGAACATGAGAACGCACACATAAGAACATGAGCAACAGCTCACAAATTCCAATGCCAGGCAAGGTCAGCAAAATCATCAAGTTCTTTGCAATTCCTAGTGAGGTGCCTAGTTATATGATGGCTAATTTTATGTGTCAGTAGAACTGGGCTACCGGGTGAATAGATGTTTGGTCAAACATTATTCTAGATAATGTTTATTTAAAAAAAAAGATTAACCCATCCTTTTTTTAGGTTTTGATGTTGTGTGGGGTTTTGTTCTTAATTTTGTTCTTTTTTTCATTTGTTTTGCTTTTTTGCTTTGAGACAGGGTGTCAGATAATCCAGGCTGGCCTGAAATTCTGTAGCCAAGATGATTTTAAACTACCGATCTTCCTGCTTTTAATTCCCGAGCTGGAGATACAGACATGTACCTCTATATCCACCTTGTGGATCGAACCCAAGGCCTCCTGCATGTTATACAAGTACTATACCAACTGAGTCACATCCCCAGCCCGGAGAGGACCCTTTAAATATGTGGACTGGAGGGAAAGCAGTCTCCCTCTGTACTGCAGGTAGGCCACATCCCATCTCTCAAAGACTGCCTTGTGCTTGAGAGAGGAATTCTACAACAGTTAGCTGGATTTAAACGGAAAATGGTGACTCTTTCCTGGATCTCCAGGACGCTGAGGGTGAGACTGCCAGCCTCCTCAAGTGAGAAAGCCAGTCGTTTTGAGGAAATTTCATTCTCCTGCATCGTATTGACTTCGTGGTCTGTGGGGAGAGCCCTCGTCAGCAGTCAGCTGGTCCAGGGACATCTGTATCTCTAGAACTTCTTAGAAACGCAGTTGGATAGGGCAAGGTGGCTCCGTGGGTAAAGACGTTTGTCAACAAGCATGGCCGTCTGAGTTTGACCTCCAGGACCCGTGTGGCGGAAGGAGAAAGCTAAACTTACAGAGGTTGTGTACTGAACATCCACACGTGCATCATGACTGCTGTGCCCATGCACAAATAACTAAATGTGGACGAAAAACTTAAAACGCAGACTCGCAGCCCCCAACCTTGAACCTTCCGACACCATAACCTTACCAAGACCGCCTCCCCCATACCGCCACCCCTCCCCACCTCCCCACCCCGATTCCATACCCACTGGAACTGATGTATACATTAACGTTCCAGAAGCACTGATCCTGTGATCTGATGCCTGTTTCACAGATGAGGAAACAGCCCTAAGGAAGTCAAAAAGCTTTGGCCAGGTTCCATGGCCGCATGATGGCCAGCCTCTGATGTGTTAGAACCCGAGCGTACCGCTTTTCCTTATGTTATCCGGTCCTGTCAACATGTGCATGGACAAGTCAGAAATAGCCTCATTTTACTTAAGAAGGAAACAAAGCACAGAGATAATAAGAGACTTGTCTGTTGTCTGCAGACTCACAGAAGCCAGCAGACCTAAGCAAACTCAAGGCAAGGATCCTACTTTTTCATCAGGGTTCTGAGGCAGGGGGTCTGCAGATATTGTGAAAGACTAGATGGCAAATGATAGATATATATTGAGCTAAACAGCCTAGCCTCTATAACAACAAAGCAGCCTCCCCACCCCTGCACAGCAGCCATAGGCAATAAACCAATGGGTGAAATCACGTTCCAATAAAGCTTTATTTGTACATAGAGGCTGTTAACTGGATTTGCCCCCTGGGCAACCCTTGTACTATGTCATCCAGTTCACGATCTCAGAGCCAGATTTCCTGGCCTATTGAGAGGCACTGAAAAGAAGGAGGAGTTCCCGGGAGAAATAAGCCTCTAGCAGCATCACACGCCTGGGAAAATGGACCGTTTCCATCCACGAGGGATGCAGAGTGTGAGTGAAGGGTGTGTGGGCGCCATGAGAGTCTAACTCCTTCCTTCTCGGCGCTCACCAGGTGGGACGCCGGCTCAGGATGCACTAGCTGGAGGGAGCCTTGCCCTTTGCTAATTGCTCTGCCCAAAGAGGCTTCACGACTGCCAGCTCCCTCCCAGTGGGGGTGTTTTTCCTACTTTGCATGAAGGAACTTCAAGCTAGCAGCAACCCTGGCAACTTCGCGCCCCACGATGGGCTGAGTTCTCCCTCCCCAAGCCTTCCTGCCGTGAAGACTCCCTACAGCTGCTTCCTTGTGGTGCGTCAGGGTGCAGGAGACAAAAGGAAAAACCTCCTGCCATGGCTGTCTGACTCAGGAAACAAAGCTGGGCACCATCCTTTCATGTTGGCGTTCATTAATGTTCCCGTCAATTTTAAACACTGGGGTAGAATTTCCAGACTTTGCAGATCATTTAAAAGCTTAAGGGATTATCAAACCAGTCATTTAAAATGACATTTTCACTGCACAAATATTATTCTATTAAAGAACACGCATGGCACAGGCCAGGATCGGCTTTGGCAGGGTTACAGGGCCTTCCTCCATTGCAAACCCCACTGTTTCCTCATAAAGCTGTCAAGCCCCTGCTTAATGAAACATATATAAACGTGATGATGTTAGCCATGTCACGGCAAGCTAATTCGTCCTGCCTTTTTCCCATTGCCTTACCCAGTGAAGGCTTTTATCATGGTACCCTCTTAGGATGGCCCCCAGAGGGTCTGCCATCGGCCTGAGGAGATGAAATCTAAGAAAGTGTTTAATCTCCAAACAGGCTAAACATCTTACATAAATAAATAACCAACAGACCTGGCTAGCGTGGTGGGGTGACATGCCTAAGACAGACCACTGGGTTTTATTAGGAAAGAGATACTAGGAGACGTATAAACAACTCCGATTCCTTCCTGGGGTCCCCTGACCTGATGCAGCTGCTAACTTCAGTTCGTGGGAGGTCGGTTTCCGTCTTTAATTACCTAAAGAGAATCTGCTGGCCCGATCAGGGCTCCGCAAAACCCTTTCTAAGCTCCATTCTAAATTGTCTTTCCAAAAAGCATGTCTGGAGGGGTTTGCAGGTTCCGCCCGTCCCAGAATCCTCTGTGTGCGCTCTGGAAGCCTGAGAGAAATAAGGAGGGGCTCTGGGTTGTTGCGGGGCTTTTATTGTTATTATTTTTTTTTATCTCTAAGCAGTCCAGTAAGATGAAACAATTTAGAAAGAAACTGTGGGGACCTTCAGAGACTCAGAAAATTCCACAGTTCAAGCCCTCTTAGGGAGCAAGGGAAGATGAATGAAATAAAGGACTCGTGAGAATTGGCCCAGACCGGGAGGAGTCCTTGCCGATTTACAGAGGTGCTGAAAACTGCTATCTCCTTTCAAAGGGAAAATAAGAAGACATGACTTTTCAGGAAAACAACTAGTTCCAAGGACTTTCTTGCCCCGGAATTACTTCCCTGCTTGCTTGTCCCCGAGAAAAGTCTCACAAAACGGGCACAAATGACTGCATGTCACTATATTTGGCTGTAGAAATCTGCTTGTGTCTACGGCAAGCTATAAATACCGTAGCACTTGGGAATGTTTTTTAGTAGTCCCACCTGGGATTAGGCTTTGGCAGCCAGAGCCCAGGAAGAATGCGTTCTTGGGGTAATCCCTGAGCCTGGGTCTTCCCGAGCATAGTAGGCAGGTCCATAGTCTACTACCTCATCATTCCAGCTACCTACCGGTCTAGACTCAGCACAGCCCAGTGCCCTGTGCTGCCAAAGACTGGTCACCTGTCTGGCCTCTTCTGCTGGGAAAGTCTGGCATCTTGGCAGGAAGGCCAGGGGCCATAGCCTTCCAGGAAATACCTGCTTGGAAGTTCTGCTCAATCTACCTCATACCCTGGGGTCACTCCTGCCTTTGAGAGAGAAACACTTCCCAGGATGCAACCGGGTCGCTAAGCCAGAGTCAGAGAATGTGTGAAGTTTTAGATTTTATTTCAGAGAAAAAGCTATATAACCTTTTAGGTGATTCGAAACTGATTTGCATAGTGAAGGTTCTACAGCGGTTCTCAACCTTTCTAATGCTACGATCCTTGAATACAGTTCCCTGTGTTGTGGTGACCCTAACCATAAAATAATTTCATTGCTCCTTTGTAACTGTAATTTTGCTACTGTTACGAATTGTAATGTTATGTATCCGTTATGCAGGTTGTCTGATGTGTGACCCCCCACAAAGGGGTCACGACCCGCAGGTGAGACTCACTGTCCCAGAAAGTCCTGCGGTAGAGGCACCCATTCATTTCTGTCTGCCCCAGCATTTGACTTTTGAAGCCATACTCAAGTTAACACAGACTCAGGAACTGGTAAGACACTAACCAAATGCAAACTCTCAGAAAGAAAGACGCCCAAAGGACACTACGTCTGTCACCCTCAAACAGTATATTTCACATCGGCATGGAAACTTCTCGGGAGTGTAGCAGCATCTGATTTTATTATATTCTGATTTTTTAAACACTACCAATCTCCCTGCTGTACCGTTAACTAGAGCAAACACCACATGGTGTGTGCAGCTGTGTACAGAAGACTCAGAGGCACATGTGTGACCTCCCAGGCCATCAAGGGGAGAGGAGAATTTGTGGCTGGGAGAAAACCTAACTACACACTGCCAACACCAATAGCCTTCCTTCCACAACAGACTCGGTGCCTATGCCAAAAACCGCTCTCGGTCCCTTTTTAATTCTGCCATCCTTTATCCACGAGGACTGGGGGAAGATTATTTTGATTGGAATTAGACAGCCACCTGCAGCTGGATCTTCAGCTGCTATTAGTGTGCGTAAGCCCGTTCGCAACACGCTCATTGGAAAAGACAGTGGACTTTTGAAGTTGCCCAATACTATCTCTGGTGATTTTCTCAAGTTAACGACCTCCATACCAGCCAATTGTGTTGGCTGGGGGAGGTGATAATCCTCCACGGGGTTGTGGTTAAGAATTAAAGGGTCTGGGATAAATTACACAAGCGAGCTCTGCCAAGCACGCTCTCCTCCTTGATCTCACCCCACATCTCCATAATAGGTTCTTACTTTGACCCAACGTTCAGGTGTTTTTCCGTCATTGTTTTCCCAGACACGTTCTTCCCCACCAGTAACCTCTGTGTCTCTCCTAGGCATCACAACCATCCCAGGCTAGACCACTTTTGGGGGTGATATCTCTAGGCATTCTCACTTAAAGTGGTTTCTACTGGTTTTCCTACCGTCTCACTGGGAACACACAAGCGGTCCCTTCCGGTTCAGCATCCCTAACACTTCAGCCTCCAAGAACCTCAAAACTGTCATAATCAGCTTTCCTGTTTCCTTACCCATCCGGAGCCTCCAAAAGCCTGCACATGACAGATTCCCCACTGGCTTTCAACCGGCCTGGTGGACACAATTTGGGGGCAAGATCGGGGAGCTTGGTTATCCAGCTGATTGAGCAGGGAGCCAAAGTTGTTTCCAATTTTCTGGATCAGCAGCTGGAAGAATTCAACCAAGTGTGTGCTGGTCTCCATGACGAATGACGGAAAGGGACAGATGACAGGGGGACTCTGAGCTTTCTTCCCTGGCCCAAGGCAGAGTCCTGAGACTCTGAGGGCCCCTTAATCTCTCTTCACGCTTAGGATAGAAACAGTGAGCAGTCTCAGAGAAGCCTTTTTCTCCCATCCACTTAAACCTGTCTACTAATACTCCAGTATTGCATGCTGCTACTTCTTCGTCTGATTGGTTGCTCTTTCCTAATCAGTGAATCCCACCTTCTTCATTGTTTACTTCTTTCCACACAGAAAAGCAGAATTTTCTTCAGAGGAGCTAAAGCAAAAGACTCAAAGGAAGGCTCCCTGAGAAGTAGGTACACCCATATTCAAAGGCTAGCCTCCACTTTTCTGGTCCTTGGTTTCCTTGTCTATAAAATGGGCATAATCATAGGACCTCCTGCATGGGTCATCATGAGGGGTGAAAAACGGGCAGTTTCTAACTCCTAAAAGGCTTTAGGGGACATTTTTCATAATGTATTGTTGAGTTTGAAGGAGCCAAGACAGAAACCTAACCCAGACTTGACTTTTTGAAACACTTAAGTGGGATCTTGTGGCTTGGATCTTGAATTTCCATGCCTAACAGTTCATAGTAACTAAAGGTGATGGAACCTTCAGAAATGGCGCCTCGCAGCAAGAAGTTGGAAACAGAGGGCCCTGGTCCCCTTCTGAATTAGTCATGGTTTTCAAGAAGAACAGAACTAATAGAATGATTGGGGAGGTATGCTTACGTGTGTGTCTATGTGGTCTGTGTGTATGTGTGTGTCTATGGGGTCTGTGTGTGAGAGTGTGGTGTGTGTGTGTGTCTATGTGGTCTGTGTGTATGAGTGTGTGTGTGTGTCTATGTGGTCTGTGTGTATGTGTGTGTGTGTCTATGGGGTCTGTGTGTGAGAGTGTGGTGTGTGTGTGTGTGTCTATGTGGTCTGTGTGTATGAGTGTGTGTGTGGTCTGTGTGTATGAGTGTGTGTGTGGTCTGTGTGTATGAGTGTGTGTGTGTGTGTCTATGGGGTCTGTATGTATGAGTGTGTATGTGTGGTCTCTGTATCTATGGGGTCTGTGTGTATGTGTTGTAGGAGCTGTAGGCTGCATTCCTGCTGCCCGGCTCCTGGCCGCCTGGCTAGCTTATGCCCCAAAATAACAACACACAAACTGTATTCATTTAAACACTGCTTGGCCCATTTCTATTCATGTGTTTAGCACCCCAAGGTGCACTTACCAGGAAGATTCTAGCCTATGTCCATCCTGGGTCAGAGCTTCATCACGTCTGCCCTGGAGAGTAGCTGCATTGGCATCTAAACTCACTTCCTCTTCGTTCCAGCATTCTGTTCTGTTTACTCCACCCACCTATGTTCTAACCTATGAGGGCCAAGCAGTTTCTTTATTAATTAACCAATGACCTTCCTCCATCATGTATAAGTGTGTGTATGTGTCTATGGGGTCTATGTGTATGAGTGTGTGTGTGTGTCTTTGTGGTCTGTGTGTATGAGTGTGTGTGTGTGTCTATGGGGTCTGTATGTATGTGTGTGTTGTCTGTGTGTCTATATGGTCTGTGTGTATGTGTGTGTGTGTGTCTATGGGGTCTGTGTGTATATGTGTGTGTGGTCTGTGTATGTTATACTGGACTGGCTCACAGGCAGCGGTCCAGCCAGTCCAGCAATGGCAGTCTACCAAAGGAAAGTCCAATAATCTATTAGTTGTTAATTCCACGAAGCCAGATGTTTCAGTGAGTCTTCAGTATGCACTGGAATTTCAAAGAAGTAGACTCAAAAATCAATGAATCAAGAGCCAAGGTAAGCAAAGAGCAACAGCTTCCTTTTTCCTTGTCCTTTATGTAGGCGGCCACAAGATTCAAGGTGGAAATTCCACCTCAAAAGATCCGGGTTTAGGGTGAATCTTCTCACTTCAAATAATGGAATGAAGAAAAGCCCCTCACAGGGGTACCCAGTTACTTGGGTTTTCGTTAATTCCAGATGTAGCCAAGTTGACAACCAAGATTAGCGTTACAGTTCTCTCTCTCTCTCACTCTCTGCTTTCTGATTGCCATGAACCCACCATGGCGGATTGTGCTGTCACAAGTCCAAAGCATTGTGGTCAGGTGACCATGGACTGAAACCTCTGATATGTGACCAAAACTATTTTTTCCTGCTTTAATTTTCTCTTATTTGTCCCAGAAGTGGGAAGCTGAGCAGCACATAGGGTGACCCCTGAGCATCTCCCATGCACTTCAGCCTTGCTGCAGCCTCGTGCCCAAGTCACAGCATCTCTACTTCACACAAAGGACAGTCTAGGACCATGGGGGATCATACAAAATCGAGCTGCAGAGATAGAACCTATCCTCTTCCACACATATCCCACCAATCATATCAGAAAGAGGAAACCCACGGGAAGGAACAGTATCTCACTCACAGATTGCTAAGAAAAAGCAAGTATCTGGCGACTCCAGAGACTATTTAATAGTTTTATGTAAGCTCGCTATTCCCTAATATATACCCCCTATAATCATTCAATCAAACCAGAGAGAAGAGATATCAGATTCTACAGCAATTTACCTGCTCATTAGAATCACTGTGTCTGTTAAACCCACACGCTATGATGTTTCAGAAGTTTCTAGAATACTGCACATCTGTGGTTTCTCAAGAACCAGAATGGTGACAGCAATGAATCAAAGCTGAGAAACAGCCTGCAGAGGCCTTATTTGGGTTTTGTTGCTGCTGATTTCTGGTGTGTGTGTGTGTGTGTGTGTGTGTGTGTGTGTGTGTGTGTGTGTAGAAGTGGGAATACAGGCCAGAGGTCAATATTAGGCATCTTCCTCTATCCTGTCCATCTTATTTTCTCAGTCAAGTTCTCTCAAAAAACCTGGAGCTCATGGATTCAGCTAGGTATGTTGTCCAGAAGGACCCAAGAATCTTCTTGTCTCTGTTTCCCCAGGAGGGGAATTTCAGGTATATACCACAGTGCTGGCCCTTTACGTGTGTCCTGGGGGATTGAACTCAAGTCTCCAAGCTTGTTCAGCAAGCGTCTCTTCAGCTGGGCCCACTCCAAGCCCTTGCTTGTTATTTATCTTTTATTTTATTACATTATTTTATTGTTAACCCTGCAAATGAGACTACTACTCCACTTGAGAAAATGGACTATACCTTCCTCCTCCCAACCTGTAGGTGGCTGAGCCCATATTGTTGTAGAACAGAGAGTCGAGTTCCCAGGGAAGGATCCTGAGTGTACCCAGGGGGCCTGGGCAGAGCAGAGGCAAGCTCTGCCCTCTTTACTCGTTGGGTTATCTGCTGCCTGCCTCTCTGCAGCTATTACCCCATTAGCCAAAATATGAAGAGGATGGATAGTCAGAAGTGGAGTCGTTTGTCCGCTGTTCTGTCCTCTCACGAGGAGCTGTGAACTCGGGCCCTGGGAGTTCAGGGCAGTGAGGAGCACTCCGTCTCAGAACGCAGCAAATCTGGCACTGTGTATCCACTCCCTCACCTTCTGGATGTAGAATCCCAGAAGTACTTGATTTTCATAGTCAAGACCACAGAGTGAACTCCTAAGCGGAGAGAGGGTCTTCCAGGACTGGTATAGCGATCTAGATGCCCTGTCTGTAACACTGTGATACCTCCCTTGGCCATGGTGCTTCAAGGCAGGAAGATCACCCCTGACAGACAAGTCAATGCTAGTAGCCAAGTAAAGACACCACTAAGACATGTGGGCAAGCCCTCACAGACCCATTCCTGAGAAGGAGCCTGCCCAGCCCCATGTGACATTGAATCAAAGAGTTTTCCTTTTCGGGTATCCACTCTGCCCAAAGGCATAATGTAAAGACAGATGAGAAGCTCTTCCCACCGTGCCCCAAAATGCTCTTCACTGTGTCCTTACAGCCATGCACAGGTAACGAGCCAGTACCAAAAGGTCGGGCTAACAGCTCTGAAGGACAACAGTGAGCAGTTCACAGGCTTAATTCTCCTGCCTCCGTCTGCTGAAAGTCAGGGAGATGAACAAGAACCCTCTAGAAGCACCTTAAGGTGTTTAGATTCTCACAAATTCTCTTAAAGAATCTGGAACTTCCCAGCACTCGAGAGGCAGAGGCAGGCGGATCTCTGTGAGTTCGAGGCCAGCCTGGTCTACAAGAGCTAGTTCCAGGACAGGAACCAAAAAGCTACGGAGAAACCCTGTCTCGAAAATCAAAAAAAAAAAAAAAAAAAAAAAAAAAGAATCTGGAACTTTACACGCAAAACCTTATAGCAGTGTTTCTTAACCCTCCTAATGCTGTGGCCCTTTAATACAGTTCCTCATGTTATGGTGACCCCCCCAACCATAAAATTACTTTCATTCTTACTTCGTAACTGTAATTTTGCTACTGTTATAGATCGGAATGTAAACATCCGATATGCAGGTTATCTGATACATGACCCCTGTGAACAGGCCATTTGACCCTCAAAGGGGTGGAGACCCAAAGGGGTTGAGAGCCACTGCCTGAAAAGAATTCACTGCCGAAATAAATAGCACAATAACCTCGTATGCACCCAAAGCTCTGGATCAAGAGGATGCCCTGCTGTGACCCTTGAGAGATGTCATAAGCAAGGGGGTGGTTGAGTTGCATCTCAGAGTTCATAATGCAGCTTGGAATTTTCTCAAAGGTGCATCCCAACTCCTTCAACTCTACTCCTTGTCGCAAAGCTGGGATTCGTGCAGCACGTGTGCTTGTGATGCCTCTCTGTCACACTCTCTTCCGAGGTCCCATCTAAGACATGGCTTGGCTAGGAGAAAGGCCGGCCAATTCCATAAACCCCGACAATGCCTAGCAGCCCCCTGGTCTCAGCCTCGTGTGGTTTTATAGACCAGGTGCCCGCCACAATCACACAGACTGGGCCTCACCACACACACACACACACACACACACACACACACAAAACGGGCACTGTTCGACTCCTGTTTCAAATTAGCATAAGAATTTCTCAAGGCCCACCTTGTATAAAATTGAAAAATAGAATCAGAGGGAATCAACCTGATAGCCAATAAAATGGGAGGCTCCCTCCTCCAAAGGCCGCCTGTTTCGGCTCCCAGGTTTATACCGTAAAGCTCATTTGGGGCAGGCAAAGGAAGGCTGTCTCTTCCCCAGACTAAGACTTGTAAGTGGAGGAGGAATACCTGTCACCCCAGAGGAGCACAGGGACCTCATTCAGAGCGCTGCTGTTCTCTGGCGGCTGGAACGGGAGCTGGATTTCTGGCTAGGGCAGCTAAGACCTACTCCTATGAACCTCTCAGGCCTGAGTGGTCCTTACCCTCCTCCATTCATCTGGCAGAGACACAGGCTGCTGAACCCTTGGGTGTTACTGCAAGTCTTCTTTACCAGGATTTTCAAGATGATCATAAAGTGAAAGCTGCCCCTGGGGCCGGAGGTCACGGTACAGAAGATGAGATTTATAGGGTGTTTCCAACAGCTCCATTGGCTCCAGGGCAGGAAAAGACGCCTGTATCACAGTGGCAATGTCTAGATGCATGAGATGGACCGCAAACTCCAGACACAGCGCCAGCAATGGTGAAAAGGAATAATTCCTGCCCCTGTTGCTTAAAGTTCTTACACTTTAACTGTTCACCACCCTAAATTTTACTTTCACACTCATTTTAACACTCCAACTCTAGCAGTGCAATTGGGTAGAGAATCACATTTTACAAAAATCATCTAAATATGCTGAGGCTTCCACATGTTCCAGGATTGGTCTTCCTGCTAGTACATGAGTTCTGCATGTGGGTTATGGTCTTGGTGGGTTGAGAACCTGGGGTTCAGGGAAGTCTAGGCTCAAATATTTGCCGTGAGCAAAACTGCTTCATTCTACACCCCTCCATGCCCAGGCTGAACAAGAGCAAAAGCGGCCACTGACTCTGGCAAATTCAACCTGGATCTCAAAGCAAGAAGGACCACGATAACACTGAGTGTTTCCTAACTAACAGGACACGTTGAAGATCTCACCATATCTGGATCCTGGATCAGATCAATGACTTAAAGAAAAGAGAAGTAAATAAAAATAAACAAGGCTAGAGAAGCCAGAATAGCATTTTGTGCATGGGGGACTGAATATTGAAATTGAAAGCTACCAAAATGACTGGCTCCACCAGAGGCTTGCCTTGTTCCATGTCATGCTTGCCCACCTTGCTGGTTTCTATAAAGGTTACACGAAAATCTTAGAAGAAGTGGAGTATCAGGAAAACCCTGTCCTCTGATTCAGACAAAGGGAAGCCTATTACAAAGGACTCCAGTACTGCTTGTACTTGGGGCTATTCACTGCAGTGTTGGGAAGGACCTCACATTTCAGGAGGTCCTGGCATCTCACACACATCCTCTCTCACTGAAACCCCCTGAGGATGGAACCATACAGGTCACTCTCTTAGAGGTGGGAGCATCTAAGCTCTGTCTGATCCCGAAGAGAAGCTACCTCCTCAAGTGCCATGGCACATCACAAGGCTTTGTAAACTTTTAATACCCTTCTAATAGATTATGGCCTAGGAGTTATTTCACAGTACCTGTGATGTAAATAACAGTGACTGACTCATATTCCAAGCTTCCCCCTTGAGTACCCTCTCTCTACTTAATGTTAAGTGTTGCTGACAGTAGGCACAGGCTCAAAACGTGCCTTTCATTGCAGCTCTGTGTTATAAGTGGGTGTAGGAAATCTTGACCCAAGATCATCCCCAGGGAAATCTTGATCTCGTGGCAGGTGTGGTTCAGTGAATGAGGACATACAACCTCCTGGATTCTAGTCTTTACCCTCCCGTTGTGTAGAAAACCTCATACTGGATCATCATGGTCAACTCCTTGAATTGTAAATGCCCCCTTTTAATTACCCATGTAGCTATAAGACCTAACAGAGAAATTAGCACATCATGAACCCTTCGTACAGGTTTGCTTATTGGAAGGATAGATACGTCCAAGCCTAGTCACCCTCTTTCTTAGGTTGCTTGGCTGGCTCCCCAGTCTGGCCCCAGCTTCTCTGGTCTCAATCCCCATCACTCCCTGGGAGAGCCCTCTGTCCCTGGCAGGTTGGCGTCCTCCCCATCCTCTGATGTGCCTCACGCGTGCCAGATTCTGTGACTGCAGCCTTCTAATTCTTCCCATCCACCCACCTTGGAATCTAGCCCACCACCTCTTCATCAAACGCCATTCATCCATCGAGAAGAAAGAACCCAAGTCCTGTCATCACCAAGACGCTATACTTGCTCCAGTTCATAGGATCTTCCTCCTCTTCTTCAAGCTAGCGTGCCCATAGACATGACTTGTAGATTGCTGTGTCTCTGCACAAAGATTTGCTGAAGTGCTAACACACAATACCTTTGAATGCAACCTTACAAGGTCTCCATAATAATTAAGTTGAATTTATACTGGCTTGAGATTGGTCCTAAATCCAAAATCAATTCTCTGTCTATGGAGAGAGACATATAAGGATACAGAAGAGAATGCCATATGCTAAGCTATACCAAAATATCTGCCATCTTCCAGAGACTGGATATGGGAAAGGAATCTTCTAGGGTTTTGGAGAGAGCATAGGCCTGCCTACATCTTCATTTGGGATTTCTAGTCTCCAAAACCACTTTCTGTTGTCTCGAGGCTCCCGGATGTTATGTGAGCCCCAGGAATCCAACACGACATCTCAGGCCTCCCATTGGTGGATGGATACCTGGCCCGTTAAATATGCTTAGCCGCCCTCTTGACAGCACACCACAGGACTGAGAACGGTTTGAGCACAGGAACTGTCTGTCTAATGTTCTTGCAGCCTCCCTCATGCAAGGTGCCTGAGAGTTGACTGCTTCACCCTCAGGTACAGTGACTTGATATTCCATCAGGAAGGAGGCTATGGCAGGAAGGTAGTTTACATATAAACATGCACATGTGTGCATTCGTCTGTGAAAATTTTATAATGAAACTCATTCATAAAATAATTTTAAAAATCAAAGAAAGGGACACTTGCTTTCTACTCAAATTCAACAAGCGCTAGGACCGGGTGAGAAAGCATTGAAGTCACTGTTTCCTCAGAGAGTAGAGCCCTGCCTCCCAGCTATCACTCAGTGTCTCAACTTACATGACAAGCTCACCTAAATCTTATTTCTAAACTCTATTGCCTCCAAACCCTGTGTCCGGTACAGTCCAAACACATGTCTTGGGCTCTCTGTCCCTCTTGGGCTAGACTACCCATATCCTTTCCTTCCACCATCACTACCACCCCACACACACACACACACATATGCCTTTGCCTACCATATAACCAAGCTAGATTTTTCCCTGCCAGCAGCATAGCCTTGTCACGACCAAGTGCTACACAGTACCGTTCACTTTGCTAGGTTCCCCACCGGATGCTCTGAAAAGAGACGCCTTGACAGCTCCTAACCTGAGCCAGTCTCTGCTGGCCAATGTCTCCACACGTCGAGTGTGCAGAGGGCTTCAAGGTGTACGCTTTTCACACAGCGTGGCTTTAGAACCACTCGCCTCGCTCGGCACAGGACCCAAGACGCAATAACAAGAGAAAATTTGATTATAGGTGATTCTCGGTTAATTGCTGAATATCACGCGGCGTCTCATCATTTCATGTGCCTCCCCCTTCACAGGGATCGCCATTTGTCTATCGTTTGTCTATCTCTTTGCAAATGTAAACCCAGCGCAACCTACAATATACAGTTCAAATGTGGCATTATCCAATAAACTTCCTTCTGTTCTCCAAGAATTTACTCCAGTCTCTTAGTTCCCATTAAAACTTCTCTTTTGGCACGTGATTACAATTAGCTTATTTCATGGGTGTCTGGCTAGCCTTTTATCTATTACTTAATCCTAGACTGGATGGCTCTTGAGAGGAAAGATCTTGTCTCCTAATTTCTCCCCTTCCAGGTTTAGGAAATGAAATGAGAAAACGTAATCGCAGGGCCCTCACAGTGCCTGGCAACTAGTATGTGCTCAATAAATGTCAGAACTTCTCCCTCTTACACATCACTGGGTCCCCAAGAGCACTTCGCAAAACCGCTTGAATCTCGGAGCTGTCTAGTAAATGTTGAGCACATGAATCAGGGACTATAAACGCAGTGTCCAACTGCTCTCCTTAGGTCAATGAGGGCATTTCAGTCATTTTAATTTTCCTGCCTCCATTTCTGAGTTTGCGGGCCCATAAATATACTCCCGTTCCACGTCTCTAAAGCTGAAACAAGGCCATGGTGCTTGGGGGGAGTGCATTGTCGTTCAGTCATCAATCCAGACACGACAGCTACAGCCTTCGGGAATAGGTTAGACAAAACCATGGCAGCAGTTAGGCTCACCTTGAAACCAGTTAACTAATTTTGTATTTACAAAGAAGTAATTAATCATGATTTCTGCACACATCTCAGTTCTTTCACAGATTTCTCGCGTTCTCACATTTGCACATGTATGTTCATTTGAACATGTATATTCAGCATCTCACCACACTTCTGGGCAAATTGAAATCCTCAGCGTTTGAACCCAATAAGCACCAAACGTTCTCATAGACTTGAAGCCTCAGGTTCTACAAGCTGGATACATTTTCGATATCTCTGAGAGGAGAAAGCAGAGCGGGGAAGTTTGTGAAGATGCTGCTGCGTCCTCCCACCCCTGCCTCCATTAGCTCTTTGCTCTTGAGCAGAGCCATGAAGCCCCCTGAAGTGCTGCAAACCAGCTGGTCACTTCAGAGTCCTTGGGTTGTGTGCCTTTGGGGGGAGCAGGCCTTGCAGGAGCATTGAGTTACCTTTGTTTACGTTAACAGAAAGAAAAGCCAGCGCGGAGCCCAGGACCCCCCTGGCAGAGGCCTGATTTCACACACATTTTCCCCAGATTCCTATTGGCTTGGCTGGAAACCACATATTAAAACCCACCAATCTTTCCACTTGAGTCTGATGAAAGCCCCAACAGAAACAGCTGCACTTCACATGTGGTTCCCGTTAGTGTCTGATCCCGACGGTTTAACTCTCGCTGGCTGGGCTGCTTTTTAATATGCACAATCTTCTTTTGTTTCGCATTAAGAATATGTCTTTCATTACTCGCCGGAGCAGAGGAGCACAGTGAAGCTGGTAGCACTTCATTTTTGAGATGTCTGAAATAATTGTTTGTATTGTGCATTATTCAAGACGCGCTATGTGTGAGCAAGCTCAGAGGCCGGGGAAAGTGTTAAGCAACCCTAACGCGGACCTTGCTACACTGAGGCGGAACGCTTCCCTCTTTAAAAAGCAAAACCACACACTAATGGCTCAGACTCAGCTTCTAAATTTCAGAGCTCACTGAGTCAAGTAACGTGATAACTTCATTGTTTTCTTCCTTCCAATGGCTCTCAAATCCATTGTGCCCGTTTATATGTAGGAAAGTTTAATCAACATATAGCTTGTTCCCCAGCAGACACATCACACACGATTTCCATGTACATACACACACACAAAACCAAGATATACATACACATACACAAACATATACACCAACACAAACACACTTCGTAGCCTTGTTGGACATGAATAACTTCCAAGCTTTTTGAAAATATACAAGTCTGCTTCTCTCGCAAAATGCACATCAAATTCTAGAGATTTTGCTTCAGCGGTAGCTCTCGGAAGAACATGACATCACCTACCCCATCTTACCAAATGATGTCATTGGCTATACAATGATGAGTTGGAGATCCTGGGAATAGTCTGTAGTTTCTGTTTATCGTGCCTTAAGTCTTTAAAAAGTCCAAACTGGGAAGCCTTCAACAAGCCCCTTTTACTCGTTAGTCTGTAAAGGTATGGCTGCATTTCTGAACAGAGTTTGAAGTTTTCTGGCGTTCTATTTCTGTATTTCAGCCCTGAAGAAAAAGGGAGATATTGCCAATGTTTTGTGAGCTTTTAATATTTGTGGCACATGCATAGGATCTAACTTAAACCTCATAACAAACCACCCATGAGGCACTGTTACTATCCCTGTCTGTGGGAAAAGTTAAAGGACAGGGAAACTCAACAGCTTCACAAGATGGCATGGCTAGAGAGTTATTGGGGGCAGAGGCCACCACGTGACCTCAATGTCTTGTGTTTGAGTCTTCTCTAGTCGAAGAACTGTAGAAATCAGAAGGGAATTCGCTGCTATTGATCAAGTATGCAGCCAAACAATGAAGATTATGTTGTAGGGAGAATTCTAAGATGGTGACCAGGACTCACGCCTGTCATCGGGTGTCCGTGCCCTATAGATTCCCTTTCCTTGAACATAGGTGAGACCTATGAATAAGATGAGATGCTTTCTCCCTTGATTAGGTTACATTAAATGACAACATTAAAGGTGATTTTATAGATGTGATTAAGCCAATCTAAAGAGAGATGACTTGGGTGAGGTTTTTTTTATTATTATTATTTTTGTTTTTTGGTTTTTCGAGACAGGGTTTTTCTATAACTTTGGAGCCTGTCTTGGAACTAGCTCTTATAGACCAGGCTGGCCTCAAACTCACAGAGATCTGCCTGCCTGCCTCTGCCTCCCGAATGCACCACCACCACCTGGGTTAAGATGTGGTCTCTTTAAAAGGACCAGGCCATTGATGAAGAAAGAGTCAATGACACAGAGGTATTCCTGTTGACCTTGAAAAGGAAGTGCCAAGTGGCAACATCAGCACCAGCCTCTAGAAGCAGAAAAGGTATTCTAGCTGGCAGCCTGAAAAAGTGGAACTTTAGTCCTAAACACCACAGAGAACTGATCCTGCCCCCAACCAGAGAGCTTCAGATGAGGTGACAGAAATGACAACATGTTTTTTTCTTCTTGAAGACACTCTGAGTCAAGGACTCAACTAGCCCTGCCAGTACTTCTGACCTCCAGAAACTATGACATAATAAAAGTCTTTGCTGATTTATTACACAGCAGTAGAAAAATTAATACAAATTATGCTTTGTAAATGCTTTTGTAGATGTTGGGTGCAACACATGTGTATTGTCAAGTGTCTAAGTCCCAGTGAGTGGATTTAGCTAGTCTATGAGCAGCTTCCCTCCCATGCCCCCTGCTTCTTCCTTCTCCCTTCCTTCCTTCTGGTTGAGTGTGGGCACCATGGTGAGCTCTCATGAAACACGGAGATGAAAACGAGACCGTGTGGAAGGGGGAGGTTGGATCCCTCAAATCACAAGGTTGCCTTGTTAGCCTTGAACGACTTTCAGCCCCACTGCTATGTGAATGGGAAATGGACCCTGGCCTTGCTTGTTAAAGGCACCGTTATTTGGTGTATGCTATGGAAATTGAACATCTGTACTCATTGGCAGAGTTCACCTGAACCCAGCAACTGACTCCAGAGTCTATTTACGCTGAATTCTCATCACCCTGCCTCCATGATACCATGTTGAAGCATGACAGAATTTGAGTCAAATGTTATTAAAGCTAGATGTAGTGTAACTGGCCAGCAAGGTTTGTCAGGCAGGCAGAGAAGGGCATTCAGTTCACCCTGAAAGACAAGGAGTCGTTGCAAAGATCCATGGGAAAGAGGGGGTGTCACAGAAAGTTGCTTCCTCACCCTTATACCCCAATTCTGAGGCACATAGTACTCACAGTGTGTCAGCTTGCATAGCTCAAGAAGCGGTACAATGCACACTTGGGGTGTCTGTAAAGATGTCTCCAGAAACAATTACAATGTGAGTGTTCTGACCTCATGGAAGGACTCATCCCTTGATGTCTCTGAGAGGTGGAAGGTCAATGAGGCTATGCCCCTGGGGGATGTATGCTGCCTTGGCCTCTTCCGGTATTCCCCCTTCTTCCTGTGTCCTGGCCACCATGATGTGAGCTGCGTAGCTCCTCCCACTGTCTCCCAACCATGATAGGCTGGAGTTTCTGAAACCTGGAGCCCATGAGGCCTTTCCTCCCATACATGGTTTCTGTGAGGTGCTTGATCACAGCAATGATAGGAGTAACCGACACATGCAGCAGGCCCACCGAGACCCATGCTCGCCCCTTATCATTTTCCAGTAGTACTAAGTTCAGGTGAAAGTCTGAGTTCCTTAGAATTAAATTGAAAGAGAGGATGGTTTGATTCAGTTGGTTTTCTGTCCGTCAAATGAACACAGGCCAGTTCTTCATCAAGCATCTCAGAGTCTTAGAAAGATGTTCATCCCTGACCCCAGCACATCTGCATAAACCAATTAGCTGTATATGAATACGAAGGTTTATTTCTGTATTAGTTCTGTTGCTTAGAGTTATAACCAAATGCCTGACAGACAGCAATTTCAGACAGGAAGGTTTCTTTTGGCTGAGAGTTTGAGGGGATCTATCATGGTGAGGAAGGAGTAGGGAAGAAGCATGAGGCAGCTGATCACATTATATCCAGACCGGAAGCAGAGAGCAGGCAGGAAGTTGATCTGGACTCTGAAACCTCCAAGGCCTGCTCCAGTGATGTACTTCCCCAGCAAGTTTCTACTTTTTCAAAGTTCCACAGTCGTCACAAACAGTGTCAGTGGCTGGGGGACCAAGTGTTATAACACAGGAACCTGTAGGGGTGTTTCACATTAAACAAGAACACTTTCCCTCCACCCATGTTAAGATAACATATAGGAAGTGGTCTGGGCTATTTTATCTAGAAGGGAGTGCTTGTGGCTACCACTCCTACCCTGAGGCAGGATGGCTCAGTCATTTTAGGGCAGGGCCCAAGAAAGGTCAGTGTTCTGACCAGCTCCTTTTTGGCTAAGCACCACAAGGATTTCTCTATGTCTTGCTTTCTGCTACTAGACGTTGTCCCTTATGTTACCTGAATGTCAGGCAGGTGGGACCCCTACCTCATCCCTCTGTCTTCTGCTTCTTTGTGATGGCAGCTGTCAAATTCTTGTCACTTCCTGCAGAGCAATGTTGCAAAAGACAAAACACACCTCACCATACAGAATAAAGCAGAGAATTAGGACAGGGACTGAGCTGGCTACAGGGGCGCAGGTTTGTGATCACAGCACCCCAAAGGGGCAAAGCACGGTGATTGCTTTGAGTTTGAGGCCAGTCTGAGCTATATAGTCAGACCCTGTCTCAAGAAACAGATGAGAACTATTTAAAAAAAAAAAAGGAGAAAGAAAAAGACAAGAAAATAAATTGTTGAAATCTTTAAAACCACTGGGTTTTGTTGTTGTTGTTTTGTTTTGTTTTTTAAATATCTACATAACTCTCCAAGACTACACCTTACATGTGCTGTTTCTTTGTAAGCTTGACCCTGGTGTATTTATTTTTCAATAAAGTCCAAAACCCAAAGTAACTCAACAGTGAATACCCTCTGGGGTTCCACAGGCTTGGTAATAAAGCTCCTTATTGGATCTCACTTAAACCTTTCTGGAAATAGCTGGGTCCTCTTGCGCTGTCTCTGGGAATTTGGGGCAGCCCGTGTGCAGGGGTGGATTACAAGGAAGCAGGGCCACAGATCTGGATATTAACACTCCCCGCTTCTCCACACTGTCCAGGTGACTCAAAAGGTGTAGGCTTTTGAGATCACACATGGCTTCTACTGCTAGTCATATCATTTAAGGGAAAAATTAAACAAAAGTATAAAAGGGAACCAGCAGCATTTTAAGAGATTTTGTTTCTTCTTAGAGTTTGTGCTCATGTTGCAGAACCCAGGAGGAGGTGTTGTATTATTCGGGGTCTCTGGAAACACTTGAAAAGACCCAGGACCTCGGCCCAAGCTTCTCAGAAAATAGAAGCTAAAAAGCAAACAAAATATCCACCTCTGTTCCTCTCACATCACCCTAGGGTAAGTGGCTTGGCCCTCAGCATCCTGCCTGTACCAGAATGTGCCTGAGAGCTGGTCAATCCCCCTACTCTCTCACCTCTGGCTGAGACTGACCACTAGGCAGATGATGGTTAATTTCACGTGTCTGCCTCACTGAGCATGGTACCCATCTACTTGGTCAAACAATAGTCTAGGTGTTTCCTTGAAGCTCTTCGTGGATAAGGGATAGATTTAAATCGGTAGACTTGGACCAAATGAGCCTAAGTAAATGGAGGTGAGCTTCATGCAATCAGTGTAAGCTTTGGTAAAGCAAACACTAATCCTCCCTGCTCAGTCCAGACCCAGAAGGAGTCCTGTCAGCAGACAGTCTTTGTTCTCAAACCTCAACTCTTTCTTGAGTCTCAACCTTACTCCAGCAGATGAACGCTGAATTCAAGACACCTCCAGAATCACATCATCCAATTCTTTAAAATAAATAAACAGTAAGCAAAAGAAGCAAAATTCTCTACTGACTCCATTTGTATATATGTGTGCACACACACATGTGCACACAGAGATGGTCATATGCGCACAGGTACACACGTATGCATACGTGTGTGAAGGCCAAGGGAGCCAGGTACCATCCCCTATTCTTTATTATTTTGTCTCTCACTGGACAGGAATTCATCAAGGAGGGTCGACTGACTAGTGACGCCAATCTACCTGCCTCCAGGGTCAAACTTGTACCCACTTGCTTACAAGGCAAGCATTCTCCTAATGGAGCTATCTCCCCAGCCCTTTCTACTTTCTCCTTACACACACACTATCTCTGTTTCTCTGGAAATCCTTCTAGGTCATTCACCTTAATTTATTGGAGTACGATTATTTGTGAAGAAGAGAACTGGATGGGTGAAGCGTTCAGGGTTTGTGCAGCTAAATGTGCAGAGAAACACGGCCTGATGACATGAGAAGACTGCCGGGGCTGTGTGCTGACATGTGGGGCCATGGCAAAAGTGGTGTGGCATTCCTGGCTTTTCTCCATGTCACTGCAACTGCTACATCCAGGGTCATTTTCCACATGCCCATTTTCTCCCATGACGTCATGCCCATGGGACACTCAGCTTCTCCTGGGTGTGGATGTGTGTTGATGTGTGCAGAAGCCCGTGTGTGGAGAAGCCGGAGGCCAGTCTCAGATGTTGTTCTTCAGGAGCACTGTCTGCCCTCTTTTGTTTTTCCCCGAGGGGAAGGAGGGAGACAGTGCAAATCACCATGGTGTGTTTGTGTGGGTTAAAGGACAATGTAAAGTATCAGTCCTTGCCTTTCTGCCATGTTTTCAACTGACTCTTGTTTGACAGTGTACCCTCCGGCTTCCTGAAGGTGAACAGAGGTTATAAATACTTGTTGTAGAGACTGTGTCTCTCTTAGGTGGGTTCTGGGGCTCCAATGTCCAGTCACCAGATTTGCACAGCAAACGCTTTTATCCACTGAGCCATCTCCCAACCTCCATCTTGGCTTTTGAAGCACAGTTTCTCATTGGCCTAGAGCTCGCTAAGAAGGCTAAGATGGCTGGCCATCAAGCTCTAGGGATCTTCCTGTTTCCACCTTCCCAGTGTTAGGATTACAGACACAACAGCTGTTGTCGTTTTTAATATGAGTTCCCACTTTAATTCTGGAGCCATCTCCCTATCACCACACCCAGATTTGCTAGTACCTCACCTTCCCAGCAGCACCTCCATTCCCTCTCTACATGTCAGCGTTCTGTGCTACCCTACATCCCTGCATCCCCTGCTACCCTACATCCCTGCATCCCCTGCTACCCTACATCCCTGCATCCCCTGCTACCCTACATCCCTGCATCCCCTGCTACCCTACATCCCTGTATCCCCTGCTACCCTACATCACTGCATCCCCTGCTACCCTACATCCATGCATCCCCTGCTACCCTACATCCCTGCATCCCCTGCCACCCTACATCCCTGCATCCCCTGCTACCCTACATCCCTGCATCCCCTGCTACCCTACATCCCTGCATCCCCTGCTACCCTACATCCCTGCATCCCCTGCTACCCTACATCCCTGCATCCCCTGCTACCCTACATCCATGCATCCCCTGCTACCCTACATCCCTGCATCCCCTGCTACCCTTCATCCCTGCATCCTGTGCTACCCTTGCATGCTACCTCACAACAAAAGAGAAACTTAAACATAAAGAAAAACTGGGCACCATTCCTACTGCTGTCTCTGCCCTGTTTTCTAGGGTTTCATTATATCTCAACTTCCCATCTATCTTCCTCTCTCATGCAGCTCACCAGCCAATCAAATGGTTTTAGTTTGTTTATTGTTGGTGCTTAATTCAAGTCTCATGGGTACCATCTGCCCTGTACAGTCATGTTTGCAGCCAAGCCATTCTGGCGTTGAACAAGGTATAGGAATCTGTTGTCGCAGGTGATTGCTTTTGCTTCGTTTTTATGTCATGTGCTTGAGAACCGTGGCAGTCTTTGTTTTCTTATGTTTCATTTTTAGTGATATTTTTAAAAAAAAAATATTCCCCAAGGACTCTGATTTTTAAAATAAATAAATAAATAGCTTGGGGAAAATGAAGACGGTACGGATCTCAGGAAAATTTATGCTTACATCTTCTTTCCTTCTGGATTTTGCTAGGTTGGGTTAAAAATAGCGATGTGCGTTTTTTCAGCCTGCCTCAGTGTCTCCCACAGAAATAATGAAAAGCAATGAGAAATGGAAATGAGCAACAGGACAAAGCCACTTCCCCCAAGGGCTCAGCTAAAAGCTGGGCCTTAGAGTACCCACAATTAGCATATTCAACATCAGGGAGGTGCCAAGGGGTCTGAATTAATGAGCCTTTGGTCAGCCACTCAGGTATTGGTCTTGGAGTCAGAGTACACAAATTGGGACTCACAAAAGTGAGGCCCGTGCTCAGACAATGAATCCTGAAATTTCTTTTTTCACCCTGTAGCTCAAGCTGGCCTAGAATTCATGACAATTCTCCTGTTTCAGCTTCCTAAGTGTTTGGGATTCTAGATGTGAACTACTATACCTGGCTGGATTCTGACAAAATAAAATCAAGCTAACATAGCAGTCAAAAGGCAAACTGCACACATCAGAGAAATCCTGCCTCAGATAGTAGAGAACTGAGCTATTGAAAACGAATGCACTGTTCTGGACTGAATAGGTCCAAGAAAGTCATCAATAATAAAAGAATCATTTCCTTAACAACTCCCACTGAAGCAACTTTTGATCTGACACTGTCCATCTGTGGAAGAGTCCCACAAAGCCCCGCTCTTGGCTTTCTTTAGATGTTGAAGTTCCCAGGGACATGAGTCCAACAAAGCACACCCTGGCTGCAAAAGAGACTGACCCTCATCTGCTGTGCTCCGAGATCTCCAAAGATGGTGCTTCGAAATGCATGCGAACATTGTGTGTTGTGTCTAACTGAATCTGGCCACGCTTTAGTATCAAAGGAATAGTGTGCCTGTCTTACCGGGTAGATAGCAGTCTTTCTGGAGGCAAGAGACTGTATTATGTTTATCTTACAGGCATCTCCATCCCTGAGCATAGCAATTGGAGAACTATAAATTTAAAATCAACTCTAGGGGCTGGAGAGGATGCCACAGGGAAGAGCTCAGACTGTTCTTGTACAGGACCCAAGTTGGGTTCACAACAACAGCACGGGATCTCTTCCAGCTGCCTGTGACTCCAGCCTCCAGGGCATCTCACACCTCTGGCTTCCACACCTGCAAACCCACATGTAGACACACACACACACACAGTCATAAATAACAAAAAATAGATCTCTAACATCAAATTTTAGGTAGTTGAATTTCAGCGAAAGGCTTTTGAGCCTCGGAAAAAGAAATGGGTCCAAAGGATGCATCTGTGATGACAAAGGCACTTAGCTGGGCTGGTGCTTTTGAAGAGAGCAGATGCCATTTCCTGCCGGTTTCTCCTTCTCCTCAATAACGCAACACTGGCCCTGGACTACCCTTCTAGAAGTAATTTCTGTCTCCCAGGGTCCTAACAGGGACTCGTTGAAATGTCTATCTTCATGCAGAAAGCAATGGCCATATCCCCCCCTCACCTCCCCTGGACTTTTCTGTGTCTTAGAACCCCACACTATCTCCTTAGGATGTGAACATCAGCAACTGTCTCCTCACTTTTGGTTTCAGGTTATTAGTCTGACAGAATGTACAAATAGCAAAACTACCTGGGTCTTGGTTGCTGGCAGGATATAGATTTCTGAGTGGCTCAGACCACTCCCTTCATCTCAGGGGCTCTGGGGGATTCTGCCCCCACACTCATGCAGGCATGCTCATCCGTCTATCCAGGAGGCCCTCAGTCAGGACTTTCCCATGTATATGTCCATAGTTCTAGCTCCCTGCTTGCTCCCTTTGGGGGATACAGTAGCTAAAAATAATTACTGTTTTAAAAAAGGAGTCAGAGTTATGGGCAGGGACCTGCCTGTTAGCACAGCACTTAGGGAATGGAGACGGCAGGAGGGTCTCAAATTCAAGGCCAGCATGAGCTACATACCAAGACTGTGTCTCAAAACCAACCAAACAAACAAATAAACAAAAACTAAATCTAAAAGTATTGTTGTGGATCAACCCAGAACTTCTGGCTTAAAGTTGAAAGAAAGCACTGATAGCATAAACTCACTGCCTTCCTTGGCCAATAAATAAGTTAGTCTCTTTTTAGGTTGATTAATAGCAAGTGGACTAGGAAAGAGAGTCAAACACCTACCGTCTCCTCTAAACCACATGCAGAAAAAATTCTCCTGCCTGGGGCCTGGCTGTAGAAAGGGAGACATTTTCACAGTCAGTGGGCACAAATATGAACGCCAGGGTGGCTTTTATAGAACTTTGACTGCAAACAACAGGGGCCTCTCCCAGGGCCCTTCCCAGCTCTATCACAGGCAACCTTTAAGGACTGGAGAAATGGCTCAATGGATAGAGGTATCTGCTGCCAAGGCTGATGACCTGACCTTAATGACCTGATGGAAGAAAAATGATCCCACAGATTCTCCTCTAACATCTGCATGCATGCCAAGGCACGCATGCCCCCCCCATCATTAAATAAATGTATAAAAGATGTCTAAGGGCCAGCAAGATGGTTCAGCAGGTAAAATCACTTGCCAATAAGAATGATGACCTGAATTTGATGTCCAAGATTCATGTACTAAGAGAGAACCAACTTCCACAAGTTGTTATCTGATTTCTACATGTGTGCCACGGCAACCACACACACACACACACACACACACACACATGCATGAGCACGCGCGCGCACACACACACAAATAAATAAATGTAATTTTAATTTAAAAGATTATAATAAGGACACCTCAGGGCTATCCTGTAATGAATGACACCTGCCTTGCTTGCTCTGACTCAGGTTCCCCTCCAAGAGAGGAGGTCACTAGGCAGCCATTTCCTGGACAACACAGATCATGTCCCAACCCTTGCCAGCTCCCTGTTTCCTCGGACCACCACAGGATTGCCAGGTTTCAGAATTACCATCCTCCGTTGATCTCAGCATGAGATCTCTCTATAGGATCTCTCACTCGGCCCCAGGTTAGAACTTGGCCTCTTTCTCAAAGCAAAGTAATAGCAATCACTGGCTTAGTCTAGTTGGGCTTCTTGTCTGGTTATGGGGCTGAGGCTCCAAGTGTTCTCTGGATCAAACACTACAGACTACTATAAATTGTCTAACTACCTTCTCTTAAAGTCATTTATTTTCAGCCTATCAGAATCCCTGCCAAGTAACCCTGCTGCATCTTCTGAGGACCCCATGTCCACACAGAACCTGAAAGGGACCAGAGGCAGCAAAAGTCTCTCTCCCATGCTCACACATACATAGACCTGGCCGATAGCAGGGGACGCCACACTGCAGCTGACTGACGGTAGCCACAGCCATATTTCCAGACGCACATCACATAGCTAGTGCTTGGTAACCAACAAACACCCTCAACTCTTGAATGGGGACTGAGTCCCCGTTATGTCTGGGGTCGGGTACCAGACAGCAGCTTCTCTCTTTGAGTTTACTCTCTGCACTGAGTTTACTCCTTCCTCCTGAAAACGCTGTTTTCACTCATTGCCCCCATCCTGACCCTTAATACATAGCATCAGCATCCTCCTACTTCCCGAGGCCCATGTGACTTTCTTTTCTTCTTCTTCTTCTTTTTTTCTTTATTGTATTTTATTTATTTATTTATTTTTGGTTTTTGAGACAGGGTTTCTCTATGTAACAGCTCTAACTGTTCTAAAACTAGCTCTTGTAGACCAGGCTGGCCTTGAACTCAGAGATCTGCCTATCTCAGCCTCCCTAGTACTAGGATTAAAAGTGTGTGCCACCACCCAGCCTTCTGCCAGTCTTAAAAGGGCACCATGGTGAAATGGTAAGTTTTCAAATGTGTTAAGTAACAAATAATAAAATTAATAATAAAGAAATAAAATAATAATAACAGAAAGAGCCACACAGCAGCATGAGACCCATGTCTGAACACAGAAGGCTTTGCAGATACGGCATAAATTCAGATTAACCTTTACACTGAAGGGTGTTATCCACAAATCCCACCCAATACGATAGCTGGCCCCTGTGAGGGATGCATCTCTACCTCTATTCCTTCAGCCTGGGCATCGCTGACCAATAGGTTAGAGTAAAAGTGACACAGTACCAGTACTGAGAAGAAGCCGAAAAGAAACAGCAGTCTCTGGTTTTTTCCCCTCTCGGAGTCCTAAACCACCATGTAGAAACCACATTATGCCGATGAAGACAGAGGCCATACTGAAACATCACTAAAGTACCAGTACCAGCGATCTGAATCGGGTCAGCCTGGGTAGCTCTGCCTCCATCCATTTGAGCCCTCGAATCTGAGACCCTAAGCATGCTGGGACAGAGCTGAGCTGTCTCATCCAAAAAGCAAACATAAAAACAAACAAAAAAAATTAGTAGAGTTGTCAGTCACTAAGTTGGGGGTGAGTTATTGCTCAACGCTAGATACACAATACCAATGAAAGTCCACACTGATAAAAGAGCTCAAATTCTGGACTAGGAAAAGCCTTTATCTGCAAGGACTAAAGACAGGAATGCTGACTTAAACAAATCCTGTGTTTCTTTGCCCTCATGACAAGAGGTAAAGGCTCCCCAGCATCACATCGGCTGGTGGTGCGGAACTCAGGTCTTGAAGTCGCATCAGCAGTTCAGAACTCAGATCTTGGCAGTCCTCTTGTTTCCCCTCACATCCCTGGTACCGAGTAGCCCCGCACCAGTGGTCCGCCATCCAAGGTGCCGAAAGAAGATGAAGCGCTGCTCTTATCAGAAAAGCACTAGAAATGTCCTTCGGATATTCCCCTTTAGATTTGTTTGCTAAATCACTCGGAGAAAGAAAAAAAGGCCTGAGGAACAGCAGGCTCTAACTCACAGCAGCCATCCTAAACAAAATTGGCACTTGGTTAGTAAGAGGAAAGAAAGATGCTAGAAAGATAACTAGCTACATCTGCTTGGGATCAGCGAGGACACCAACAGCATTAGACAAAGTCCAGAAGCTGAGCAAGGTCCCTGGGTCAACCCAGTAATGTTCTCACGCTCCCAGGAATTCCCATCCCTCTACTCAGCCACTCAGAGCCTGGGAGGACAGCCAGCAGTAATCAGGCGGCATTTGCCCTCCCTGGTATCTGACAGGAAAGCCTGGTATCTGAATTCACTTTCCCTTGCTGTGATGAAACACAGACCAAAACCAACACGGGGAAGTAAGGGTTTGTTTCATCTTACAACTCCCAGGTCCCAATCCATCACTGAGAGAACTCAGGGCAGGAACCTGGAGACAGGAACCGAAGCGGAAACCACGGAGGAATGCTGTTTCCTGGCTCCCTCTCAATAGCTCGCTCAGACTTCCTTCTTCTACAACACAGGGTCTCCTGTCTAGCTTGATATCACCCATAGCGGACTATACCCTTGCATATCAATCATCAATCAACAAAATGTCCTCATAGACATGCCTACAGGCCAATCTGTGGAAGGCAGTCTGTAACTGAAGTCTCTCCTCCCAGGAGACTTTAGTTTGGGTCAAGTTGACAAACAACCAGCACACCTGATTTCTTATCCATCTCTCTTAAGAGCAAGAAAGAAAGGCGCCTCTTAAGCATAAACATTAACTAAATCTGGTACAAACTTAGTACTTTCTCCTTTTCCTCCAGCAATGGAAATCTCACTGGTAACCACAATTTTCATGCGCAGGTTTTGGGTAGGCTGAGTGAGATGGTCTATTTCCATCCATCTCTTTTTCAAGCTGCAAAGACATAATTTCTCTGAGACACCTTCTCTCTGCATGTGAGACTGAACAGACCAGCAGTGTGTTCTGACATAGGTTAAATATAAACAGTACATATGAAAATACAAAGTACTTAGCATGGTGCATGGAAACCAGAGGGCAGCAAAAAAAAAAACCACTGGAATATGATTATGTAGCATTTTGTAGACACAGAAATTAATGCCAGTCAGTGACGCCCAGCCCTGCTTTCACCTCTCCGTGACAATAAGGATGTCTCTTCCACGAGTACCTATTCAGAAGTGACCTGTTCCATCTCTCTAGGTAGACTTGAAATTCAAACCATTCACTGGGCACATGGACTTAACCGAAAACACATCTCTACATTCATGTCTAAACAATCCACTGAAGGACCCCATAATTAATCCAGTTCAGCCGTTATCACAAAGCTACTAAACATATCATTAAATCGCCAGCGTGGTGCTTTCAGCTCTTTCCCACAATTCGTTTCAAAAATAATCTAAGTACCTAGTAACCAAAGGAGGTTGTCTGTGCAGTAACTCCACCGATCGTATCGTCGCCAGCACTCACAATTACTCTGAAAAGCTAGCATTTTCTTCAGCTTGACTGAATGATCTAGGCAGAACATAAAACATACTCTTCAATAAGAGCAAATTGCTAACAGTCTTTACTAACCAAACAACTGGCATTGTTCTAAAGGTACTGCTATTATCCTTTTTCTCCAGATGAGGAAACTGAGGGTCTAGGGAACTAAGATCAGAGTTTCCCAATTCATAGAATCAAGATTTAGAAGACCGATTCTATTCTGCCGCAGGAATATAAACTCCTTTTTAAAATAATTTTATTATTCTTTGAAAATTCCAAATATATATACAATGTCTTTTGCTCCTTTGTTCTTAGCCACCTCAATTCCCCCCACTCTAACTCCTCCCCATCACATCTTCTTCCTAACACCATGCCCTTTTTTCTGACTCACGGAGGTCAATTGGTGCTCCCACGTGCAATTGAATGGGGCCATCTACTGGAGCATGGGCAACTTACAGGTGGCTTTACTCCCAAAGAAAATTCCCCACATCCCCCCAATAGCCATCATTTGGGGAATGCTTAAGGTTCAAGGAATAAGGAGAGCATAAACTCTTGATAACAAACACTACTAGAGATCTCGACCTCTTTGGGAAAATCTTTCGCAAACTCTAAAGTTTATGTCTGAATTAGAAAGCCAGGAGACACAGAAATCATTTAGCCTTTATGAGTGTGACCTTGGTCCAGTTACTGAAACTTTCTGAGCCATGCTTTCCCCATCCCATAAGGTGAGCATGTACAACCGTGAGTCAGTGCTCAGCTCTGGCCCTCAATAAGCAACTGCCACCCCTGCCCCCTGGTTTCTGTCCTTTTTCAATCTTAACCGGTATATTCTTCTGGAAAGAAAAAAAAAACACCATTAAATCAAACTTGGTCAGTGGCTCAGGCCCTGGTCAGAATAGATAGTTCTATATTCAAAATTATTTGCATTCTTAAACGTTGGTGATGTGTGTGTATTGTAGTCATTGTATCTTCAAAACAATGCCTTACAAGGACTCTGGTTTTATCTGTCAAAATGAAGTCCGTCCTCAGCATCTGTGACGCTTACATACAGGGTAAAACTGGCCACAAAGCCAGGCATGGTCCCCTCCTGGGTGTGTACCCATGAAGCTAGGAGCTAGACAGAATTCCCAGGAAGTCAGCAGCCTGGCAGGAGCCTGGGAATGAGAATGGGTTAGCTGCCTAGGCCCCGCTCAGGAACAAGCTGACTGCCTCCCTTTGTCTCTTACAGCACCTTCAAACAGCTTCTCTACCTCTGAGGGATTCCCCAGCCGAGGAGTCCCCATCCCCCACAGTCAGTCAGATACTCTGACCAGGTCACCAACCACGTGGCTCTCATCTCCTTTTGCAGTGAGTCTTTGTTCCTCCCAACAGGAGTCAGAGCCCATTTCCCAGCCAAAGAATCTGGACATGAGTCATGTCTAGGGGCTCAGAGATGAGGCACGGAGAAAAGTGGCCACTTCCACTATTACCATCGTGGAACTTGTACTATCTGGTGAGGACATCTTAGCTAGGCTCCTTGAAGAGGAGACCTTGTAAAGAGTGAGAACTAGCCAGAAAGACCAGTGGTCAATCACAGAAGTGAGTTTGCACAGACCTTCCAGGCCCATCTAAAGTGGCAACACAGCCTGCAAAGCCCGGTAACCAATCAGCTATGGCTGTGTGCTAAGGAAGGGCTCATCAGGCAAGTTCCTTGCTATAAAAACATCACCAAGTGCGTTTGTGCAAACATAGATGGCAGCTCGATTATGCAAGGTAGCCTCTCCGTGCAATCAAGAGATGGGGTAAACAGAAGCTGTACGAGGCTGCTGCTGGCACAACAGGGCAAATTGTCTCTCCATAAACGTTGTTTCGTGTGCGTGGAAGGATTGATTTCTAAAATAATAGTTAAAAGCATAGCATGATAAATACGGAAACCAGAAAGATGGTACTTTCCCATCGTTATCAGCTTTGTCCGCTGAACTCAAATGTGTGTATTATACTGTCATACAGTGGCTTGGTGGGACACTTTACACCAGCTTCCCCACAAACACACAAGTAAGGCAGAATGCTAGGGTGTTCAGATGGAGACTAGGAAGCTTCCAGTTCCATTATCATCTTCAAGGGTCACCGTCATATATGTGAGCTGTTGTTGACAAAGATATCATTATGCAATGCAGTACTAGATGTTTTAAGCCACTGTACTTTAGGTGCTATATTATACAGCAATAAATGGGAAGAAAAAAAAAAACCCAATGCTTTTCTTCAACCTTCATCATAGATAGAAAGAAATCAGGGAGAAAAAAAAAACTTGTGATCTAAGGCCCAGCAATAAGACACCTTCACTTCAGGTTCTAACAAAAAAACAGTGACCCAAAGAAGCCTCCGGGAAGAGAAGAGGTGATGTGTCTGATTTCCAAGGGATGGTAGTGAAGGATCTTGAGGTCTCTAGTACCAGGGATCAGCAGTGACACTGTGGCCCTACGGAAGTGGCAACAATGTTGCCAAGGAACCACCTCTAGAGATGACTTAAAAGTATTCCTTCTGGCATGTGGCCTCCCAACCTTAATTGGGTACCCTCAGAAGCAGAGACCAAGGCACAGAATTAGGATGTCAAGAGGAAAAAAGAGGAGAAAGAAGTCTGAATGAGTATGAGCAACTGGAGCTCAGACCTCCTGAGGAACCACTGAGGAGCTCTCAAAATGAAGCCCAGAGACTCCACTCAAGTGTGGGAGCTAGGGGGTCGACCCCACAGAATCAACTAAGCAGGGCTCTTGGGGGCTCACAGAGACTGAAGCAGCAACCACGAATCCTGTACGGGTCTGTGCTAGGTCCTCTGCATATACGTTATGGTTGTGTAACTTGGAGTTTTTTTTGGGGGGGGACTCCTAAAAGTAGGAGCCATGGTGTATCTGACTCTTTCACCTGCTCTTGGGACCCTTTTCTTCCTGCTAGGCTACCTTGTCCAGCCTTGGTATGAGGGTTTGTGCCTAGCCTTACTGTAACTTGTTATTCCATGTTTGGTGGACATCCCTGGAAGGCCTACTCTTTCTGAAGGGAAATGGAGAAGCAGACAGGGCGGTAGGCCTGGGAGGGGTGGAAGGAGGGGAAACTATGATTGAGATGTAATATATGAGAGAAGAATACATTTTTTAAAAAAATTAAATAAAAAGACAAGAATGTGAGCATCTCGCTCCAATCTGTTTAGGATGACATCTGACAGCATTAACTGCCTATTCCCTCCAGACTGGTTGCCCTATGAAAGAAATGGGGAAACTTTGGGGTTTCTAGAGAAACCCTGAGCCCCCAAAACGGGAACAGAGATAAAACTCTTAGGGCAGGAGTAATCCTTATGCAGCAGGACAGCTGTCACTGAAGTTAGAGGCGCCGGTGAAGACGGAAGATGAAGACAGGCACGTCTGCTGTGTTTCCCCACTTCCCTCCAGCCGTATGCAGGCTGATGAGATGAAGCTGGCACAACAGGCTCAAACTGGAATGCTTGCCCATGCCGCTGGTGTGAACACCCCTACGCCTGCTGAGTTCAAGCCACCAATACTGACCCGCAACTTAAAAAAAAAAAAAGAAGAAGAAGAACTCGCCCAGCGTACAAATGCTGACCAGTTTGGAATGGAGTCTCCAGGGTCTGGAGACTTGGCCCCCTTGGAAAAGTGTTTGCTATTCAAGCATAAGGACCCGAGTTCAATCCTTGGCACCCATATATGGCTGTAATTCTAGGGCTGAATAAGGGAAGGCAAGAGGGTCCCTAGAGGCCACTGGATAGCCAGTATAGCTGAGTCAGTGCGCTTCAGACTCAGAAAAGAATCCTTTCTCAGATAGATAGATAGATAGATAGATAGATAGATAGATAGATGGATGGATGGATGGATGGATGGATGGATGGATGGATAGACAGATAGATATAAAAAATGATCAAGGAAGAAGCCAAATGGCAACTCAGCTTCAACATATTCACACACATGCATCCTCAAACACATGAACACCCACGCACACATACACACACGTGCATACATACATACACACATGTGTACACATACCCATGCTTTTAAAAATGAAGCCCTTTTCTACAAAAGCTAACTTAGAATGCTAAACCAAAAGCTTGAGCATTGAACAGCAGCCGCCAAGAAGGAAGAATAATACACAGGTTGGAAGCTAAGGCTTGGGCAAGGCCACCAGGCTTCATAGATTAATATATGCTTTTAAGCAACTTCTCCAAACTGCGATGTCCCTGGGCCTTTTCTACATCTCGGAACAGGAGTTCTGACCCCCAGACTAGGGAATGCCATTGAAGTCTGCAGAAACCTTGAGGGAGGGGTTGGGTAAACAATAACAGAGTGTCTTCCAACAAGAAAGTCTTTTCAATGTCAGAAAATTCTCCTTTGCCTGCAAACCAAACCCCTGTGCGGCAGTTTAAATGTTTTTCCTCCGGTTTTCCTTGTGTTGGAGGCAGAACAATTATCCACAACCTTCTACAAAGTAACTTTCCAGATACTTGAAGGCTTTTCTCCTCCCGAGGAAACAGTCCGAGGTTGGCCTCTTGTCAGAAATTCAATTTTCAGACACTTTAACCTTCTCTGGGGCTTTCTTCCTAACCTTGCCCACACTCTACCTGTCCTTATTAGCTATGGAACCCAGCCTGGGCCAGGCTTCTTGTGAGTGTTGGCTACAGGGGAGAAAAGGAAGCATGGGGCCTCTCAGCCGGTGGTGTGTCTCAGGGCTGTGCACAGGGCCAGTCATTAGCACTTTCACCACAGTGACAAGATAGTTGGGACAGAAAGAGATGCCTTTAGGATGTGGCCACCTCACCCCCTTCACAGCGATCCCAAAGCAGGAGACACATGCTTAGTCATTTCTGTACCCCAGCAGCCAAAGACCTGGCTGTCACTGCCCACCCTCCCACCAGGAGCTCAGCCCAAATGCCATTTTTGCTTAACACCAGGATGTTGGCATATTCTTTCAAGTTTCAAAAGTCAGACCCACCAGAGGGAAGTTGTTTAAAGCTCAGAAAGGACACTAAATTCAAGAAGTCATCGAAGGGACACAGGGACAGGTCAGTGGTAAAGACCTCATGGTCTTCCTGCAGAAAACTTTGAGTCTAGTTCCCAGCATCCATACCAGACCCTCAGAAGTCCCTGTAACTCCAGCTCCAGGACAGCCAGTGCCTGCTGACCTCTGTGGACCTGAGCGCATGTGCATATACCCACACACATACACATTTCTTCTTTCTTGCTCAGTTTGATTTGATTTTTCCAGACAGGGTTTCTCTTTGCATCCTCGGCTGTCCTGGAACTCACTTTGTAGACCAGGTTGGCCTCCAACTCAGAGCTTCCCTTACCTCTGCCTCCTGAGCACTTGGATTAAAGGTGTGCTCCACCAAACCCAGCTATTCATAATTTTAAAATAACAGTAAATCCCAAAAGAAGACATTACAAAAATGAAGGATTTTGACCTCTGTCCCTCACTAGTATATGGACGCCCAAATTTAGACTCAAATGATGTTCTTGAAGAGTACTCCCAATCCCGTAGACACACAGCACGAGCACAGTTATACATGTGAGTCACGCGTATAACTCACTTTGTAGACCAGGTTGGCCTCCAACTCAGAGCTTCCCTTACCTCTGCCTCCTGAGCACTTGGATTAAAGGTGTGCTCCACCAAACCCAGCTATTCATAATTTTAAAATAACAGTAAATCCCAAAAGAAGACATTACAAAAATGAAGGATTTTGACCTCTGTCCCTCACTAGTATATGGATGCCCAAATTTAGACTCAAATGATGTTCTTGAAGAGTACTCCCAATCCCGTAGACACACAGCACGAGCACAGTTATACATGTGAGTCACGCGTATAACTTCACCTTTTCTAGTGGCCGTATTTCTTTTAGCGATAAGGTCCCATGTAGCACAGGTTACCCTTGAGCTTACCACCCAGCCAAGGGTGATCTTGAACTTCTGATCTCCTTTTCTATACTTCCTGAGTGCTGAGACATACAGGCATACACCGCCTCTGCCAGTTTGGGTGACCCTAGGGACTGAATCCAGAGCTTTATGCAGGCTGACACTTATCAACTGAGCTACATCTCTACCCCTCCACAGCAGTTGTATTTTTTTTAAAGAGAAAGAGGTGGAATTTATATTAAAACATATTTTACTTCACTGAGCATATATCATTCCCACGTATAACCAACACTCTCCAAATACAGAAATATTCTACATTCTTTTTTTTTTTCTCTCTTTCCTATAGGGAGTCTTCAGAACCTCCTATATATTTGTATTCATGGCACATTTCTGTTTGGCCCAACCATATCCCAAGCACTAATTGTCACCAAAAGAGGCGGCCCTGGTTAAAAGTATTGACCCTCAAAGGGGAGTCCCTGGAAAGGCGGCAGCAGATATGCAGAGGCTTCTTCTCTCCAGGGGAAGAACTCCAAGGCTGGCCTTTGGGGAACTTGCTAGAAATGCAAAATATAAGAGGCCACAATAGAAGAACTGAGTCTAACTCGGTGTGCGGCTGGGCAACTGGTGCTCTTACAAGGCCTCAGGGTACATGCAATGCACAGCCAGGCTTGAGAACTGTGGGTCTGTGTATCCCACACCAGAAATGCTTGATCTGCTCTTGCTTCCCATCATCCCCAGTGTCTATTGGGGACACGAATCTTTAAGAAACTAACTTTCTGCATCTTCCTGTTGCTAGGGAGCTTATAATAGCAAACCTTGTTCCCAGGAGATATGTTTTTATTTTTATTTTGGTGCCAATTAAATGAGTTTTCCATTGGCATGCTCCTTTATCTAGAATGATCCGTTTTATTCTTCTTCCCCCTTTATGTTTGGGGCTGCTTCTTTTGTTTTCTTCGCCTTTTATACCAACCACAACCTTATGAGATCCACTGATCGTGACGTCATTTGCCATCTATTTGGCGTTCAAATTTAACTGGGAACCTTGTATTGTTTCTGATAGATCTATTCATGGCTTTTCCAGCCTTCTAATTCTGAATTCCTTCATGGCCAGATTCCGAGGGCCTCTAGGGAAACAGGGTGGGGGTGGGAGCTACTGAGGAGCCATAGTGAGAACTAGAGGCTTTGGGTCCCATTCCCCAACAACTTGACTCAAAAAAAAAAAAAGCCCTAGATAAAGCCAGCTGCCCAAATGTCTTTCCTGACTTCCCAAAGATGACTCCTTTGGCTTCCAATAAGTGCCAGCTGCCTCTCAAGATCAAGCTCTCAAAAAAAAAAAAAAATCAAATTAAACAAAGCGAACACTGTCCGTCAATCAGAGCTGAACAAATGCACACACTTAGCACCCAGCTCAAATTGGACCTCCAGATTTGCGCTATTGAAAAGGAAATTGGCCTCACTTGCTTCAAAACAGCCCCAAAGTGGGGAAATTAATACAGAAGACGCCAAGTCATAATGAAATCTGGCAACGGGAGTGGGTTGTGTGGCATCATCCAATTACAGCAAACATAGACACTGCCCAGGGGGAGAAGCCAGTCTGGACAACAGGCAAAATTAGGACCCTACACGGCAATTACCAGCCGAGAGAGGAAATGTGTTAGGATGGTACGAAAATCACAGCTTGACGAACGCAAACACCCCAGCAACTGCAAAGAATCTCCACTCCACATAACTCCCAAATAAATGTTCTCAACACACACCAGACCTTGAGCTCCTCCTGCTGACAAAAGCCCTTTAAAACCAGACCTTGGCTTGTGTGTCACCTTTTCTGCTACCCAGCATGGCCCCTCTGCAATTCCACATTACTGCTGAACGGATGCAGGTCTAGAGGAAATCTCCCCATCGCTAACCTGGTGCATTTTTCTTCTCCTGCTGGTAGACTATACAGAGCCGGTGCTCAAGGACAGCCATGATTAACCTGCAGCAAACGGAGGTCTTCTGGAGAACCAAGATGACACCAAGGTCCTGGTGAGAGAGAACTAGAGAATGGTAGACGAGAATGGAGAAGGATACCAGAAGAACAGAGGGAGAAGATTCCAGCAGTTCCCCAAGTATCCATCCACATGAACCAAATAACCAAATGCTGAGAAAGTAAAGAGATGCCTGCGGTGCTCTGGACTCTGCTTGAGTGCATAATCAGGTAACATCGTTTTAGGGAGCCCTGAAATCTCTTCCACACTTAGGGAAGCATTAACAAAGAGTTGGTGCTGGATGAAGTGGCTTTAACCTGATCTTTCAGTTCAGAGTTTCCTCTGCGAGTCATTCATCCGTGAGATTGATGGCTTTGATTTCTGAACTTGCTAATTGGCAAGAACTAACATCTCACAAAGGCAGCAAAAAGACAAGATAGTGAGATCCGCCTGCCTCTGCCTCCCGAGTGTGGGGATTAAAGGCATGTGTCACCACACCCAGTGGCTGATACTTTTTCTAAGGAAGATTCGTATGGTATAAACGCAGCCTTCAATGAGAGAGAGAAAACTGGGAAAGCGCAAGTTGCAAGAATTCAAAGGACCGAAGCTGCATGCAACATCCTCAGAGGGTTGTGTGTCTAAAATGAGTCTGACTGTCCTGGGAGTTCCTTCCCTGGGGAGATATAAACACCCATCCCCTCCTCATAAGATTGCAACGTGAAACCCTAACCCCAAGGTACACTCTAGGGAATCAGTGGGTCCACGGGGCTTCCTTACACAGCATGGATGAGAAGCGGCTATGGGTAGAGTGCAGGTGACTCCAAGGCAGCCACACTGGGCCATTTTCACGCAGCATGAATGAATGATGGCTTCCCTCTAGCCACATAGACGAACCCTTTCTGTTAACCTTCCCCAACCTGGATCCTCTAGCACCTTCAGGGTTGTGAGCAATTGGGGGAAAATTGCACACAAACATCTTGGGAGGGCAGTTAGAGTCCTGGGTAACTCTCTCTCCACTCTCCTTCTATGAGGGAAGGTGGCAGTCGACAGGCTAATCATAATGGTCTCTTACAAGCAGCACAGGTGATCTGGGGAAGAGATCTGACAGAGGTTGTTTTCCTTGGCGGACAGAACTCTACAACACCAGGTGAAGCCGGGCGGTGGTGGCGCACGCCTTTAATCCCAGCACTCGGGAGGCAGAGGCAGGCGGATCTCTGTGAGTTTGAGACCAGCCTGGTCTACAAGAGCTAGTTCCAGGACAGGCTCCAAAACCACAGAGAAACCCTGTCTCAAAAAACAAAAAAAAAGAAAACTCAGCTGAGTACTGCTGTGGGACAAGGGTCTGTACCCTGTCACTTGTATTTTAATAAAATGCTGATTGGCCAGTAGCCAGGCAGGAAGTATAGGCAGGGTGACCAGGCAAGAAATAGAGGTGGGACAATGAGAACAGGAGAATTCTGGGAAGAGGAAAGCTCAGTCTGCAGTCGTCATAGAGGAAGCCAGACACAGAGCAAGCAAGATGTAACTCTCTCACTGTTATAAGGTACCAAGTCAAGTGGCTAACATAGAAAAGAATAATGGGCCAATTAAAGATGTAAGAATTAGTTAGCAAGAAGCCTGAGCTAATAGGCTGACCAGTTTATAATTAATGTAGACCTCTGTGCGTTTCTTTGGGATTGAACGGTTGTGGGACCAGGAAGGACAGAAACCTTGGTCAACAGATTACTGAAGGTATTCAGGAACACTTCCATGATATAAATCCTGTCTATGACAAACATGTCCTGTGATCAAAGAACAGCAGACCACAATTGAAGCTCACGTTGATGTCAAGACTACCTTTGGTTATCTGCTGTATCTACTCCATGTTGACTTTACTACAAAACTCAAGATATTGAGAGCATACTAAGATACTAAAAGACATCCTGAGCTCAGTACCATGGAGGATATTCAAGCCTACAAGAAGATGACAGGAGGAAGTCAAGACTTGAGAGGTGCAGAGAGCTGTCTTGAAAGAAGCAGTCAGTAAACTGATTTCTGGCAGCTTTGGGAAAGGCACAACAATGCCTAGGTGGCCTGTTTATGATGATGAAGCTGGCATTAGAACTGCAAACCTCCATGCAGATTCATGAAGGAAAGTGGTCATTCTGGAAAAGCTGCTGGAGACAAGACAGGTTCTAAAACAGGACACACCAATGAGAGCAAACCACCAGGCTAAGATCCATTTATAGTTCAAACTTTTAATAATCACAAATAAAATGTCTTTCTTGTTAGAGTCAGAAGATGGCTCAGCCAATAAAGTACCCATCTTTCAAGCATGAGGACCTAGGTTTGATACTTAGGATCTGTGTAAAAGTTGGGCAAAGTGGTAATCCCAGAGGCAGAAGCAGGAGGATTCCTGGGACCCAATGTCCACCTAATTAGGGGATGTAAGACCAGTGAGAGAGCCTGTCTCAAAAAAGTCACGTAGAAAGTAACTGAAGAACAACAGCCTGGGACATCTTCTGCACCATCCCCCCGCAAAAAAAAAAAAAAAAAAAAAAGAGGTAAAAGTGATTTTCTTCATTTGTTCTGTTACAGGCAGTGCAGCTCTTTACACAAGGGTTAAGTGTCAATTGAACTAATGTGAGAAGTTTAGGCTCTGTGTCACCTTCAAGAGGCCAATAGGAAATAAAATAAAAAGATATAGCAAGGGTATGTATGAGTCTCAAATAGATGATGTAACAGGAAGGAAGAAGCTGTTATTTTTATGAGCAAAGTATATTTTGAGCCAGGAAACTTAAAAGATTGGCAGGACTTCTCATAGAAAACTTTTCTTTTGGTTATATTTAAAAGAAATAGGCATCAAAGTATTTTATTTTGGAAGGGTGGAGCCCATGGAACTTCCTTAAACAAAGAAGTAAATTGCTTTAGCAAGGAAAACATTAGGGTTGGAGAAATTTATTGGTGTTCAACTATTACTAAAAAGAGATTTGAGGGAAATTAAACAAAGAAAAAGGACAGAGACCTGAATAGGGGACATGTGGGTACTTAAAGGGGAAACCTAGAGAGTAATTTCCATGTTAGAATGGCCAAGATGGGTTTAACAGTCAGCAAAATACTGTCTGCAATTTGAAATGTGATTCTAAACCTTTGGTAACATATGTGAGATCTTCTGTAGTTGGAACCTTGTGAATTGGAATAGAGGGTGTTTGCAACCACATTCAAGATGATGTGGGACAAGGGGGGAAATGACATAAAGATGGCTAAACATTTGCTGGAACTCTTGTTCCAGCAAGAACAGGAAATCAGAGTGAGAAGCCAACACAAGAGAATTTGAAAAAAGAAAACAACAACAAAAAAACAAAAACAAAAACAAAAAAAAAAAACAATCCCTCAGAAGTAGGAAGGGCAAACCAGTGTCTTTCTGACCTAGACAAAATTAACCCCTGTGGTGGTAAATAGCGATTGTCAAATTGACAGGATCTAGAATCTCTTAGCAAACAATCCTCTAAGTGTGCCTGTGAGGGGTTATATAGTTCTAGCTGATTAGAGTAAGAAGACTCATTCTAAATGTAGGTGGGATTATTCCATAGACAGGACCCAGGCTACATTAGGAGAAAGTCAAGTGTGTAATGCGCAGTCATCACTGTCTGTTTCCTCAATGTGGCTACAGTGTGCCTCATGGTCTTACTGCCTTGACTTCCCCACAATGGTAGACGGCACCCTTAACTAACTGGGAGCCAAAATAAACCCTATCATCCTTAAATTGCTTCAGCTGAGATATTTTATCACACTGACAGAAAAAAGTAACACAAGCCCCAACACTATAGATATTTGATTTGTACCTCCAGAATCAAAGCCAGTGAATACTGGAGAAGAGGAAAACAGGGAAATGAGGGTGGAGAGGGTAGAAAGGATGAGAGAGAGAGAGAGAGAGAGAGAGAGAGAGAGAGAGAGAGAGAGAGATTGAACTGAACAAGAACAAGGTTGAAGGGGAAAAACAGGAATCCAATGACTGTTGTATCTGGCGTTGGTTTAGTTCTGAAGAATGTGCATCATTTCGACATCATGGACAGGAAGCAAAACTGGTACTGAGGAAGGAACAAGTAAAGGGTAAAACAAAGCAGATGGAAGAGACACAAATAAATAATTTGGTACCTACAGTGTATGGGGATGGCAGATTTTAAACATGTTAAAAAGAAGTCCTCAAGTCCCTCAGCATCAGGACTTCTTCATTAAATAGTCTTGACCATTGACCTAACTCTCTCTGAGACTCTCTCCTCCTATAAAAAGAAGGTAATAATAATAATACCCTCTGGACAGAGCTGCTGTGGCAAGTAACTGAGATAATCACATGTGTTTATGAGAGTTCTCTATGTCTCTAGACATGAATGACTGGATAGTCTGGGACCAACAACCACACTGAGACAAAAACAATTGAACAAAAAATTGTTTTCCAGAAACAAAAAAAAAATCTATTTGGCAGCATTGGAGTATTTAAGAAAGAATTTGAAGGTCACAATGTGGAGAATAAGAGATATTAAAATAGGTGACCCTGGCATGCTGTGGCCTTCTGTTCCCTTGTGCCAATTGCTAGCTCTGAAAGTAAAATAAAAGTTGATGGGTCAAAAATGTAAGAACAGTCCAGAGTAGCACAGGTTGAGGGTCAGAGGATTGATCTGAATACAGCCACTGATGTAGTAGGAGCGGTGGGCTGCGTTCCTGCCCAGCGCCCGCACGGCTAGCTTTATACCTGAAATAACAACACACAAATTGTATTCATTTAAACACTGCCTGGCCCGTTATCTGTAGCCTCTTATTGGCTAACTCTCACATCTTGATTAACCCATTTCTAATAATCTGTGTAGCACCACGAGGTGGTGGCTTACCAGGAAGGATCTTAACCTGTGTCCATCTTGGAGAGGAGAGCTATAGCGTCTGCCTCACTTTCCTTCTTCCCAGCATTCTGCTCTGTCTACTCCGCCTACCTATGTTCTGACCTATCAGGGCAAGCAGTTTTCTTTATTAACCAGTGAAAGTAACACATAGACAAATGACCCTCCTCCATCACACTGATTCGTGTGCTAGAATCTTCGTCCCTGGTATTGAGGTGGTAGGAACCAACCGGTCTCGCTGAACATAACGGACAATGAGGACTACTGAGAACTGAAGAACAATGGCAATGGGTTCTTGATCCTATTGCACGTAATGGCTTTGTGGGAGCCCAGGTAGTTTGGATGCTCACCTTAATAGACCTGGATGGAGGTGGGTGGTCCTTGAACCTCCCACAGGGCAGAGAAACCTGCTTGCTCTTTGGGCTGAGGAGGGAGGAAGACTTGATTGGGGGAGGGGAAGGGAATGGGAGGTGGTGGCGGGGAAGAGGCAGAAATCTTTAATAATTAAATAAATTAATTAATAAAAATAAATAAATAAATAAATAAAAAAGGCAGGGTCTATATGTCATGGCAGGCTACACCTCCATGGATGAATGCTCAAGACCTGCAGAAGGAGATTAGTTCCTGCAATAAAGGGTTTATGAGAGAGTACCCTCAACCCTTCCCCTGCTTTCCTTTTTATCTCCTCGTTCAACCTCTTCTACATCAAACCCATGATGTGCTGATACTCATCAAAAGTCCCTTGTTGTGGAATATTTGTTTAACTACACAATGATGTGTTACATTTGTTTATGTTGAGGAATACTGTTTTAGCTATGTAAAGGTGTGTTACAGTTGTTAATATTGCCTTTATTTAATGATGTAAAGATGTGCTGCTTTATCTGTCTAAGACACCTGATTGGTCTAATAAAAAGCTGAAACAGCCAATAGCTAGGCAGTAGAGGGATAGGCAGGCTGGTAGGCAGAAAGAATACATAGGAGGAATCTAGGCTCAAGACAAGAGGGGAGAGAGAATGAGGGAGGAAAAGAGAGAGATGCCCAAGCCAGCCAGGCAGCTGCCAGACAGATACAGGGAAAGCAGGAAAAGTTGAACATACAGAGTGAAAGAAAGAAAGAAGCCCTGAGGCAAGCGTAGATGAAGAGAAACAGGTTAAAATAAGTTATAAAAGCTAGTGGGACAGGCATGAGATAAGGCTGAGCATTCATAGCTAATAATCAGTCTCTGTGTCATGATTTGGGAGCTGGTTGGTGGCCCAAAAGAAAGCCTGTTACAATCCTTCACCACAGCTCAGCCAACACCAGCTCAGGGCTCTCCAGTTTCCAGAATTATGAACTAAACAAAACTCCCTTCTTTATAGAACCCCAACTGAATATTTTTCATAGTGAACAGAATGGACTGGAATAGTCTATCAATACAGATGGGCCCCATTGAGCACAAAGAGTAAATCAGGATTGGATCAACTCCCACAGAAAATGGAGTTGAAGTCAACGAAATCTAAGTACATTAAGGTTCTCTGCCTTTTGGTCTAACCTGCTGCATCAAGAAAAAGGCAGTGTTCTCTGGGCTAGGCACAACCCAGAGCCACAAATTATCTTTACGTTTTTCATCCAGAATGCCCAGTATGTAATAAAAAATGATCAGACAGGAGCTGGAGACATGGCTCTTTAGTTAGGAGCACATATTGTCACTGCAGAGGGCTGAAGGAATATTTCCTGGAAGCTACTGCATGGCCCTCATCTGTCTGTAACTCCGGCACCAAGAGATCCAACACCCTTTTCTGGCGTCCATGGGCACTGTGTTACATGCACAAACCCATCCTCAGACATGTATATATGCACAACATTTAAAAATAAAATCTTTTAAAAAGAATGAGAAAAAACATAATTGAGAGACAAAATCTGTTAAAAAACAAATAAACAAAAAAATAACACAAACACAGAAAATCCAGACGCTGGAGATATCCGACCTTAACTTGAATGTAGGTGTTAGTATGCTCAAAAGATTAATCTACAAGAGATCACATTTTTAATCACAGAATGGAAACTGTATGAGAAAGAATTCAGTGTAAATTCTAGAATCAAAATGTGCAGTTCCAGACCCCAAGCAGTCAATGGTTGGGTTTAACAGCTGAGGAATTGCAGCTGAGAACTGGTACCCTGAAAGACAAGGTCAGAAGAATGGACATGCACACCCTGACAGATGAAAACTAAGAGCTGAGAGGGAGAGACATACAGGATACAATAAAGAGGTTCGGATTATGTGATATTTTGAGGACAGAGGACTGAGCAGGAGCAGTATTTGAGGGAATGACAGAGACTTAGAAAATTCACGAAAGGAATCAAGTCACACATTGTAGGACCCCAGGGGGTTTGTTTTCAAAGGAGATCTAGTCATGAGAAACTGCTACTGAAAAAAAGAAAGAAAGAAAAAGAATCAAAAGCCAACAGCAGGATCTGCTGCATAGGATTTTTCAAGGTCTTCAAAAATAGTCATTCCCAGCTCTGATTTTACAGACCGGGTGTCGACTGACTACCAAAAGGAAATAAGCACAGTTTGTTTCTAGATACCAAAGGAAATTTGAGCTGAGAGGCAAGTGTTCAGACCATTTTAATTAGGATTGCCGTGATAGAGGAGGCACTGGGTGGAACTAGCACATTCAAGAGGTGGTCCTGATGGCCAAGGAGAAGAGGGAAGCAAGGTCGGGTTCAGAAGGAAGGAGAGTTCCGACTAAACTAACCTAACAAGATTCTCCTTGAGAGCAGGCCAGGCCAATCGTCAGTCCCCTGGGGGATGGTGGAAGATGAACAAGCCAATGAATAATGGACGTTAAGAGTTGACCAGAGCACTAGGGAGGCAGAGACAGGCGGATCTCTGAGTTCGAGGCCAGCCTGGTCTTCAAAGGGAGTTCCAGGACAGGCTTCAAAGCTACAGAGAAACTCTGTCTCAAAAAAACCAAAAAAAAAAAAAAAAAAAAAAAAAAGAGTTGACCAGAGATGGAGGGTGAGCAAAAGAGAGCTGATCAGACTGAAACAGTACAATCTTGATAAAATGAGACGATCCAGGGCAGGGAGATGGCCAGTGCAGGGAGGACCTGAGTTCAGATCTTCAGCACCCACATAAGATGAGCGTGGCAGCCCATGTCTGTAACCCAAAGGGGGAGGGTCTGAGAGAGATGGATCTCTGACACTCACTGGCCAATCCGAGAGCGTCAGGTCCACAATGAGACTTTGTCTCAAAAACCAAAAAGTGGAGAGAGAGAGAGAGGGGGAGGGAGGGAGGGAGGGAGGGAGGGAGGGAGGGAGGGAGGGAGGGAGGGAGGGAGAAGACATGAGTGAGCTATCAACTCTGGCCTAGTCATATTTGCGCACATGCACGTACGTACTCCTCCTCACCCCACTCCTACCCCCTATACACATAGGCAAAGCTGCGATTCCTAGCTGAAAGAGCATTTGAGAGGCACCACAGAAACTCGGCCTACAAGATAACCTTTTATATTGTAGCCGTTTTCATGTACTGTTTTCCTTCGGATTTGCTATAAATTGCTCTATCTCTGAGCTACATCCCAGATTCCCAGAGAATGTTTTTAAACAACAAACAGCCAGTATATCACTCACCTCACGTAAAACTTACTAGCGCTTTTACTGGTAGGCAAAAAAGTCAGAGGAAAGAAGGACACAAAAGGAGGTAGGCTGGACAGAAGGTCAGAAATAAAATAACAACATCGAAGAGGAGAATCAGGAAGAAAATGAAATAAAGGAAGGAGGGAAAAAAGATAGAGGGAAAACGAACCCACTGGACAATAGCCTCAGTGCCAGGCCAGCCACAAGTCAGGATGAGAGGGCAGGGGACAACCAACTCAAGGGCAGGGAGGACACAGTGTTTGCTAACAAGCCATTGTTGTTTGGTCTGAATTTCTGAACATACTCCATGCTGAGCGTACGCCACTTGATTTACATGCAAATATAACTAATGTGCTCCGAGAACTTACGATTCAATATGCGTTCAAAAGCGTTTTCTGGGCCCGCTCTTCATTCAGCTCTCCTACCAAAAATATCAAACTGACGATCCAGCACATCTCAGTCATCCTCACAGTGAACTTGGGGGAAAATATGAAATTCTAGGAAACTGTTGTCATTGTTCGTATTTTGTGGTCTCGTGTTGGAACTCGTATAGAAAAATAGGAGGCCTGCCTAATAAGCATGGCCCTAAATTATAGTCTGTATAGTTTTGGCCACACGATAACCCTGCTTTTCATTACGTCAGTAAGGAGGATGTACGGCAACACGTGTGTGTGTGTGTGTGTGTGTGTGTGTGTGTGTGTGTGTGTGTGTGCGGGGGGGGGCGGGGGTAGAATACTATCCAGTTTTACATAATCTTTTTTTTAATCTTCCAAAATTTTTTCCAGGAGACCAAGCAATGCCCTCATCTTTACAACTGAAAACACGTGGTTTAGATAAGGAGAGAGTAGGTCTCTCCCTGAGACAATGCCCATCCCTAAAACCTGGGGACCAAGATCTCAGAGACAGTGGTGGTAACTAGACCAGAGCCTGCTCAGGAGGGCTTCGTAAGATGAGATTGGAGGGGGAAACGGGCGCTAAATTCTATACCTGACAGCACACTCCTCAAGGAGCAGGATCGAATTATGGAAAATTTCAACATCTTCATTTGTTTTTGCAAAGGCTTTGGGCCTGCTGCTCTTCACTTCTGCTTGACCTTGTGGGCTAACACTGACTTCATTGGTCAATGTTGGTCATGAGAGACCGCAAACAAGGATGGGAACCCAAATGAGAGGGTGTCTTCCTGCTACAACAGACGCTCCTCAGAGAAGAAGCACGCTCTGGGGTCCAGACGGCCCTTTCTGGGTACTAACGACACACTGAGCATCCTAATCTTAGAGAGGAGTGTGGTCAAGTATTTGCTGCAAAGACAAATTCCAGACATATTGAGAAGCTAAAAGCCGTTAAGACGTGGTTGCCATCCTCAAAGACTCCAAGTCAAATTGGAAAAATGGGAGGGACGGGAAGAGTTAATTAGGTAACAACACAGGGTTAGTTAATAAAAACAACAACAAAAGACAAGTCGTGACGAAATGTGGCTGTAATTTCCAGATGAACGGCCCAACTAATACCGCAAGAGAATGGATAGATGACTTCAAGCTGGGTTGAATATGAAAATGTTCATAAAGGAAGCTGGAATCAAACTGAGCCTCACTTATGAGAAATAATCATCAGAGCTACGTGTGACCACCAGCATCCTGTGCTTCCGATATGGACCTCCTCAGACAGTAGCATGAATCTTCATAGGGTTGGTACTCTTGTCTCCGTTTTGCAGAAGGGAAAAAAATAAAAAAACAAGATTCATTAAGACTGTGTAATGTTGCCCAGAATCAGAATTCAAACTCAAGCTCACCCCATAACATACTTACTTGGTTACTTGGGATGCCATTAAAGGCCTCAATAAAAACACATGGCGGCTGGGAGTACCAAATACACTGTAGTGGCTGAGAGATCAGTTGGAGCCCTCGAGATGGAAATTTCCGGAGAACAGAATGATACAGTCATCTAAGCAAATGGAGCCTGCCCTGCTACATTTATAAGTCACCAAATTATAAGTAGCAGGTGCTGTTGCAGAGCTGAGTTAAAGAGGACGTAACCATTCAATTCAAAATATTTCTCTCTGCCCAACTCGTGGCTCAACAGCACTGAATTCCTACTGAAGAAAAGCACAAGACTTCTAGTAGTCTCCATTCTGAACCCAGAATAATCTACATATGATTTTGCATAAGTTTGCATATCGAGTTCCAAAGCTCCCCCCTCCCCTTGATTATATAGGATGTTAATTAATTGACCAGTGCAACCTCGGGCAGTTTCCCCTCCCGTGCCTCCTTAGCCTGGTACCCACCTAAGGTGCAGACTTCTCACTGCAGGGAGAATCAAAGGCCATTCTGGCAGGAAACAGTTGACACCACTGCTGATCAGCCTCTGCTCCAAGGCTTTGGAGGAGAAAGCCTGCCCAACCTTGTCCAGAAGAGTGACAGTGAGCACCTGGCCTCCTGATCCCTGCCCGCCCTCCCTGCGGCTCAGAGGCAGAGATGAAGTGTCCCAAAGCCCTTGGACTTGAAATGATAACTCAGGAGACAAAGGAGGTGGGGGAGAAAAGTAGCCTTGAATCACCTCCGGAAACAAAAGAAGAGCTAAAGATAGAAAGGAGAACAAGGACATCACAGCCAAATGGGCTCAGGGAAGGCTTTCAACACTTCTGCCTTCTCTTTGTTCAGTGGTCCGTTGAAAGCTACTCCATACCCAAAGCCCCAACGCCATGTGAGACGGACAGTCCCCTAGCCTGGAAGGGGACTGCAAGTTCCCTAGAGTGCGGTGGAAAGGACAGTCACCAGACCTGCATGACAGCCACATCAGTTTCCGAATTCCTCTCTCGGGCCAGGCTCCACCTACATTCTGAACCCTGTCTCTTATCAAGCCCCATACACTGCCAGGCAGCAGAGATCTGTTGTGCAGAGTTGGCAAAACTGAGGACTCTCCATTCCTAGGAAGCCAGGCCTGACTGTGCCAATGCACAGGTCCCTGAAAACCGAAAAGGGTCACCTATTTAGCATCTAAAATGCCTCCCTCCTCAGCCCATTTTTTTTTTTTTTGGATGTAAGAATGACATCAAAATGCTACCTCCCTTTGAGTTCAGAGGACAACTGCCTAGACCAGCGAATGATTTTATCAAAGATGGGCTGATGGAACAGAGAAAAGAGGGGTCGTTCTCTCCCTCAGAAAGCATCATGCCCACAGACCACTGTGGCCTGGTCTTGTCTGGGTTTCTTCGCCTTTGTTGTTGTCGTTTTGTTGTTTGTTTAGACTGAAGTTCCCTATCTACAGTCTGGTCTGAAACTCACCATGTAGCCTAGGCTGGTCTCAAACTCCTAAGCCTCCTGCCTCAGCTTCTTTAATGCTAGGATCAACGCATGTGCCGCCACATGCGGCTCGTAAAGCCAACCTTGGAAGGCAGGCCAGGTGTGAGTATTTTGAGATATTCTGGAGGTAAAAGAAATGTGTATACAGAGCCCCATAGCTCTTGATGATGAAGGAACAGTAGAATCGCCAGGCCCGATATTACTAAGGCATTTGACTACAGGGATCTCTGTTAACTAATTATGTAGCTGGTTTGGGGGCCCTACATGAGATTTGAACTAGTTCCATGTGGCAGGCAAAGGAGTAGCAAGGTAACTGTTTGGGGGCCCATGACTGAAGTCCTCTGCAAGCATGAGGACCTGAGGGAAGGCCAGTAAAAGACTGTCTCAAAAAACAAGGTAGAAAATATTTATCCAAGGTTGATGATCTCTGGCCCCCACACATATGCACACAAATGTGCACACACACACACACACAAAGGGAGATTGCTATTGTTTAAAAGCATTGAACTTGAAAAGACAGAAAAAGTACAGCTATAAAACCACAATTTTTTGTTTTAGAAATAAATATGACCACCATTATTTGCATAAACCATTACCATTTATTACCTAATTAATATACAACAAAACAATAATCATGAATATTATTGGTAGATTAAGTTTTAACATTTATTTATTACAACCCTGAAATGTTTATGTAAATGTAATGGGGCAACATTATTAATATTCTTGGGCTTTCTCTTCCCACTACCTCAAAAATATATTCTAGGTTCCTGTACTCAGGAACTGCCCTTTCCTTTTAAGGGCAGGAGGAGCTTTGCCTTTGCTGGGTGTGTGACTGGGAGCTTTTGAGAAATCAGTCTGGGAAAAAAAAAGAATGGGAAATAGAAAAAGACAGAAGCAGCAGTACTTGTCAATAGTCCTAAAAGGTGGTTCCGGACAACGCAAAGGAGGGGCACTCTGGAGAAGCAGACATATGAAGACCCTATCAAACGGGAAGGTGATCAGCTGCTGCAGGTTTTGCATCTGATTCGTGGTGTGTGGCGGTTTGAATAGGAATGGCCTCCACAGGGTCATACATTTAAATCCTTAGTCACCAGGGAGTGGCACTGAGTGAGATGGATCAGAAATATTAGGAGGTATGGCTTTGTTGGAAGAGGAGTGGGCTTTGAGATGTCAAGAGCCCACACCAGGTCCTGTCTCTCTTTCTCTGTTGCCTGCATGTCAGGATGTAAAGCTCTCAGACACTGCCCTAGCACCAAGCCTGTCTGCTTCCTGCCCTGATGATCCTAGTGTAACCCGCTGAAACTGTAAGCAAGACCCTAAGTAAAAGCTCTTTTATAAGAGTTGCCTTGGCCACGGTGTCTTTCCACAGCAGCAGGACAGTGACTAGGACGTGGTGACTGAAAAGGTAAAGAGGTGTTGGGAAACCGACTTCTGGTTCCAGGGTTTCCTCTTCGACTGTGAAATGGAATCTGGGCCATATGTGGTCACAGTTCCAGTGGGGTTGTATATGTTAACCCTTCTCAGCTTGTACTTAAGACATATCAAGCAGCTTCAAGAGAAAATGGAAAATTTTTCAAAGATATGGAATGAGAGATTGCTCTGTCACTCCCATCTTCCAGCCCTTTTCTCCTCTCCAAGAACCCCATGATACCAAAATTGTCCTCTCTGTCTAGACATTGGGTTAGGATTCCTGCTACTGTGAGGACAAGCTAGAAAGGTTTGCTCTGAATCATTGTTTCATTCCATGGTTGCTTGGCAGTATGGTCTATCAAGACAAAAGCATATAGCATAGGTGTTGGGCCCAAATTATCTCAGGGCCTGTACCTCGAGGCCTATAGGACAGAGAAAAGCCTGACTTAAGTTTGAAGGATAATCTCTAAGCTACCGAGTTGAGACAGCAAAATCTAAGTACATGCCCCTCCAGCCAGAGGGAGGGCTTCACTGTCTCTCATTGGCTGGAGGTACCCCCACATCACACTATCACACAATGTCACTTAACCTATATAAGCTGACACAGCAATAAACTGAATTCCTGCTTTGACTTGACTCCCTATCGCGTCTGACTGTCCTGCCGAACGGGCAGATAGCGCATTCACCTTTCCCTAGGGAATAAGGCTAAGGAGGTCCGGAACCTAGGAGGCTGCTCATAGAGAAAGAGTTAAGGGAGAGGGAGAGACAAAGAGAAAGACTGAGACAGGCAGGGTGAGCTAAGAGTGGCTCTTAGCTCAGTAACCTTTCAAATATCTTACATCTTCCACCCCTTAAAGGCTGAAGACCAAGCCTTTAACTCATGGGTCTTTGGGGGAGCATTTTAGGCCAAAGCTAGAGCACCAAGTACACTATTTTGTGAGAGCAAACTAAGTCAACAGCCATAGACTTAGAGTCAATTGGCCCCAGAGTGACTTGGCTTTTCAGCTTCTTTCCAAAATGGCTGTGAAGTTAAAATGAAATAATACAAAGTTCTCATTTAGTAAAGAACCAAATGAATGGGATGTAATGGGATGTCTCTGGCCATTGCCCTTGGACCAGGGTCTCTGCAGAAAGATGGAGGGAAGTCTGAAGGTGTGATCATCCACATTCAGACTCCTACCTGAAGATCAAGAAAATAAATATGTTTTTCTCAGGAAACTTCTGGGGTCCCATTGCTTTTAAGTCTGGGAGGAAATCCCATGTACTAAAGGACTTGGGGCTGGTACCCCTTATTCATGGCTCACAGACGGTCATATGTCCTCTTCTGTAGTCATACTGCTTTCTGCCCTGCACCAAGATGAATGAGCCTTTTCTAAAAAGGTTCCTACAATGCCAGCCAACCTGAGGCTGTGGACAGAGGTGGGGGTTTCCTAAAGGGGGAGGCTATAGAGGAAGTCTTATCAGAGCACCGTAGACACATTAAAACTGCAACTCCTGGGTTCTTTCCAGCTCGGGGGGCCCCCATAAGTTGAATGCCTGTCTCTCTCAGAAATCCCCATCTCAGCGCGCGCTCTCTCTCCCCCCCCTTCACCTCTCTCTCTCTCTCTCTCTCTCTCTCTCTCTCTCTCTCTCTCTCTCTCTCTCTCTCTCTCTCTCTCTCTCTCTCTCTCTCTCTCTCCCTCTCTCTCTCTCCTCTAGCTTTCCAATTATCCTCTAGAGCTGGGATTGTGGAGGCTTCATCTTTCACACCACACAGGCCCCTAGGGTGGGTCCCTGAACACGGACCTCTTTCCCTTAATGTGAAATGCAGCTGGCTTGGCATGGCATCCCAGCTGCCCCTCCTTGCTTGTTGTAGAGATTATCTTTCTTCCGGATCTAAGTTCCTGTGCCAATAAAGGAGAGGGAGGGGCCTAATGAGTGCTTCCTGAACGATCTAGATTGTTCCTTCCACTGAGCGCTTGGTTTCCGTAGCTGCAGAACGCAGAGTACTGCGGCCTTTCTGCTGTTTCAAGGGTCTGCGTGGCAAGAGAACAGCTGCTAACCGGCTTTCCAAAGCTCAGGAAAATAGCCAATAACTTATAAGTGACGGAAAATAGCCAATAACTTATAAGTGACAACTGAAGTTGTTACACCGGCATAAATTGGACAAACGGCCAATTAAGTAGCCCTGTGGAGGTGCACTCCATCATGGGGGTGAGGACCCCCCAGGTACGGAGTAGGCAAACATGAGTGGAGAGCCGCGGTGCAGATTCGCCACATGAATCCAGCTGAGCCCGCTCTTGACAAGGCGCTGGATTTTTGAATTGACTGTAAGGGTCACAAAGTCAGAGAAGAGTGACAGCAGATCCAAGTCCAGGCGTTAACCCCGCCTCACCCTAGCTTTGAAACTTTGAAACTATGTTCTGAAAACTACCTTAACTCACTTGTGGAGGAAGACAGAAGTGGACGAGTGGGCGCATGGGTGGCCACTCATCTGTAAAACAGACATGACGGCCCCCATCCAGCCCGTTTGGAGGCTTATTCAACACAGCCTAGTGTTCTTCCAGGCAGCTCACTTTTTCTTCTACAGCCAGAAAGGACACTGGCACTAGATTTTTTTCTGGAAACACAGACCCTCATGCAATTCTAAAGGGCTATGGAAATTCTGTATTCACCCATGACATAAGGAACAAGGCACAAGCATGCCCCTCAGCTAGCCCCGCTAGCCCCCAGCCCAGCCCCAGGACTCCCTCCTCCCATGGGCCGTATTTGGCGTCCGTGATTTCCCACTCTGTGCTTTATCTGAAAGCGGTACTTGTTAAAAGGCTCTGCGACCACTCTGGCGATTTCCTTTGAGGATGATAACACCGCGGCCGAAGCTTCATTATTATGCTAATCGAGCTGGTCTGAGCTGCTTTCCTAACTGCCATATTAAAGCGTCCCGGGGAGGAGAGACCTCCAGAGCTATTTGCATCATGCTGGATGAATATTAATGAAGAGCCCAGAGAGGAGTTGTTTTTGAACTAGGCTATCAGGTGACAGGTGACAAGGTCCGGCTTACACTGCCATAAAATAAATAACTAAACAACTGGCCAAACGAGCAAACAGATTGGAAAACACAAATAAGAGAAGGCAAAGCCTCAGAGGAGAGAAGAAGGAGATGCTTGCTTAGGGAGACCGTGGTACACATTGCTTTTTTCAAGCCCCCGGATACTTGTCCCTATTTCAGAGACAAGGAATTGAGGGCTCCTGGTTGCAAAGAGACTGAGAAGAGCTGGCTGGCTCACTCTTCAGGGGCAAGGTTTTACCCCGCTTCAGCACACAGGCCAGACAGGGGAGAAGCTGGCTAAACCAACGTAGATTTTTACATCTGGACTTTAGGGGATGATGTTGGAACACAGAAAACAATGCTTCAAAGCATGGAGCTTTGATGGAAAGACAACTTTGAGCTAAAGAGCAATCTAAGAATTAAGGTGTCCCTGACCTTTCTCTACCCTTCACCCTCTACCTCCTGCTATGGTCCTTCAGGAAGAGCTTTCTGTGATGTTCTGTTTTCTGACTAAAGGATGTTCCTCCACAAGGATGCCCTTCATTGTGTTGACTGTAACCTCTCTAATGGAAGAAATGTAGAGTTCACGCTGTACCCAGAGCTGAGAGGAACTTTGTTCTAGATTATTACGTGGTGTGTGGGATGTGTTGTGTTTGGTGTGTGTGTATGCATGTGTATGGTGTGTGTGTATGCATGTGTGTGGTGTGTGTATGGTGTGTGTGTATGCATGTGTGTGGTGTGTGTGTGTGTGTGTTTGATGTGCATGTGTGGTGTGTATATGGTGTGAGTGTGATATGTGTGTAGGTATGTGTTTATGTGTGTATGTGTGTGGTATGTGTGTGATATGTATGTATGTGTGTATATGTATGTGTGTGTATGTGTGTGTGTTTAAGCCTTGCCTATTTGAGACCATCTCTCACTGAACCTGGAGCTTGCCAGTTCAGCTAGCCTGGCTGACCAGCATGCCCCAGCAATACTGTCTCTGTCTCCCCCTTGTTGGGACTCTTGGCTTTTTATGTGAATATTGGGGATCCAACTTCATGTCTGCACACTTAGATGCAAGAGCTCTGCTGACCGAGCTCTCTCTTCACCCCCTATTTCTGTTATTTAAGTGCATTCATCTCCCCTAAAAACCATTAACTAGAGTTGCCTGCAGCCCCGACTTCCTTGTTCTCTATGAAGAAGCGTCATTTGGATAGTGGGCACTCTCTTTCCTGGGGTGCCATATGGACATAATAAGATTGCACACGTTTTGACCTATCAGTCTGTTTCTTGTCAGTTTGTGCCAACCGACTTAGTTAACCTAACTTCAGAGGACTTGAAGAAGCAGAGTCAATTGGTTGCCTTCCAATTTCTCAGTTGCAGAAAAATATATATAACTATTTCATGTACTGATAAAAAGCCGCAATAAACAACAATTCCATTTTCCATATCAGAAACATAGACAGACATATCTGCGGCTTTCCACAATGTCAGGATTTATTGAATAGCGTCAAATTCACCATGTATTACTGAGTTCACTTGGTAAATGCAGCCACTGGCAATCAATGGTGTTTTTATTCCCATCTTAAATGCGAATATAAACTCTAATGTTGTACATTATACCTCACACAGAAATGCCTGAGAGGCTTGCACATCTTAGAGAGATATTTCTAGACAATTCAGTGGGGCGGGGGAAGGAAAGGCTTCTGTGCCAGCAGCATTGTGAATGAGGGTGAATCGTCCTTCCACCCTGAAATCCAGGAAGTTGGAGAAAAAGGGCTGTGCCCTTCCCTGGCCCTTCAAGCCAGAGGTCTTCTGGGTGAACTCTTGCTAACTCTTATGTTTTCTAAGGTATTCTCTCTTTACTCTTTTGGGGGCCCTGCAACCCAGCACCCAAATAAATCACATAGAGTCTTATTATTATTTTTAAATGCCGGGCCTTAGCTTGGCTTATTTATAACCAGCTTTTCTTAACTTACAATATTCTGTCTATTTTTTGCCTCTGGGCTTTTTCATTTTCTTCTGTAACCTTTTTTTTTTTTTTTTTTTTTTTTTTTTTTTTTTGGTTTTTCGAGACATGGTTTCTCTGTGGCTTTGGAGCCTGTCCTGGAACTAGCTCTGTAGACCAGGCTGGTCTCGAACTCACAGAGATCCGCCTGCCTCTGCCTCCCAAGTGCTGGGATTAAAGGCGTGCGCCACCACCGCCCGGCTTGTAACCTTATTTTCGCTCTTACTCTTTGACTGGCTGTGTGACTGAGTGACTGGTCCCTTATTTTCTCACTCCTGATTTCTCTCTCTCTCTCTCTCTCTCTCTCTCTCTCTCTTCCTTTCTATTTATTCTCTCTGCTCTCTGCCTGCCAGCCCCAGCCTATCCTTTCTCCTGCCTCACAATTTGGCCATTCAGTTCTTTATTAGACCAATCAGGTGTTTTAGGCAGGCAAAGCAACAAAGCTTCACAGAGTTAAGCAAATGCACCATAAAAGAATGCAACACATCTTTGCATTATTGAACAAGCGTTCCACAGCATAAGCAAACGTAACACATCTTAAACTAATAATCTACAACAATTCTCATTGCTCTGTGGTTCTAGACCAAAGATGTATAAAACATTTAAAAGTTATCGCTGCTTGTTCTCTCATGCATTAGAGATAGATGCCACATTCCACCTCTTCCTCACTGTGGTCCTTAACATTTTTCCAATCAGTCATGAACAACCTGTATATTAGATTCATGGTTTCACATTTGCTGGTAGAGAAATACTCTGATGTGTGGCTCTTTACCCAAGAATCATTCCCAGCACTTTCTTTCCTTGTCAACAGATGCCTTTCACTCTCCAGATGTTTGCAGCAACTCTCTCTTCTTCATCTGTGTGCCTTCAGCCAAGGATCTTTCTGCCCCATGTCATGCTGCCCCATGTCATATTGAGTGTAGGTAGTGTATATCGCCAGGTTCATTTCATCCACTTGCCAGCAGCATGATTAGGTGAAATCATACCCTATAGCACAGCTAAGGAAAAGACTGGTGTGGACCTTAGGAAAGTCTCCAGCATTCAGAAAAGGATCAGGAGTCAAGCACCTTGCCGCATTCCTACATTACGTGTTACAGTGCTTTGAATTATGGAAGCTACAGGTAAAGCCAATCATAGATAATGACAAGAAGACCATGAAGGAGACAATAAGATCTTGACTTCCTTGGGCGGCTGAATCCATCAACTCTGGGACCACCCACTATAATTGTATTATTATGTAAGATGGTGACATCCTCATTCTTTCTAGGTCATGTTTACCTGGAATTTGTAACCAGAATTATCATGGTATATTCCCTAAATCTAATCTTCTCTAGTCTTTTGTTTGTTTCTTTGGAACAAAATGTCAACTTTGTTTGAGCAGCCTAACTCCTACAAGACTACATGGTTAACTATGGGATGTGGCACAGGTGCTTCCGTCTATGATGGGCCATATATACTACAATGTGTCACTTAATGACATCTTCATCACCTTAGTTCATGTAAGTACACTCAGATGTTTAGATCATGACGGAATCACCTAAGGATGCCTTTCAGAGAACACGATCCACCACCAAGTGTGACTGTAGTTTCATCGCCTTATCAAGGATTGGTATAGTATATAAATGTGACCCCCAAACTACCAATTAAATGAGAGTAGAGACTTTCTGGATATTCTACAGAAAGGTTTCTTGCTTTAGGATGAGGAGAAGACACAAAGAAGAAGGACTCTCTTTCCCAACTGAACATCCTCACGCTTGGAAGTCTCATACAGAGACTCTTGAATGGGAAAGGAAGGGATGGCATAGCAGGCAAATGACAGGAACTTACAGGCACTCATATTCTGTCCTTTGCAGGCCAGGGGAGTAGTGAGTGCCAAGTAAGAGTGTCCTATTAATATTTGTGGCAACTACAAATTACCATGGTGATTGTGAGTTTTTATTATGACTTCCCGCTTTCATTTTAATTTAATCATCACTAAATTTTTTATCAGGAAGAAGGAAAGCAAGGACAGATTAAGAAAACCTGCAAAATGTATTACATCTTTAAAAGATGGGGTTCACTATTCACGTGCTTGTAAAATGCTCTCATGAATATCAAGTCCCTCACACTATCCCCCGCCACACCAAAAGAACAAGCACAAAGAAATGGTTGTGACTCGATTGGCTTCATTTTGCTGCAAGATGATTTAAATTCTGTAGAGAATATGGGTATACTCATTACTGTGTATGTCCTGAGGTGTTATGGGATAGAACACAGTCAAGACCACTGCTCTGTGACCAAATGACATTGCCAACCTTGACTGCTACCAGAGAGTCTGTGTGTCCTACAAGAACATCAAATGTTTCTAACCTTTCCAGCCAGAGACAAAATTGAGAAAGGTATAGTTTTAATTAGTAAAAGTTTGAGGAGTTACCCTTGAGCACCAACAAATATAACTGTACCAGACAGATATAATAACTCAACCACAACAAATGTGATGTTCAATGCAATCTTAATCAAAATTCCCACATTCTTCACAAAATAGAAAAAAAAAAAAACCTCTTAAAATCCTTATGAAATCATGAAAGACCCAGGAAAGCCAAAGCAACCCTGAGCAGAACAATTCCAGATTTCAAGACATATTCTAGATCTAGAGCAGTAAAGACAGTATGGTGCTGGATGAAAACAAACATGTGGATCAATGGAACAACTGTGTGTGAGCCTAACTAACCCCTCCCATACCTGACATCGATCCGAAAACCCAAATTGAAGAAGAGACGGCATCTTAAATGGTGCTGAGGCAGTGGGATGTCCATGAGCAGAAGAATGAAATCAGGTCCCTATCTATCGCTCTGCATGGAAAACTAACTTCAGCTAAATCAAAGACTTCAATCTGAAACCTAAAATTCTGGAACATCAAGGAGATAATGTAGACAACCCCCTGAAAGATATAGGTATAGGGAAGGACTTTCTGGATAGGACTCTGCTTGCCTGGAAATTAAGGCCAATGATTGACAGCGTGGACCTCATCAAACTAAAAGCTTCTCCACAGCTAATGAAATAACTGAGTAAAGAAGCCCACAGAGTGGAAATCTTTGCCAACTATACATCTAACAGAGGATTACATCCAGAATATTTTAAGGTCTCTAGAAACAGATTTGGGAAACCAAATAACCCAATTTTGTAAAATGGTCTTTGGATCTAAACAAAGAGTATTTTATTTTCCAATAGAAAATTAAAAAAAAAAATGTTGTCATCACAAACCACGTTAGTCATTATTCAGACTGGATTAAGGGATGTGGCTGTGGCATTTTCTGTCACTGTGATAAAAATGTCATAGCCTAAAGCAGCTTAGGAAGAGAGCTTATTTTGGCTCACGGTTCCAGAAGGATAGAGTCCACCCCGGTGGGAGAGGCACGGTATGGTGGCAGGAGAAAGAAACTATCTGGTCACATTTTCAGCCATTCACAGGAAGCAGAAGGAGAAAGGAGACCGTGAAATAAAACTGTGACTCCTCAAAGCCACCCCAGTGACATAATTCCATCTCCTAAGGGATCTATAACCCTCCCAAAAAGCACCACCAACTGGAGACAGAGTGTTCAGACACATGAACTGACAGGAAACAGCTCCCATTCAACCACCACAGTGGCCTAAAGAATCAATTCCCAGATCATGAAATAGAAAATGTACTACATATAACCATTGCTAGAAGCCAGAGTTTTGCGCGTGTGTGTGTGCGTGTGTGTGTTCATGTTTGCATGTGTATATGTGCCTATGAAAGCCATGAGTTTATGCTAAATGTGTTCCTTAGTCATTCTCCACTTTGTGTGGGGGGGGAAGGGGGGTCTCTTAATGAACTTCAAACTCACTAACTCAGCTAAACTAGCTGACCCTGGGATTCACACACACACACACACACACACAACACACACGTCTCTGTCTCCCAAACTCTGGGATTTTAGGGGCATACTCTCACTGGTGGCTTGTTTACATAGATTATGGGGCTATGGACTCAAGTTCCCATGCTTGTGCAGCAAGCATCTCACCAACCAAACCATTCCTTTAGGTTTGGGTTTTTTTTAGTGTAATTTTTTAAATATGTATGAGTACTTTGCCTGCCTGTATGTACATAAACCACATGCATGCCTGGTATCCACAGAGGCCAGAAGAAAGATCAGATCTCTTGAAACTGGAATAACAGATGATGGTGAACTTCCATCCACATGATGGAACCAAACCTGGGTCCCATGCAAAAGCAGCAAGTGCTCTTAACCACTCAGTCATCTCTCCAGCCCTTATATTTTCCCCCGAATCAATATTATAGAATGCAAAGACCAAAAGATAATTGTGGTTATGATCCTATTCATAAGCATGTATGGAATAAGCATACCCATGAAAGAAAGACACTGACAAGCGACATGGAAACAGCAACACAGAGGAGGTGATGGTAGAGGCAGAGATGGGAGCGAATCTATGAGTGTACTAGAGACTGGCAGCTGCCCCCAGAAACCTGAGAGCACTGGCAGAATCCCACTAGCACCTCTAGACGGGAGCCACCCACCCACAGGACAGATCTTGATTTCAGACCTCTAGCCTGAAGAACCAAGTAAATGATGTCCTGTTGGTTTAACCACCCAGTTTATGGCACTTAAAACATCTATAATGCTGGGCTTTCTATGGGTATGTGTAGGCAGAGGAGGAAGATGGGTGTTTTGCTCTCTCACTCTGTTTTGTTCTGTGGTGAGCTTCCATGTGGACGATGAGAACTAAAAGCTCAGTCTGTCACTGAACTGACTGGTAACCAGCAAGTCCCACTGCTCCTCCTATGTAGACAGAGACTGCAGGTTGGCTTCCCAGCCTCTCTGATCTGAATAATCACACAGAAACTATATTAATTACAACACTCTTTGGATGATGACGCTAGAGTATTCCTAGCTAGCTCTTATATCTTAAATTAACCCCTTTCTATCAATCTATATATCTCCACAAGGTTGTGGTCTACGAGTAAGGTTCCTAAGGTCCTAGCATGTTCTTCTCCTTCAGCAGCACATGGCCTCTCCTTGATTCTGCCTACTCTCTCTGTCTCTACTCTGATTTCCTGCCTGTCTTTACCCTGATAAGTTATTGGCCCAAACAGTTTTCTTCATCAACCAATAAAAGCAACACATATACAGAAGGACATCCCACATCATCTCACCTTTTCTCTCTAATTAAAAAGGAATGTTTTAACTTTAACATGTAAAATTACATATAACAAAACAGGTTCAAGCAAGAATTACAGTTACAATATTTAGTCTATTTGTATCTGGCAAAATTAAAGAAATACTACCACCTATTTTATCTTTGTGAGTCTAAAGTTTCATATCTAATTTATCTTTTATCTATAACTATCTGTCTTCAACTCTTCAAAGACCCTAAAAGGATATAATATTACCTAAGTAAGCAGAAAGTGCATTGTAAGCAACTTCCAAAGTTTTAGAATTGACAGAGACATCTTGTTGCCTGGACAGTCACCCAAAGTGGCTGCTGGATTCAGTTCAGTTCCCAAAGCACGCAGAGGACTGCAGATTGTTACTCTTTCTGTGAGCTTATCCCCAGAAAATAAACCTTTGTTGTGCTCCACTTCAGGCTAGTGTGGAACTCTTTTATACAACACCACTCCTGTCTCCACTCCCCAAATCCCCAGGGTTACTGCCCTCCTGCATCCATTTGCCTGTCCATTTAGGGTTTTTGGGTTTTTCCCCTTTTTGAAGAAAGAGTCTCATGTATTCTGGGCTAGCCTGGACTATATTGTATAACCCCAGGATGACCTTGAAGTTCTGATCCTCCGGCTTCCGTCTCCACAGTGCGGGGTTACAGCCAGTTGGCATGGTGTAGGGAGAAAAACCCAGGATGTTTTGCACGCTGGGCTAGAAGTCTACTAACTGGGTCCTATCCCCAACCTGATGAGCGAGGATTGATTCCTTCCTACTCAAGACATCTCCTGGGAACTGGAGAAGACAACATGGCCTGATTGGAGCGACCATACCGAGAAAGGGGAAACCCAGGGGGATATAAAGTAACCAATATGCAATGGTTACAAACAAATACACAGTTACAAGTTGTGCTCAGGTCTATAAGGAAGTGCAAGATCTGACAATGGCCATAGAGGTTTGGGGGTGCGGGGACTCCCCTCTGTGGCTGATGTTTAATTTCTATCGTCATTTGGTTAGATTAGGAACACCGAGGGCGTTATTGTGAAATAGCTCGAAAGTACCTGTGAGGATGTTTCCAGAGAGTCTAACTGAGGACTGCCCTGAACGGAAGGGGCACCCTCCCATGAGTGAGGGTCCCACATTCACCAGCTGAGCACCCATATTCAGTTCGTTCTGCTGCCAAACTGCGGACCCACCGTGACCAATCTGCTGCCATAATTAACTGTGTATCCTCACACCATAAACCAAAATAAACTCGTCCTTTTAAAGCTGTTTCTGTTAGGCATCTTGTCACAGCAAGGAGAAACTGACATGAGCCTCTGACCATGGAAAGGCTAGTGGCCCCAGAGATGGCGGAGTGGCTAAGAGCACTCTGCTCTTCCAGAGGACCTGGGTTTAATTCCCAGCATCCATATGGCAGCTCACAAATATAAATCCAATCACAGAGGATCGATATTCTCTTCTGGACTCTGTGGTGATCAGACATACATGCAGGCAAAACATCTGAACACATAAAATTAATCAATTAGTAGTTAATTAATTAAAATTAAATAAATATGTAGGGTCTGAGGATAAAAAGGAGCCAGCCAAGCAAAGAGCTAGTAGGTGTGTGAGGAAGCGGCATTTTAGGCAAAAACAAAACAAAGCAAAAACCTATGTAAAAGCTTAGCATAGGAGAAAGAGCCAGTGTGTCCAAAGTACCTGAAAGGTAGCTAGTGTGGATACAGCATGGCTTTGGAAAAAAAATAACACAAAATATCCACGTAAACCGAAGCCAGGGTCAGATCTCCAAATGTGCAGTGAGTTTTTGTTTTACCATTCTCTACTTAGAGCAAAGATTAACTAGATACTGTGGGGCGGGGCTGAGTTCCTCCCCCTGCATCAAGGCTAGGCTAGGTAATCCAGCATGGGGACCAGGGTCCCAAAAGTCAGCTAAGTGCCAGGGACAGGTCCTGATCTTGTCTAAGTCCCATGCAGGCTCCCTAACTGTTGTCCTGCCTCAACTTGATGTGCCTGGCTTTGTTCAAGTCCATGGGAGCCCTGCCCCTTTCTGAATGGAAATGAAGGAGTGGATGGGGAGGGGGAAGGGGGTAAATAGGGGGTAAGGGTGGAGTGAAGAACAGAGGAAGGAGGAGGGGAAACTGTGGTCAGTATATAAAATAAATGAAAAACTGAATTAAATTAAAAAATAGCTACTGTGGGGGCTGTGCAGAGAACTAGAAAGGGGTAGGAACAATCATAGTGGGGTCATTCAGGAGCTCCTGCCATAATCCACAGTGACAGTGGCAGTAACACAGAGGGAACTTTGTGGATGGAGAAGCATCCCCACTAAGGATGATGCTTTCCTTGCATCCACGGGGAGCAGGCAGATGGTTCTCCGGGTGAAATCTCCAAAGAGAGCGCTGCAAGCAATTCTCCCCTTGAAATGCTTAAATCCAAGTTGTCAGAGGGGAAAGCAATATCTACAAGCCAACAGTTGGAATATGAACTTGGAGATTCACTCTAAAATTTCCTAGGAAACTACCTTCATATACAGAGATTACCGACACAGTTCAGAAACCCAGGATTAGCATCTACCCAAGTGGTCAAGGCGGTTACCCAGTCCTCAGAGAGCCGCAAATGCTCTCCCACACACACACTCTAAGAAGGAACACAGAAGCAAGGGTACAGAAACCAGAACATGGCAAGGACAGTAGCAGAAATGCGGTGGCGAACCTGCAAGCGAGAAGGTTCAGGGGACACGCAGCAAGCACCCCTGAGTTTCTGAAGAACTCTGGCAAAGGGCAGCCTGTTTTGTCACCACCAAGACCCAAGCTCTGCCTCAAAGAAACCAGAGAGTCTGTAACCGTCATAGAGGCCACAAAAGCTAAGCTACCCAGAAGAAGAGCAGAGCGCCTCCTCGTGTACAGAGAGAGGTCTTTAAGCAAATAAGGGAAAACAGTCAATCAAGAATTTTGTGGGGCCGGGCGGTGGTGGTGCACGCCTTTAATCCCAGCACTCGGGAGGCAGAGGCAGGCGGATCTCTGTGAGTTCGAGACCAGCCTGGTCTACAAGAGCTAGTTCCAGGACAGGTTCCAAAACCACAGAGAAACCCTGTCTCAAAAAACAAAAAAACAACAACAAAAAAGAATTTTGTGGGGTTCCTGGGTCTGCTATGGGCTAGGAATCCCAAAGAACTAAATCTTCCTTTTAGAAGCTGTTGGTGAGGGTGATCAAGGGTGAACACAGGTTGGTAGAAGATCTACTTCTATGAAACATTCTCCAGCCTTTCAAAAGACTGTTCAAGACCGAATTCTTTCTTCCTTCCCGCGAGCAGTGTACCAGCTGACACCGTGGATCCCATAGTAAACAAAGTTTGTGCCAAAGCACTTGGCACTGGCTGGGTCCCTCCGTCATTCTTTTCAGCCCATTTCACTGCCAAGTGACATCAGGCCTCTTGCTGGCACCCGAATAGCTGCGTCGCTAACCTTGCCGTGTGAGACATCAAAGCCTTGTCATGTGACGATGCCTTCCCCAAACAATGCTAAATCAGGCCGGGCTCTCACTTCACGTGTGAGCCATCATTAAATATCATGACAGGATGTGAGGAAAACATCGGGGGCCTCGGGGATCAAAGAAGTGCAGCCTAGTTGAAAAGCACCTCTTTAAGGGGCAGCCAGAGCAGGAAGTTCCCTTTGTGAAGCTCCGGCCCTAATGACTTCTCCTTGCTTTGCCCATAAAGGCTGCCTAATTATGTCACATAAGTCTGCACCCCACATCCAGGGCCCCTCGGTGTCTGGGTCCCCTACTGTCAGCTTTATAGCCTCCAAGGTCATAAAAGCCAAGGGGACCTGCTGCTGGATTGCTGATCAGGTAACCGAGTTTTCAGGATTGGACACACCACCCCTCCTCAGAGAGAGTGAAACTAGGGAACGGAGGCCAAGCATCCTTCCTCAAATGAATCCCCATTGGTTTCATTTTTCTTTCAGTCCTGTGAGGAAATCGCACTGGGATTCAAGATTAAAAGTGACATCCCATTTCCATCCACCTAAAAAGACCCAAACTATATCTCAGTAGTGGGCAGATCATAATCCAGTTTTTCAGCTCAGGTATCAAGACTGAGACTAATTGGATCCTGGCTTGTCCCACCTTCATCCCTGGTGACAAGCACAACAGACGAAGTAGTCACCCCATGTCCTATAAAGGCCTCCCTCGTCTAGGCCCCTGCAAAACCCCACTCCCTGCGGCGCTCGTTTTAATAATCCAGGAGGGCTTTACCCTGTGGAATGTTTTCATACGAGCCTATCTCTCCCCAGCTTCTTCCAATGTCACTTTCAAGGTTATCAGTCAGCTCTTCATTGCTCTGACAAAGCCCCTGAAGTGACAGGTTCAGAGGGAGGGTTCATTTCTACTCACAGTGAGAGGTCTCGTCCACAGTCGCTGGGCACTGGCTCCGTGGACCTGTGGCAGCATGGCACGTCATGGTGACAGGAGTGCGTGACAGAGAGACCTGTTCACGTCACAATGGGAAAGCTAGGAAAGAGCAAGAGACAACAGACAGGATCCCAACATCCCCCTCAAAGGCACACCCCCGATGGCTTAGCTTTTCCTACTGGGCATTACAACCTAAATTCCTGCCACTTTTCAATAATATTACAGGCTGAGAACCCAGGCTCCAACACATGGTCTTTGAAGAACATTCAGGATCCAAACTACAGCACAACGAGTCTATTTGTTTTGGTTTAGTTGCTGATGGATGGATGAATGGAAACATGAATAGGTGTGTGGATTAGACGGATGGTTATGTGGGTGAGTGGGTAGGTAATTAGATGATGATGATGAGATAGATAGATAGATAGATAGATAGATAGACAGACAGACAGACAGATAGATAGATAGACAGACAGATAGATAGACAGATAGATAGACAGATAGATAGACAGACAGATAGACAGACAGACAGACAGACAGACAGACAGACAGATAGACAGACAGATAGACAGACAGACAGACAGACAGACAGACAGACAGACAGACAGATAGATAGATAGATAGATAGATAGATGATAGACAGATTTATCAATTTACTGTCTTCCAAGCATGCTGCCCTGATCACATCTGCCATGTGTGAACCTCAGCTCAGAAAGAACGCTCACCTTGGGTTAATTTCAATTGTAGGAAACCTTCCTTCACAGAGCCGTGACAGTCCGCACTAGAGCAACTCATGAATATTCCACAGCCATAAATCTGAACTCTGGCCTTGGGAACAGACACATGAAAATCTTACTTTTTTTAAGAAGTGTTTTTAACTCATATGATCTACCACTGCCTTATGTAGCTCCCACCCAATGTTTGCCTTCTCCTGGCTTAAAGAGAAGGGGTCTAAAAGCATCAACACAGTAGGGCGGACATTGCATTGCTTCTTCAGGATGAGACAATTCTGAGTGTAAAGCCGAGCTCTGCCTCTCTGTGGTTGCGGTGTTTTGGGTGGACAACAGGACAGCTATGTTCAGTCTCCACTGCAAATTAACCGTCCTCACCCCCACCATTACAGAGACTGGGGAGGTGTGTGTAGGGGGTAAACAGAGCATGCTCATCTCTAAACAGTCACTGTTACATGATTCCTATTCTGGGACCACCCGGCTTGTTCTCCAGGGTGATGTGGGAGTGTCATATCAATCTGTTGCTTTTATTGGTTAATTAATAAAGAAACTGCTTGGCCTGACGGGTTAGAACATAGGTGGGCGGAGTAAACAGAACAGAATGCTGGGAGGAAGAGGAAGTGAGGCAGACGCTATGCCTCTCCTCTCCAGGGCAGACGTGATGAATCTCCAGCCCAAGATGGACGTACACTAGAATCTTCCTGGTGGGTCACCACCCCGTGGTGCTACACACATTAATGGAGGTGGGTGGATAAGGATGTGAGAGTTGGCCAGTAGGAGGCTGGAGCTAATGGGCCCTGTATTTGAACACTTGGTCTGCAGTTTGGTGGAGCTATAAAGGTTATGGAACTTTAAGAAAGTATTGCTTTGCTGGCAGAGGTTCATCAGTGCAATCGGACTTTAAAGGTTTATATTCTCACCCCTACTTCCTGTTCTCCCCTCCCCACTCCCGCCTCCAATGTGTAGATGAAAATGTGACCAGCCGCCTTCCTGCTTCGTGGCCATGCCTTCCTTGCCTGTTGCCATATCTTTGGGACCATAATGGATGTAATCCCTCTGGAATCAGAAACTAAAATAAACCCTTTCTTCCTTAACTTGCTTTTTGTTAAGGCATTTTGTCATAGCAACAGAAAGGTAACTAATACACATCATACACCAAAGAACAAAAAATGCACAAAAATATTTTCACAAACACAGTCATTCAGGAAAACATCAGGCTGTTGAGATGATGTTCAGGAGATTCCCAGATGCAGGGAAAGATTTGATTACTGATCCAAGACTTTGATCACCTTCATCAAGAAAATGAAGCAGTCATGAAACCTGTCACTCAAAGCCACTAAGGGAAGGTGAGCGAGCCACACCATGTTCCTTCTAGACACCAAGGCAACCACTTCACTCCATAGCAAAGGGGAGGGGAGACGGCCCCGAAGTGCACTTTGTTCATGTTTTGCTTCTACCTCAGCGTACTTACCTGTGACAAAGGATCTCAGACACCTCGCTAGATGACTGTGTAGTTCAGAGCTCCCTCCAGGAGCTGGCACAAAGAATGTTTGTCAAATTGTCACTGGTCCCAGACAGCTGAAGCCATGTTTGCTGGCATTATATATAATCGTAAAACTTAAGTTTGCTTAGGATTTTGAAAGATTAAAACTCTATACTCTCTTTGGGGTAAAGTTCTGAGCGCGTTGGTCAAAGAGCAGCTTTGAATATGAAGACATAGGAGCACAGAAAACCTCAGTGTTCAAAGCTGATCCCGGGCAGAAACCCAGTAAGGGGTTTGCTTGTTGTGTGTGACAGGCTTCTGTTGTCAGCTCATTACAAAGTCTCCCCACTATGTGGTCCATGTGGGAACAATAAAAGAACTCTAAGGGTCAGAAGCTGATCCAAGCAGACCACTTTCAGTTTCTCCTCTGAAGCCAGCATTGGATCGGATCCCTGGCACTGGAACTAAGGGCTGTCTCAGCCCACATGATGCTTTATCTAGTGACACTAATTCGTCATATGAATGCTGAGAAGCTTGCATGGAGCACATCCTTAGATGCCCAGGGAGCCTTCTGGTTGCTGACATTGTCCCTCTGAAGTACTGTCCAATCCTCAGTCACCTGTGGGTGTCATAACTCAATGGAAATCTGATCAAATTCGGCCTCCAGCCGTTCCACTATCACCAAGTCATTATGGAACACTGACGTTCAATCCACTTCCTCTTCCCATACGAGAAAATTATCTCCCAGTCATTCTGACAACGCAGAAATCAGCCTGCCAATTGCCCAGGATTCTCTGGGACCAAGATGGTCTTCTATCAAAGGGAGCCTCTGAACAGAGAATATTTTTCATAATGAGATGAAAGATGCCTCCAAGCCAAGCATGGTGACAAGAATCCCAGCCCTCAGGAGGCTGAGACAGGAGGAGCTTAAGTTTAAGGCCAGCATAGAATACATAGAGATATCTCATCAAGAAAGAGAGGTAGGAAGAAAAAGAAAGAGAGAGAAAGAGAGGGAGGGAAGGAGTGATGAAGGAACAGACTGAGGGAGGGAAAGGAAAAGATACCATGTGATTCCTACTTACTGGTTTTAATTGGGACACTAACAACAGCACACTAATACAATATCATGACACATCAAATAATTATATTATTTTCTACAAACTCCAAATCTCATTTTGAATATGAAAACCAGGGTGCAAAATGCACAGAGTTAGCTCACTTTCTTTCCTTCCCTTTCTCTTCCCTGTTACAAACATATCCGCCAGGCCCCATCTCTACCTCCCTCCTCCATTCTTCCTTCCTTTTCCCTCCATTCATAAAATTATCGCTAAGCATGTGTTGTGGAATACTATTTTAAGATGTGTTACATTTGTTTCTGCTGTGGAACGTTTGTCTTAATGCTGCAAAGCTGTGCTGTATTTGTTTATGTCGCATTTGTTTAACTCTGTCAAACTTTGATTCTTTGCCTGTCTGAAACACCTGATGGTCTAATAAAGAGCTGAACGGCCAGCTGCGGGGTAGGGGAAGGATGGGAGAGGCTGACAGGCAGAGAGAATAAATAGAAGGAGAAAGCTGGGAAGAAAGGGAAGGGGCAAGATAGAACAAGGAGAGGAGAAACAGAAGGAGTCAACCACCCAGCCACCCAGCCACCCAGCCAGCCACAGAGTAAGCGTGAAAGTAAGATACACAGAAGTAAGAACAGGAAAAGCCCATAGGCAAAAGGTAGATGGGATAATTTAAGAAAAGCTGGCTAGAAACAAGTCAAGCTAAGGCCAGGCATTTATAAGAAAGTATAAGCCTCCATGTGTATTTATTTGGGAACTGAATGATGGTCCCCCAAAAAAGTCAGTGTAAAAAAAAAATCAACAACATTTTGGCATCCCAATGTGAGGCTACAGTAAAAGAAACTCCAACAACCAGCAGCCCCCAAATGAGACAGGAGCCTCAAGGAAGACAGACGGACATGGGTGTCACGATCGCCTTCAGGAGTAAGAGTCATAAGCTGTGTTATTTAAAAGGGGATGGGGTAAGATGAGCCAGACCTCCACAGTAGAAAAGAAGAAAGCCAGACGCACCCCCATAATGCTGGGTTGAAGTTGGAAGCATCCATCTGAACTCGAGGGTTTCGATGCCCAGAAACAGGCCCTCTTTCTAGTGTATGACATCAATGTGTCATTTCCAAGTTGTTCTTGTTCTTTCACTAGTCTGTTTAAACAGGGTTTTGTTTAGTCCAAGCTGGCCTCAAATTCCTTATGTAGCCGAGGCTGGCCTTGAAGTCCTGGCTGCTCAGTCTCTCAGATTACAAGGATTACAGGCACGCACTGCCACGTTCAGCTCTTAATGTGTGATTCCACAGTTCTATCCATTGATGAGGCCTAAAGAGTGACATCCCACTATCAACGAACACATCTGTCACTCAAATCTTAGTTTCTTGTATGTAATTCTCATTGAAAGAGTGGGGCTGCCTGGAGGAATGGGTGGCTCCAAAGCTAAGACAGAGGAAGCAAATGTGTCTGGACCAGTGTATGCTGCCAGAGAACAAGAGTGCACTCAAAGAAAGTTCATCAAAGGATGCAAGACTTTGATTCCAGCACTGGGAGTGGCTTTTGTCTGAGGTCCAAGGCAAGCCCCTGTGTAGATGACCTAATCATGATGTGTTGGATGTAAATTGAAAGACATCCAACAAAGTAACTGACCTATATAAAAATCAAAGAAAACCAAACAGTTTCAGAATAAAAATGCCCAAAGGGACACGACAACAGACAATCCACGTGACCCTGAATCAGACACACTGCTGAAAAGGAAGTCACCAGGATACTGGTAACATTTGAGTGAGGTCCCAGGGCGGAGGTAGGTGGGAGTGCTTTGTATTATCTTTACAGATTTCTGTGAGTTGGGAAAATTTTTAAAATAAGATCGTTCATGTAGATAGTAATTCTGAGCTTTCTAAAGTTTCTACTCTTAGGAAAGGCCTCTCTAATGGTAGCTAGAAATTTCACCAACGTGACATTTCCTGACTGTCACCCTGCTACCCTAGGAGGGGAGCTTTGTTAAGGACAAGTGTTCCAGGAAGGGCTGACTCTTCAAGCCAATGCTCATTCTCAGTAATTTTTCCCAAATAACCCTCAGTGTGTTAGATTCAGGAGCTATTTGTGAATAGACCTTAGGAAAGGGAAGCGTTGTGGTTAAGGACTTTGGAAAACCTCAAGTTCTAGCTTCTTTGCTGCAGGACTCCTACGAACCTCCAGAAGCTGATGTGGGTTTTACATTGGCCTGGGGAAAGTGGCATTTGGAGCTGTTTGACCTCCTCAAGATAGGCTCCAAAACAACACGTGCTGGAAATTCTGGTTGGCATCTCCCAATCAGCTGGCAAGAGAGGAGTAAAGGTTTAGAGTCAAGTGGACATCAGAGAACACCATCAAGGTTGAACAAAACAGGAATGGAAGCAACAGACAGGAAGTCTGGAGTAGCCTGTTTTCTGTTGCTATAACTAAATATCTATTCCTGAATGCTTTATAAAGACAGAAGGTTGTTTATTTTTAAAGGAGGAACATTCAAGATCAGACGGCACCATGGGTAATGTCTCTGGTGAAGGTCTCAAAGCAGATGGTAGCAGGCAGGGAGCTGAAGAAATCACACTGTGTGACAAAAAGCCAGAGACCATAGCAGGGTCACTCTCTCTTACAATAGTTTTCTCTCTCAAGAACTTCCTTACTCTGCAAAACCAGCATCAACTCTTCTGAGGCAAGTGCCACCAGGACCTAAGTACTTTGCATTAGATGTCACGTCTTCAAAGCTCTATGGCATCTTAGTGCTGCTGTTTTGATGGCCAAATGTCCCGCACACAAACCTGTGAGGCACAAACAGCATATGAAGCATGTTAAAGCTCAATGTGCTCAACCCAAATTCCTCGGACACTGTCACTTTGAGGGTATTACTACCCGGACCCTCTCCCTGCACACACATGCTGTGCTGGTGTGCACTGCTGACAACTTGATAGGATCTAGAACCACTCAGGGGACAAACTTTCGGTCATGTCAGTGACAGAATTTCCAGGTTGGGTTCATTAACACTCATCCTACCTGCGGGCAGCACCATTCTGTGGGCCCGAGTCCCAGATTGAGTGAGAAGGAGAAAGCCAGGCAAGTACCAGGATTCATCTCTCTCTGTTCCTGATGGCTCGTGCAACGTGACCCCATTCCTTCCCCCATCATGGTGAACTGTGTCCCTAAAATATGAACCAAAGGAAATCTTCCCTTTCTTCAGCTGCTTTGTCTCAGGCATTTTATCACACCAAGGAGAAAAGTAACAAACAAGTTATCAAAGCATCTCCCCCAAAGCCACAGTGTGCTGTGGAGCAAAGGCATACCTGAGCCTAGACTGCCCTGTCCCTTACCCGGAATGCCCAATCTCTCCCAGCGGAGAGGGGAATAGGGTACAAGAAAGCATTTTCTTGTTTGCAAACAGCTAGAGCTACTTGTCTCTCTGTAAGCATGGTCAACTCGTCCACACAGTGAGCATCCCCCGCCTGCTTCTGGCCTCATGGTCATTCTCTTCATTTCTGCAGGAAAGAAAAATTTGAAGAGTATGGCTGTCTGCCAAACAGAGTGACCCAAGTCAAAGCCCCCGTGCCCCAGAGTCACCATGGAGAAGCTGACCCCAGGGGGCTGTCAACTCACCACAGACAGGCTTCACCAGCGCTTCAGAAAATGAAAAGCTTTATTAAACTTTCAAGTCCGGAACAGATGTGCCCAGACATAAATATTCAAAAGAGCCCATCTGTTAGGTAAATCGTCTTTGGATGTAGGAACGGAAGGACCGTACGTTCATGAGACCCCATTGCTGAGGGATCCCAGGAGTGCTGGAAATCCTGCAAGCAGATGCCTTGACATCCAAAAAGAGAGAAGAGTTGGGGCAGAAGAAATTGTATGCCATACCACAACCAAGAGGAGTTTCACTGGCATGCCAGTCAGGGTCAGAGACTGCCAGAGAGGGATGGCAAGAGGACCCCAGAAAGATGGAGGGAAATCGGGATGGAGAAAACAGCCAAATGTACTCCATGAGCACCTCAGCCGATCTGGTAGGAGAGGTTGAGGTTCTTCCTGAGACAGCAGCAATCTGCTTGCCTCTTCCCACTCCCAGCCCCTACTGCCTCCGTCAAGGCTTCTAACCACGCTGAGAGGAAGTAGCCTCATTGCTACAGCCATCCCTGTACCTCCTTTATGCCATTCTCTCCATGAGCACTGGTAAAGGAGACAGCAGTAACTATAAGCCTAATATGTGTCACCTAACTATGCTCCAGGCACAGGATCCTTTGATAATCCCAGCATCACTGGGGAAAGATGCTCTGATCATTCTCATTTACAAATGGAAAAAGCGAGGCATGAATGGGTTGTGTGTGTGATTTGCTCAGGAGGTCCAGGTTGGCAACTGGAGGCCAGGAAGAAAACCCAGCAAAGCACTCCTCAAGTTGCACATGGTATCACAGGGTGAAAATGGTCCAACCCCAAGTGGCAAGGTGCTTCCTGAAAGGATGAGGTTCACATCCTAACATAGAGAGAAGAAAGATGCCCAGGAAGCAGTAACTGAATCCCCCCCTGTGGAGTATAAGGGACCAGCACTCTGTAGCATCTAATGCCTGAGATTTATTTGTGTTCTGTGTTGCAAATATTTTTCCCATTCCAAAGTTTCTGAAATTCAACATGCACTGTGTATAATCTACATTGTGATATTCTCCCCATTCCCACCCACAACTGGCTTAATGTTTTATGATCAGTCTCTATTATGATCAAATGATGGTCCAGACTTCCGGGTCCAGACTGAACCGTGCACCTCCTGAGCAGACGCGAATTCATTCTGTATCCTAAACACCTGCAGTCTTTCAAAGGTTGGTTGATTAACCCAAGTAAAGATCTTCAAGGCGAAGGCTCTTTAACATTCCTTTGACAAATATTTATTGAGCACTTCTTGTGTGACGGCCATTGCAGGCAAAGTAGGAATATAATGTCCAAAACCAATCTGGAGAGGTCCCCGTTCAAACACCTTTGTTTTGTCTTGAAATAGACATGACTCAGAGAGGCAAGAGCAGAGCAGTGCCCCAACACCAGCAACTTCGGCAGGTCGTATCGGGCCAGAGCTAAGACGAAAAGTCAGAAGGTTGCAAAAAGATGAGGGTAGTTAAATGTGAGTTTGCCAAGGACTTGAAACCCATGCTGAGGAGTTTAGATTAAAGGTGGGAGGCAAATGGGAGCTCCTGCAGACTTCTGAATGGACGAATGACAAAATCAAAATAGCACTCTGAGAAAATTAGCCTAGCCGTTGGGTCTGGCGTGTACAGAGAGGGATGAGGCTTCAGGTGGATGCGCCGCCAGGAGGAAGGCTGCTGTGGAAGTCTGCAGGAGCGGTGATCAGAGCCTGGACTCCACAGGAGGCTTGGCTGTGTCAATGGCTCAAGGTCAGACTGCAGAGGCAGAATTGCCAGCCCATTCTGAGAGGGCCAGACCAAGAGAGGAAGTAGTCAGAGGTGAGCTCAGGGCTGAAGAGAAGTCAGGATGACCCTGATTGAAGCTAGGTAGGTGCCCTTGTACAAGCAAGTCAGATAATGAAAAAGTCAGAGCTGGGGAAGAAGTGGTAAGAACGTCCACTGAGTCACCTAGGCAGCCCTGCGTCTTCTGAGTCTGTAAGAGAGACTCCAGGTCTCCTGATGACTCCCGGAAGAAAAACACTTTGACACACTTTGTTCTGAGTTGAGTTGACAGCTAGGTAGAAGACCCAACCAGAAGGTAGCTAAGGGCATGTCCTTGAGTCCCTGCAGGAATAAGACTCTCCACCCACCCCCCCCGGCGTGTGCTCGTGTGTGTGTGTGTGTGTGTGTGTGTGTGTGTGTGTGTGTGTATTGGTATGTGTGTATTGGTGTGTGTGTATTGGTGTGTGTGTATTGGTGTGTGTGTATTGGTGTGTGTGTATTGGTGTGACTGTGCTGTATGTGCACATGTGTGCAGATGCCCATGGAGGCCAGAAGAGGGCATCAGATACCCTGGAGCTGGAATTTCGGGTGGTTGTGAGCCACCCAACATGGGTGCTGGGAACAGAACTCTGGAACTCTGGAAGAGCACCAAGTGCTTTTTTAACTGCTGGTCTTTTTAATCAGCCCTCCAGCCACAACTAATACAAATTCTTTAAGCAATAAAGTAAAAGATGAAACTCTGAGGTCAGAGCCCAGAGCTCAGCATCTAAATCTTTTTGAAGTCTGTTGTTGCACTCTCAGAAGCCCTTGTAGGAGGTTTTCAATGCTCTCTTGAACTTTTGGTCATATTCTACTGCATTTATGGGAAAGGCATTCGGTGATTGTCTTAGTCTGTTTTATGTTTCTATAACAGATTTCCACAGCCTGGTTAGATTTTTTTTTTTTTTAACGATTGAAATTGATTTCTAGTGGGTTTGGGGGTTGGAAAGTCCCACTTCAAGACGTGTGCATCCGCTAAGGGATTTTTTAACTGAATCCTGTGTCAGAAGGTGAAGGGACAGAAGCAAGAGAAGACTGGGGGGTTGAACTCACAACCCACGCTCAAGGTAATAAACACACCATTGTGATAACGAAATGAATCCACGAGGCAGCGCCCCTACAACCGGCAGTCTGTGCTCACCAACACCACTGTACCACAGTTTAAGTTCCCAACACAGCAACTTGCTAGGACACAGTTGAACACCGCACCTGCTAAGGATATTCTTTGCTTTGGTGACTCTCAGGACAGCAGGCATCTATCTTCCAGATGTTAAAGGGGAGTTATGTGGAATGAATGTACGGTGCCTATACAATGTCTGACACATAGCAGGTGCTCCATAAATAGCAGGTGCTGGAGATGCCTTCGGCTCTCGGGCAAGAGAGAGAGGGAAAGGAACACCGGTGCTGCCGCCTGCCTGCGACATGAGATCCAGGGACACGGCTTCGGCCCTATGATTTAAAACCAGAACAAGGACCTACACCCCTGCTCTTCTGTCTCTGCCATCTCCAGGCACCTCCTAGGTTATCTACAGTCCAGCCTGTTGTCATTGGAGACTAGACACAGGGGACGCAGCTTCTCTCCTCGGGCTGAGAGGAGCGCAATGGCCCCCAGTGAGTGCCAAGGACCGGGGAAGAACAGAGGCGCTGCAATTTTGCGTAGTTCTTGGAAAATATGAAATGAGGCAACTACGTTGGGGAGATGCCTCGGATGGTAAAGCGCACACAAGAACAAAGACTGTATGAGTCCACTAATGTGAGGCACCTAGAGCAGTAAAAGCTATACAAGTGCTTGCCTCCCATATGTGAGGACCTGAGTTCTGGTGCCCAGTAACCATGGGAAACAGAAGCTGGTTATGGTGCTACACACCTAAGATCCCAGGAAGCGTGTATGCTCTATAGCAGTGATGTTCTGGACCAATGAAAAACTCTGTCTCAAAAAAAAAAAAAAAAGTGAAAGTACCTGAAGACAGATACCCAAAGTTATCTTCTGACCACCACACATGAGCTATGCATGCTTGTGAACACACACACACACACATACACACATATACACACTAAAACAAATGGTACAGCTGCTATAGAAAACGGTATGGTGGTGCCTTAGAACCACTGCGTGGTCCAGCGATTCTAGGAATACACCCAAAGAACTGAAAGTGGAGAGTCAAATAGCTATTTTTACACCCGTGCGTTGTTCGCAGTAGCAAAGAAGCAGGTGCCGTCCAAATGTCCACCAACAAACAAAGGGGTAAGCGCAATGTGCTTGGCACACATGGTACCACACAACTGAGCCTTCGCCAAAAAACTCAGACACATGCCACAACACAGTGACCTCGGGGAGGGGTGGAAGCATGCCAGGTAAAATGAGCCAGTCCCATAAGAATAAATACTAGATAATTCCAGGAATATGAGGCACCTAGAGCAGTACAGACTATATAAACTGACTTAAAATTACCAGGGCCAGGGCCTGGAAGGAAGAGAGCTATTATTTACTGAGTGTATTTACTGGTTATGTATGCAGTATACATGTGCAGGTGTGTGAGCCCAGAGGAGGACAGGAGTGTCCTTCATCACTCCTTACCTTATTCTCCTAGGACAAAGCTTCTCACTGAACCTGAAGCCAGGCTGGGGACCAACAAGCATCAGTGATCCCCTTTTTCCACAGAAGTGGTGTTACAAGTACATACAGCCCTGCTCAGTTTTTAACATGGATTCTGAAGATGTGAACTCAGGTCCTTGTGTTGGTGGAGCAAGAGCTCTTACCCACTGAGCCATCTTCCCAGCCCCTAGACCTGGTTATAGTGATGAGGAAGTTCATGGATGCAGGCAAACATGCGGAGATACCTAATACCACTTCTCTGTTCACTTTAAGGAGATGAAAAGGACAAAATGTACACCACGAGCATTTTAATCACAGTTTAAAGATGCTAAAACCAGCCGGGCGGTGGTGGTGCACGCCTTTAATCCCAGCACTTGGGAGGCAGAGGCAGGCAGATCTCTGTGAGTTAGAGGCCACCCTGGTCTACAAGAGCTAGTTCCAACACTGAGACAGTGGGGATGTTCTATCGGGAACTCACCAAGGCCAGCTGGCCTGGGTCTGAAAAAGCATGGGATAAAACCGGACTCGCTGAACATAGTGGACAATGAGGACTACTGAGAACTCAAGAACAATGGCAATGGGTTTTTGATCCTACTGCACGCACTGGCTTGGTGGGAGCCTAGGCAGTTTGGATGCTCACCTTACTAGACCTGGATGGAGGTGGGTGGTCCTTGGACTTCCCACAGGGCAGGGAACCCTGATTGCTCTTCTGGCTGATGATGGAGGGGGACTTGATTGGGGGGGGAGGGAAATGGGAGGCAGTGGTGGGGAAGAAGCAGAAATCTTTAATAAATAAATAAATTTAAATTTTAAAAAAAAGAATTTCAAGAAATATTACTGTTCATCAAAACAAACAAACAAAAAAAAGAGCTAGTTCCAGGACAGGCATCAAAGCTACAGAGAAACCCTGTCTTAAAATAAAAATGCTAAAACCCCAAAAAGAGTAAAGATACTTTAAAAAAAAAATCAGTCAAAAATCTTGGTACTCATCCAGCAAATAACAGGAATGAGGGGTTGCAGGGAAATCCATCCTTTCTCTCATATTTCAGCTCTATTTGGCAGTTGGAGAGTCAAGGCAAACCTTGGCATCCTCTCCTACAACCTCTGCCCAAGGTCATGAGTTACCTTTATGCCGCTTCCTCCCCAGGCAGCCACCTAGCCCCTGGTGGAGGACAGCAACAGCCAGGATGCTCACTGTACCTGCCCTGCCTGAGGCAGCCATTCCAGATCAGTGGCTCTCCTTGGTGACAGCTGTCCCTCCCGGGCCTCTTTCCCCTCCCACCCCACTCAACCTTCCCTTAATCACATTCCTGGGAGGAACCTAATTAGTCCAACCCCCCTCTGCTGCTTTCCCACAAAAAGTAGAGAATCCGACTGTTTTATGGAGGCTATGGCTAGACCACAGGGCACCTGTTTTGCTTTATAGTGTCTTAAATTGAGGAGGCCTGGGGAGCTTCTGTCTTCACCAGACAACAGAGCCGGGAGTGTGGAGGTCCAGAATTTGCCCCTGGATGTAGCAATGTGGATTCCGGTTTAGGGAAGAGCCTCGACTGTCTGTAGATTGCCTTTAGACTAGACCCACGGAAGAAGCAGGATGCTTCAGAATACAAGCTTGCCACGGCTGCTGAGTGATAGCATCAAGAATCTAGCCAAGATGAAAAATGAGAAGAAGAAAAAAAAACCCTGAAAATACTTGATTGGCGAAAGGCTCTGCCAGCCTCTAGCTGTCACAGTCAGACCCTTAAAGAAACATTTATAAAAGCAGAAGCATATTGAGGATTTCCTCCCCATGACAGCAGTGAAGATGCCAACCCCCAGGAGGCCTGGCTCCTGCCCCTGCCTTCCCAGCACAGACCCAGCACCTCCTTTGCTGAAGACCTTGTCAGAGGCTCGCTGTCACACAGTTTGAACTTGGCAAGTCATTGCACTTTGAGGACCTGAAATGTTGGGCTGTGGAGACATGACCCTCCTCCTGCTTTGCCATAGATGAGAACCTGCCTTAGAGGTGTCCACATTTGTCGATACTCTGGTCCTCACAAGAGAAGGGTTTGAATGGCCAGGAGGTTTGTGTTGGCCAGATCTGGCCAAGACTTCCCTAGAGAAAGTATTCTCTATCAATTTTTTTGTAGGTGAGGTCTACAGAGTCGGTACCAAGCCTCAGTAAGGGAGAGGCAGAGTAGAATGGAGCCCCAGGCTAGGTTGAGCTGGTTAACCTACCTCAGTCTGCATAACTCGTCTGAGGCACCCCTAAAGGCTCTCTAAACTCTCCACATCTGTTAGTTCTTTAAGAATAATGCTGAGAATTAACTGTGTTCCCTATTCCCCAAAGTGTCCCACCCAATACTGACTGTGTGGTCGGGGCTTCATGAATTCTTTCCGAATGAGGGAATCCCCACAACGGTCCCAGGAAGGATATAAGACACAGATTAGAGTCCCGGCTCACAGAGGAGGAGGGTAGGGCCGACGGAAGTTCTCCTCGACTCAGCCAGAGCTACAGGGCTGGCTACGTTTTAAGATGGGGCCAACCTTCTTTCACTGCTCTCTGATGACATTAAAGTAGATCAAAGGCCACCTCTTCATGTGTTCTTGTGAGTTCTGGCACCGTGTTAGAGTCCAGCCAGGACCTCTTGCAATCTCACAACTTCATAGCTCTCGACCCTCAAGCCTGCCCTTCCTGTTAACAAAGCGCATTCTCTCTTCGTTAGACCGTGCCACGCCCTAGTTCGACAGCATCCCTCGGCAGAACAGCCCGTCTCCACGCCGTATGTGAAACAAGGCAGAATCCCTCCTCTCTCACACAAAGTGCCCCCCACGCTGCCCATCTTTTCAGCACTGCCTTCAAAGGAGAGAGGGCAGGTGGTCACGGATATAGACAGCACGAAAGAAATTGGTTTCTACATAGTTGTCCAGATGGCCACCATATTCCACTAACTGCTCAGGCATGGACCAACCTTTCTCAGCAACAGTAACATTTCCCAAAAGAACAGCCTGGAAAATAGACAGCCTGGTGGCTACAGATGGGTCCAACAGAGAAGCAAATCCATGTGTCTAATTCTTTGGGGGCAAAGGTCAAGGCAGATTTTCTATTTCATCTTTATTTATACTTCTCCACTGTACCATCTCTTTCTCTTTACCGTCCATGGACTCTCCGAGGAGAGATCTGCTGTTTGCCTCCTCCTCTCTGCCTGATGGCCTATCATTCCCCACCTTGGTTTGTTCTTAACACCCTCTCTGGTCCCAATAAAACTGGGTGGAACCATTTTATTGCAAAGTCGCTGCCCCATGGTGGAGATCAGTCAAGGGCCACACATGTACAGGCATGTACCACCGAATTCATTGCTTGACTCGTTTAAGAGAAAATAGAGAATATTCAACTGACTTGGTTTTTAAATTAAGACTAGGGGATGTGAGGCTTTCTCTCCAGTAAACAGTTCCCACCTCTAGCAACCACACAAGACGGGTAACATACATTTGTTTCCTAATTCAACTTTCTCTTATTTATTCTATCCATTCCAATTTATGCAGCTGTTTACATTATTCTGCCGCACATATCTGGGTGAATAACTCAAGTCATTTTTTAAGTCAAGACAGAAAAATGTCATAAATTCAATTCATGTCACAAACAATAAGAAATACTACACTTTAACAATGTGAACGTAAATGTGGGTTAGATAGAGAACGGAAGAGGGAGGAGAAGAAAGAGAGGAGAGGACAGTTTTCAAACTGGAGGGGGTCTGAAGGCAAAAGGAGAATGAGGGGGCGCTGAGGAGATGGTGCTCCTGGGAGCTTGGGGGGGTCCCAGTGGAGTCATCACATCTCACCTGGGAAATCAAGGTTCCTTCTTGGGATCTTATTCTGGTTTGTAGAAGCATTGAAGAAGCGACTCCAAAGGAAACTCCAGGACAATTTTACTAGATTTTCAAAGGAAGACTCCAAAGCAAGCAAGCTGTTAAGTCCCCGCAGCTGCCCAGAAAAGGGAAACAAGAGGAAGAGAGAAAGACTTGTTGCTTGAGTTAGGCGTAGAGGACAGTGGCGTGGCATACAAGAGCCCCTGGCAAGGGCCAGCCCAGCTGTGGTGGTACAAGCATTTAATCCTAGCATTTGGGAGGCAGAGGCAGGCCACAGGTCTCTGTGAGTACACGTTTGAGGCCACCCTCGTCTACATGATGAGTTCAAAGACAGCCAGACTACATAGAGGAACCTTGTCTCAAAATAATAATAATAATAATAATAATAATAATAATAATAATAATGGAACATTTTTTGGAAGAGAAAGAATTGCACAATAGGAGGAACTTTAGAAAGGAGTGGAATCTGAAGTGTTGGGGAAAACATGCTTAGGTCAGAGATAGAAAGAGGAAAAGAGAAAATTTACGTTTTTCTGAGCAATTCAGAAAAGCAGGCAGACTTACAAAGCTGCAAGCATTTGGCTCTGAAAAAGGGTGCACTAGGGGAATGTAATTAGAGGGACAATTACCTTTAAGGAGATAATTTACTTCTTTCCTCGTATCTCTTTCTCATGGCTTAAGGTAAGCCTGCTTTCCAGGGGGTGGTTTCTAGAGCAAGTGATTGACTTGCCCAGCTGGAATGTTAGGCCTGGTCTACCCAAGCCACAGAGTCTATTCTCTTGACCAGAAGAAGTTTTCCCTTAATGAGCCTTCAATGCAACTATATTGATGGCTCAGTCAGTGAGTGCCTGCTATGCCAACATAAGACCTGAGTTCAGACCCTCATAGAAGGCAGGCGTGGGAGTCTGTGTCCATAACCTCAGTGCTGGAGGGGCAGAGGTGAGCAGACCCCTGAAGTTCCCCGGCCGGCCAGCCTAGCCACATTGATATTGCAGGTTCCCTGCAAGAGCCTGTCATAGATACAAGGAGGACAAGGCTCAGTAAACATCTCAGAGGATGAAGTGGAGACAGGGGAAGCAGGATGGTGAGAAGTGCTGTGTGTGCCTTCTTGACAGCACATGGCGATCACGCTGGGGAACTCATGGCGGCTGTATTTGCACAAGATCCATACAAGACCAAGCCAGCCAAAGACTGATACAGTTGGAAGAGGTGCTCTCCAGGCCCCACCCCTACTGAGGAATGTTGGCAGTAGATAGCTACAGGGGAGGAAAAACCATTCTTTTTAGGGTATGGCCAGTGGTAGGTTTCCCATGCTTGAAGAGGATCTCCCCACACCCATGCACACATAGGCAGCGCTAATGGGATTTAGGGGGTTAGTCGAAAGAAGACATGGGACTGGAGGTGGGGCATGTGGGAATGACCTGAAAAGAGTTGGAGGGGGAGCATGTATGATATTCTCAAGAATAAAGAAAATTATTTGAATTTAAAAATAAAAATACAAAGGAAAATATGTCATTTAACACAGTAAAGGAAAATAATAGCATGCATACACTAAGGGAAAATGTCTGAAGTCAACCTCTGGCCTCCACATGCACACACATGCATGCACACACACACAACTGCATACATCACACAAGCATACACACATATCTTCCCACAAGGTAAAATTCTCCTCTCACCATCTGGTTCTCTGCATCTAACTGCTGAGGGTCTGACACCTGCCAGGTGCTGACATTCATTATTTACGGTTTTCACAGCAGCTCTGTAAAGTAGCAATTTTACCTGTGAAGATGCTGAGCCTGATCAGAGGCATCATGGGATTGCGTCATACCAACACAGACCTGAGCAGGTTGGGTGGACAGCAGACCCTTCTTTAGTAACAAAACTCCACTTGCCCTTTGAGAAGGCGCACTTCTAGCCTAGCTGCGTAATCCAGCCCCTAGCCAGTTTTAGGGGTGAACATGTAACCTCATCCAGGTCAAAGAAATTTCACTCTGAAAATCTGTTGAAGACCCAGAATTTTTTCCACTGAGATCGAGCAGGAAGTAACAGAAGAAAGAGGAGGCAAAAGGGAATCTTTACAAATCCCTTAAGCTCTTAAATACAACTCTGGCTGAATTTCCTAGTTGGGAGAACCAATATCCATTCTCTCTCTCTCTCTTTCTCTCTCTCTCTCTCTCTCTCTCTCTCTCTCTCCCTCCCTCCCTCCCTCCCTCCCTCCCTCCATCCCTCGCTCCATTTCTCTCTCTCCCTTCCCCCTGTCTCTCTCCTCTCTCCCTCCATCCCTCTTTCCCCATCTCCATACTTCGGGTTTCACAACACTCGCAAAACCCAAGTCCCTGACTAATATTGTGCGTCAGCAGCTGGTTCATATCCATCAGCCCACATGCATCTACTCTCCACCTTCTACCCCTGCTTTCCTGGAGCATGGTGGGGGTTGCCAGCTTCCCCCTGCTCCATCCTTTATTTGGGAGGTCTACATACCTGGCTGCTAAATCCCACCACTCCCATATTGACCGGTGACAACTCCTCCCTTCAAAAAGACTGTCCACAGAATCATAGAGCCAAGGCTTGGTACAGCTGGACTGTGGAGCTGGTGCATGGAGAAGCTGGGTCATCTGAGAGTAGCATGTCTGTCCTCGTTATGGAAAAGATGGGGGTGCTGAAAAGACCACTAAGGCAACTCCCCCAAAGAAATTAAAGCAAAGACAAAAGTCTGCTCCAATTCAGGGCCCAGGGGTCCCCATCATTAACGTAGCAATTTCTAAAGATGTATGAAAACTAACTAGATTCTACTCTGGTGTCATAGCACAGTTTGAAGCAGGGACAGAAATGTAAGCCTAGGATCTTACATACGGCAAGAGTATTTCATCTGATTCGACATTGTCAGAACCTATTGTCAACATCCCTGAACTCTCACAGTGGCAGGAGAATCCCTGCCTAACAAAGGGCTTGATTGTTGCAAGATATTTGATTACACTGTGTAAGGACGTGCCATTGTGATTGGTTTTTAAAAAAGGTAAATAGCCAATGGGTAGGCAGGAAGTGAAGCAGAGATTTCTGGCAAGAGAGCACTCTGTGACTTCTGGCAAGAGAGCACTCTGGGAAGAAGAAAGGCGGGTTGCCAACGAGACTCAGCAGGAGAGGTAAAAACCACGAGTCACGTGGCAGCAGGTAGATAAATAGATTAAGTTATAAGAGCTAATGGAACAAGCCTAAGCAATAGGCCCAGCTTTCATAATTAATAATAAGTCTGTGTATCATGTTTTGTGTGCTGGCAGCCCAAAGAAAAATCTATCTACAGTTGATCTGATCATTGATTAGCTCTGATTATCAACTAATGATGTAAGGGTCAAAAATAAAAGCGATCAATATAGACTCTAAGGTGAGAGAGGGCTAGACAAGGAATCCACAAGGCATGATGAGGAGTCCTGTTTAGAAGGTAAGCAGAGAGGAGATCATTCTAGTGATCTCAGAAGTGGACAATATATAAGTTGTCTGAGGTGGGGAGTTTAACAAGTCTAACCGTACACTTAAAAATAAATATATTTACTTCCCTTAATGTTCTTCCCAGGGACTCTAGCAGGTTTAATATAGTTTAATTGCTTCTGGTTACTGGGTTGTGCTCCTCAAAATGTAATTCTGTGCCAGCATTGCTAGACCAGGTGAGATGAGTGCTGGATGGAATTATATTTATATGAGCTATAATTTGACTTCTTTATAAATCTCCTTCGGGTTATAAAAGAAAAGATTCAGGGATGAAGAAGACATCAAACCAAGTATTCTGAAAGAGACAGAAAGATGCCCTAAAGATGGAGCCTGTGGTCTGAGGGGGAGACAGTGAATCATCCGAGTCGAGCCAAAGCCCTAAGGACACCATCCCTTCCCTCAGCTGCAGGTGGAGTCAAAAATTCCATGTTGGAACATGGAATTTAGAGAAACCTAAATCTATGTTTCTGGGTCAAGGTCACTCATATTTGGCCCCAGAATAAACTATTTATTTTGTTCCTTTGAAAAGAAAGCTAATAATCTAATGTCCAGAACACAGGAGGGACTAGAAGAAATTTGCTAACAAGAAAATTAAATGTCTAATGTAAGAAATGAGCAAATGATCCAAATCGACATTTCTCAAACGATAACACCCAAATCGTTCTTTAAAAGCAAGTCTTCCCAAAATAGACAAGCCAGAAATCACTATCAAGCAATTTCCCATTGTGATATTCAATCTTATAGATATGCATCCTTTCAGATTGTGTATGGAAACACACTGCTGCCACTCAGCACACGCACACATACACACACACACACACACACACACACACAGGAGCTCCCCATGGTGGTGTCTGCTGCCAGGGCAAATGCCAGCCATGACTACTCTATCAGTCTGACCTTAAGTTCCTGCTTCCCCCAACAACCAATTGCCGTCACTGTCACCATCCCCAGACACATGAAATCAGCACTGAGTCTGTGGTTCTGCCACTACTGTCTGAGCAAAAGTCCATCTTTGTGGCCTCTTCGGACACTAAGGTCATTTGTCTTTGCAGACTGCCAAAGACTTTTCCTTCGGCAATCTGATTATTGAACTGGGGCATTGGGCTTCCATCTTTGATGGAAATATATACCACCAGATCCCCTGGTTCTTAGGTAATTCATATTAACTGCCTCACTGGTTCCCAGGGGTCCCCTGCTTGCGGATGACGTCATGGGTCTTCTCAGCCTCCACAACTGCATGAACCAAGTCCTCTAACAGATGAATGGGGGTACAGATATACTCAGAGGGTGCCGTAAAGCCAAACACCTGCACCCAATGGTAATAAATGAATGCATTGTAGTGCTATTTTAGATGAAACAGAACTTAGCAAGTCAGCATGGCATGTTCTGGGTTGGTCCTCACCATTAAAACCCGGTTTACTTTCTACATACCCAGCAATAGACTCCTAGATTTTATTCTGTCCACTCGCCCCTCACCAAGAAGTTATTTATGTCTAAATTCAGTTTTTAATATGTTTGTATTATCATCACATATTACCTTCAAAGCACCATGAAATGGTACACTAATAATTCTGAAGTACCGACTGTGTGCCTACATATGGATCAGTGTGTGTGTGTTCTTCCTCACCACACTAGGTGGAATTGATGATAGATTTCCATTTTGAAACTGATAGAACTAAAGCCTGAAGAAACCAAATGACTTACCAAGGTCACACACCTATTATATGATAGAACCAAGCATCAAAGGAAGACCCTTTAATGCAGGATCCTTTCCCTTGCACCAGGCTGCCTTCTAGAAGGCCTGCCGATAGCATTGACACTTAGGAGCACCCTAGAGGTCCTCTCTTTCAGCTTCCTTACTCCATGGATCAGGCACAGACCATAAAGAGCTTGGGTGGGGTGGCAAGCTGGCGCAGGAATCCATGTCTACACCACAGTCCTAACCTGATAGGAGCAAGAAAGTCCCACAGAGAGTAAATGATTTCTAGATCAGGGCCCACCACGAGTAAGTAATTTATAGACCAGGGCCTGTGAATTAGCAACAATAAAACCCCACCTGGTTCCTCCTTACACCATCTCAACTGCTTCTTTCCTCTCCTGAGCAATCCTTTCGCTCCTAGACTTGAATAAGATGTTGACTTCCATACCCTGCACTACAGGGCAATCATCCCCTCGGGGAGTTTGATCAATAGATTCAGAAAAAGAAACAGGCTGGGCAATAAACACTCCATCCTTCATCCTCCCCGCTTCTCGAACCATAGACCTCTCGATCCAGCTGCTTAAGTGTGCTCACAGCATGGCTGCTGGCTCCCCGCCCCCATCCTCCCAAAACAGTGGTTTTGCAGAGCAGGGCAGAGCCAGAAGCATAGGATCTTCTTGTGGCCTAACATCATAATCATATACTATCACGTCTGTATCTCCTATTGGTCACAGAGAAGAATCCTGCCACAACGGGAAGGGACTGCACACAGGATTCAAGACAGCAGCCAAGGATCAGTGGTGACTGTCTCCGAGGCTGGCAGCCAAACGTGGGTCTCTCCAAAATAAGGGGACTGGCCAGCCCATTTATTTTATATCCACTTCTGCTTTGCTCCCTACACTGTTGGTGCTTCAATAGAATAAAAACGGGCTTGGGATTTAGCTCAGTTGGAAGAGTGCTTGCCTGGCCCATATCAAGCCCTGGCTCAACACCCAGTACCAAATAAACTGGATGTAGTGCCATGGTTGAAAAATAAATAAAATAACAAATTACATAATGGCAGTGGAGGGAAGAGGATCAGGAGTTCAATGTCATCCTCAGATATATAGTGGCTTCAAGCCTAGCTTTGGCTACATGAGACCCTGTCTCAAAAATAGAAATTTAAAAACTACATATAGCATAAAGCTTTCTCATAAACATGTCAAGTTATACATGCCCAGTGTCACAGCGCTACATGACCTTGGCTCTAGAAATAACCATTAGCGCAGACAAAACTGCAACTCAACAGCAAAGCAAACATTTCTTCTTTGTTCAGCATCTCACACGACCCCACTAATAGAATAAGGACAGGAGAAACACGACCATCTAAGGGGCTGAGTCACGCTCGTTACAGCCCTCTACCCGCAGACTGGACTCTTCCATATCTGATTACAAATCCAAGAGAATGAACATGCCTGAAAGTCTGGTCAGGTCAGGACAGAGCATAAATTCATTCTCTCCACCCCTGCCCCATCACTTGGTGCTCAGGCAGGAGAGATACCACCAGGGTTCTTTCTCTGGGGGAAGCCAAAATGCCAGTAACATTCCTCCCTTCAGATTCCTTTTAATCAAGCATGAGATTGCCCCTATGGATTTCCAGAAAAAAAAAAAAACTACTGGAGGAAAAGAGGGCCAAACTTCTGATATGGATTCTATTCAAAATAACCAATACTGTCCTCGTGAGTCTGAGCCAAGTGCCCACAAGGAAATGGAGTCACTTTAAAGTATTGAGATCTCTGGAGAGTCCCCGGGGAGCTAGATGCTATGACATCCCTACCCTACCCAAAGCAAGGAACGTAATATTTCTTTCAAGTTTCCCAGAAAACTAATGTGAGTGTGGTGAGATCTGTAATCAATAAGGAATTTGATAAAATGGATACAAATTGACTCAGGAGGGGAGCGCAACATCCTAGGAGGCAAATTTAGCCCTGACCACTTTCAATCAGCCATATCAAAATGCAGAGCCCAGATACCCAAGTCTCTGTAGGGAAGCTGGATCAATATTCTAAGCCATAACGCCTTAACTTTGTGCTAACAGCAAACAGAGGTGGGGGGTGGGGAGGAGGATGAAGTCCTCTAAATTCGAACAAAGGGGGAAAGAAAGAAGGGAAATGCAGGGGAGAGGCAAGAAATATGTAGGCTGTAAGTTACACACAACTCCCAAAGAATAAACCGGCCTTTCCTCATGTAGACAAATGGGAAAACCCAGCCCAGCCACGAACAGTCCCTCATGAATACTGAAAGAAGAGAAGGAAATATGCAGCTCACAGAGTTATCTGATTGAAAGTCAGGAACTAAGTGAAGCCTGCAAAAGTTTCATTTCTTTTTTTATTAATACTGGGAGAGGAATGAAAATATTCTAGGATGGCAGGCACAGAAGAAAGGGAAGCCAGTACAGGATGCAATTTTTCCCCAAACTGTATGAATACTATCATATATAAATATTTTCATTTGCAAGGAAGTGTGATTCCATACGAAAGGGTCTCATGAATAAGTACCAAGCATTCAAAGCAGATCTCCATTGGAATTCCAGGAACATTCCTGCTGCTCTACCTGAGCACCGGCCTCTCCTTACCCATCCACAATAGCCAATCAAGAAAGCAATTCTCAAAATTATAGTCTTCGGAGAGGACATCAAAGGCAGAGTCTTGCAGTGCTTTGATTGCATTCTCGCTTATGGAGGTCATCAAAGGTCTACTCCTATGAGATCCTCAGACACACACAAATGAAGTATGAGAAACAGTGTTGGAATGATAGGCATGATGAATTATTTTATAGACGTCTCCCCTCTGCTCTTCTAAAAAGAAATGATCTGATCAAAACTATTTCCAATTGCAGATCAACTGTCTGCAAATTTGTAGAACATTTGCTATGTACTAAGCACTGCATGATGTATAGAAAAAACGCATATCATAGGTTCCTATGGTGGTTTGAATGAGATTAGCCCCCATAGGGTCATATATTTGAAAACTTGATCCCCAGTTGGCTAGAACTGTTTGGGAAGGATTCAGGAGTGTGGCTTTGTTGGAAGAGGTATGTCACTGAGGGTGGATTGTTGGTTTCAAAAACCCACACCATTCCTAGTTAGCTCTCTCTGCCCTGTGGTTGTGTCTCAAGATGTAAGTTCTTAGCTACTGCTCCTATGCCATGCCTTCCCACCAGCCTGCTGCCATGCTGCCCACCATAGTGGCCAAACACTCAAAACCTCTGAAACTATAAACCCCAAATAAAAGCTTTCTTCTTAAAGTTGCCTTGGTCATCATATCTTATCACAGAAATAGAGAAGTAACCAGAAAGCCCCTCTTTCAAGTTACCTTGAACCATCCAGTGATGTCCAGGTGATAAACAGCAGGCCTGGTAACTCCTCCTGGCTCCCTTAAAGATGGGAGTGAAGGAGCAGCCACCAATGGGATGCTGCTATTCCCGTGTCCAGAGTTCAAATTATGACCCAGTGGACATGAAAACAGCTTAGTCAAGAGCCCAAGTCCCTGTCATGCTACTAGATTGGGACAAGGTACTTGTATGAGCCTCAGTTTCTCTACCTGTGAAGTGAAGGCAACAACACTGGCATCATGGGGTTGAAGAGCAAATTAAAAGAGATATATTAAGCAGACTGCTAGAAAAACACGCGAAACGGAGTCCATTACTTCTTATTTTTTCATAAAGAAAATCTTTGGCAGGGACTCAAAGCTGGCTCAGAGCAAACAAATGTTTAACTACCACCCCTTTGGTGTCTAGTGTAACAGCACCTGGACACGAGGAAGGCCAAGCCTCCAGCCTACCCAGGTTGTCAGCTCACCCACTCACTGACATGGAATTGCTTCAGAAAGGGAGAAATTGGATCCAACCCTGGGAAAGATGATTGAGGTGTTTCAGAAATTGGAAAGATAATGTGACTGGTCAGTTTCCAAGGCCATTTCTACTCGGTAAGCTGAACAAGGCAGCCTGCTGACTCTCAGCAGAGGGAAGCGCCTCTCTCATGATGCCCCCCCCCCATTCACTCAGACTCCCCGAATAGTCCAGAGGAAAGAACTGGGCTCTGCATTTCGAAGGATTCAAGAATATTAGATAGAGGAAACAGATTTGAATTCAAAGTTATGCATCTTGTGCAACAATGGCCAAAAGGCAGAAGCATGCCAAATGCTCAATAAGCAAATAGATAAACAAAATATGATACATGCATTCTATGTAATATTTTACTAATCTAAAAGAGGGATGAAATTCTGATATATTCTAACCATGGGTATCCTTGAGGACATTATGCTAAGGGAAATAAGGCAGACACAAAGGGACAATATTATATGATCTCACGTGCATGAGGTACCTAAAAAGAGGCAAATCCATATAAATAAAAAGTAGAACTGAGGTTTCCAGGAGTTAGGAGAAGGGATATTTGGGAATCACTGCATTAAATTCATTAAAAGTCCAGAATTTCTGTTTGGAGCGATTTTTTTTTAAGTTCTGGAAATTAACATTTCTGGTGGCTATATAGTGAATGTGTGTTAAATATCACTAGACAAGCAAAATGATTAGACAGGAAATCCTTCATACTGGCACCACCTTCCTATTCTACCCACGACTACAGAGCAACAGTACTCAACACAGCCTCTACTGGCACAAACACAGACACATGGACTAAGAAAACATAATAGAAGATCCAGAAAATGAATCTACATGTTCACAGTCAATGGATCATTGATAAAAGTAGCAAGAACATCTTTCCTACACAAAGTGGGAAAGATGGTTATCAATAACTCATGTTGGGAAAGCTGGGTTTCTACCTGTAGAAAAATGAAATCTCACCCTTTTGGCTCCATGCCATACTAAAATCAACTAAACACACAATAGAAGATTAAACACAAAGCCTGAACCTGGGAAACTATTTAGAAGACACAGAGGGTCAATCTTCTCATTTATCTGGGCAATGTTTTAATATTCTTTTAATATGATTCTAAAAGAACCGGAAACAGTATCAGAAATAGACAAATGGTGGATCAAGAAACTACATCCACCTAAAAAATGTCTGCTATTGAGAGATTAAAAAAAAAATGGGTCAAAGACAACCTACAAAATAGAATGTTTCCAAATAATAAAACTGATAAGGGGTTAATCCAAAACACATAGATGGAAACAGCACAAGAGCAAGAAAGAAAATAACCACGTTGAAAAAGAATGGCCCACATAAACACTTCTCAAAAAGACACATACAAATGAACAAAAATTATTTGGGACAAAAAAAAGTTCCCAGCCTCACTAACATTAGAGAAATGCAAATCAAAACCAAGAAATCATCTCATCCCCATTAAGCCAGCCATTTTCAGAAAGTCAAAAGAGGGGCTGGAGAGTTGGCTCCGTGGTTAAGAGCACTGGCTGCTCTTCCAGAGGACCCAGGTTTGTTTTGTTTTGTTTTTTAGCCCAGTAACCACCTGGTGGCTAACAAGTGTCGCTTGCTCCAGTTCCAATGCCCATGGGCACTGCATACTCGTGGCACAGACATATATGCAAGCAAAACACCCCACACATAAAGTAAAATTAAACTAATTAATTAAAAAGTTAAAAAAAATAATTTTGACAAGAATGTTGTCAGCAGATATGTAAAAGGGGACAGTCATTATAAGGAAAAAAGATTCCTTAAGTGGTTAAAAATAGAACCAATTATATGGCCAAACAATGTCACTGTTAGGCATATATCAAAAGGAAATGAAATGAGCATGTGGAAGAGACTATGTGCTCCTATGTTTATTGCTGTACTATTTGCAGTAGCCAAAATGTGGAAACATCCAAAGTGTCCATTGACAGAGAATGTGGGGTAGACAGTGGAACACTACTGACCATTTACAGAATCCTTGCCATCTGAAAGGACACAGAATAACACTGGGCATGTTGTGCTAAATGAAACATGCCAGGTACAGAAATCCAAATTGCCACAGGATCTCAAGTGCGTACGAATCTACAGATGCTAAACTCATAGAAGCAGAGAGAGTCCAAGGGCAGTTGTCAGGGACAGGAGGCATGGAGGAGCTTCAGGAGATACGTCAAAGGATATGAATTTCCAGTTAGAGTGGACATCTGTTGTGGAATAGCATGTCCACGGTGAACAATAATATATACCCAGGTTGCTAAGCAAGGAAATCTTCAATATTCTCATCACAAATATGAGAAGTATGTGGGAAATGGGTATGTCCATTGGCTTGATTTAATTATTTCATAATGTGTATTTATAGCAAAACATCCCACTATGTGTGGGGAGACGGTTCAGTGGGTCAAGGCCTTGGTGAGCAGGCACCTGAGTTTGCCTCTCCAGGACTCATATTATAGTAGGGTACAGTGGTGCATACCTGTAACCCTGCTGCTGGAGGGGGAACAGAGAAAGCAGCACTCCAGGGACTCTCTGGCCAGTTAGTCTACCTAAATCTGTGAGTTACAGGTTCAGTGAGAGACCCTGTTTCAAAAATATATAGTAGAGAGTAATAGAGTAAGATGCCCAAGTTGACATCTGTTCCTCAAAGCTGTGGGGGGTACACCATGCCCCACAAGTATAAACAGGAGTAAACGACATGCGCACATAATGAATATATAAAAGTTCGTGTCAGTTACAGCACCTGCAATGGCCACTCCTCATCTAAGGGATCCACCCCCAGCCACTGCCTGCCGTAAATATTCAATACTATGTAGTTACCTGATACCAAAGCCACTGGGTGTAGAAAGAAGAGTATTTTGGCCAATTTAGGAGTTTTCAGACACACATGATATGGTCTAGAAGTAAGAATAGCTCATCTGATACTCACTCAAAATTTTTAATTAGCAGTGAGACAAGATAGTGACTTGCAATAGTGAGAGCTGAGGCTGCACAGTTGTGATGTAGCAAATGGGATTAGAGCAGCCATGCACAAGATAAAGCTGGAGGGTGTGAGCGTTATGAAGAAAAAAGCAGAGGCCATTTTTTTGCCAACGCTGGGTGTCTCTGCCAGACCTCCCTATTGAGTTCCCGGAGGGCAAAGGACAGCACACTCAACACAGAAATCTGAGAAGGGTTGGATGAAGTGACCTCTCTCAAAGCCGGACGGGACTGAGGGCCACTAGCAAACAACAACAATAGCAGGTGCTCTCCCCACCCTGGTCCTGATGGGGAGGGTTCTCCAGAACTAGGAGAGACAAGCTGAATGGAGAAGGCTGCTCTGGGCAGGACGGAGCTGTTGGCGCTGGCGAAGAAAACCAGAGTCAGTGGCAACCCACTCCAGTAGAAAAAGAACATCCTCCAGATGAGCTAACACCAGTAACCCACCACGAGCCGGCAATGACCTGACCAGTGCTACCCTTCTCAAGGCAACAGGCTGTGGGACTTGTTTGAACAAACAGAACGCGACCTACCAAGCATCCTAGGGGTCCTTGATTTGTATGATCACACTGAAACTCTCTAAGTGTTTTCTTTTAAATAAATAAGTAAAAAATAAAAAATGCCATGCCAGGCTTTGTAGACACCCATGGGAGGCCTGCCCTTTTCTGAACAGAAACAGAGAAGTGGATGGGGCGGGGACCCAAGAGGGAGGTGGGAGAGGGAATGGAAAGAGAAAAGGGAGAGGGGAAAAGGAAGAAAAAATAAAGTAACAAAAGAAAAAATGCTGACTCTACCAATCCCTGAGCTTCAGAGGTCCTTCTGTATTTCCTTTTTCTATTGTTTGATAATTCTTATTATAGAAGCCATTCTCGTGTTCTGTTGGGCTTATTTCTATACTTATATATAGTTTATTTTTTCCAGCTACTGCAACTAGAATTTTCTTTAGAATTTCTTCTTTAGTTCATTGTCATGGTTTAGAAAAGGCACTTTTATTTTAAAACAAAACCTTTAAAAAGAACTTTTTTTTTCTTATCTTACCCCCTACAAACTGTGGGTTTAATCTCCTGATAAAGATTTGATTTGTTTGGCAAACTAATAAGATCACTTTACATAGTTTTGATTTTTTTTTTCACATAGGTTAACCTTCCTGGGGACAGAACAAGACAGGTGAAGAAGGGAGGGGGATCTGGAGACATGAGTAAGCTGAGTAGGTGAGTGGAGGCGTTGGAGAAAATGGGTTAGTAAAGAAAGCGACAGGAGATGACCAGAGCAGAGAGCATCAGGAGATTGCTGAATACAGACCCAAGCCCACAGACTCTTATGTTCCCCAGCACCACCTTCAAGGTCCTGGCTCCCATCACTGGTCCAATGCATCCTGAGACTTGTTGGCCCATTTCTTTTCTGTCTGAATTTCAATGCATTGTCCACTTGAGTAGCAAAACGTATGTAACACATAAAGTCACCATGTGCAATCGTCTGTGTCTAGTTCCTCAGCCAGTATCTCTCCCCTCACCTATGATGCTTTTTTAGCTCACACCAGGAAAGGACTCAGTCAACGGTCACCAGTGGCATTGAGGACTTCAGTACCTTTTTCCTGGATGGTAGGACCCTCCAAAAAAAAGCATTCCCCATCCCACAGAGGTTATCAAAGCAGGGGAGCTGGGAAACCCTTTTATCGTTTTATGCTCAGAGTCTCATCATTTTCCCCCAAACTTCTACATCAAGCTCGGAAAAGACTTGGGAAGTTCTTTACTGAAAAATTAGGACACACTGCAAAAGAATTTCATAACACAGGCACAGACCAGTTCAAGCTTTTAATAACTTAATCTTTCCAACATCATCCAAAAAGAAATGCGGTATGACTTCCTCTCAATATGATTCCTGGCTCCATCTCAGAGGCCAAACACGGGAGGAAGAAACTCTTATCTTTTAATGGTTGCTCCATACACACCATAATGGATCATTCAGGAAAGGTCAGGATTAAATGTTGTCCTCTTGCCAAGATGAGAGAGAGGAATAGAGAGGGTGTAGCTGGCTTCCTCCAGTTACAGTCATAAGAGGGCTCAGGATGCATGGGCAACTCAAAAGATATTTGCCACAGGAAGAAAAAAAAAAAAAAAAAAAAAAACAGCTCTAACCCAGGGAGAAAGTGTCCAGTGTGCTCACAATGAAGTGTGTGTTAACATTCATGAAGCTCATGGAAGGAATCACTGACACAGTATGTCTGACTCAAAGATGGAGGGTAAGGAGGGGTTCATTTCAGCAGACACACAAACTATTTAATCTGCAATAGAAACTTCTAGAGCCAAAATATGTGGAAAGCAATTCCATGGGTAGCATGTAATGGAGTTTTTCTTCAAAGAATTTCTACTGCCTGCTTCTCTTGGGCTCATTTCCCAAGAGAAAAGAAAGTGAACCCGTGAAAGATGCTCTCTGAGTCTTTGATAGTGTGTGTGTGTGTGTGTATGTGTATGTGTGTGTGTGTGTGCTGCACATTTGTGGTAACCCCAGAGAAGACAGCCCTGAGGACACACCTAAACTATGTGAGAGAAAAGAGACTCTGGCCATGTCCATGGTGAACCAGCATCGTTTAGCGTCACTACCCAAGGCCAACTCCACTAGCAGTGGCCACGGGGTAGAACTATCACTCAGACGGAACAGAGAATCCTATAGTAGAGCAAGAGTGGAGACAGATGTTCTCCTCAACTGTATCTCTTCCACTAACCTGCTTCAGAACTCCAGGCTCAGATAGGGAAATTCAATTCTGTCTATGGCTGCATTCTATCCACAGCAGGCTCGTAAGGGCCGGTCTCAGGATTCAGCCAGAATCATCTGAAGACGATCAATCACACGGACCTGGGTCCCTCCCACAGTTCTTAGCCTAGAAGAGCTCCATTTCTAGATGTCTCCAGATCATCCTGATGCCTCTGGTCTACGGATCACGTGTTTGAGACCTGCTCCCTGGCTTACACAAATAGAAAGCCACACTGAACTGGTCCCCAGTACTGAAGACACAGGAAACTCAGGAATTCCAACAGTGGACACCAGAAAAGGGCAGTCTGCAGGAAGGTGTGTCTCTGCCACCACCTACCCTGTCCCCAAATCTAACAGACAGCACATTCTCGGGAAAAAGACAGCAGAGGACTTAGAATCGGGTGGGATTCAAGAGGGCCTTTCCCGTTGCCCCAGGAGGGGATCCTCTTGGCTCCTTCCCAGGTATGCGGACGGCTTGCAGGAGCTCTCAGAAGCTTGACTCCTCAGGTGTGGGACAGTCCCACAGTGGGACTCCAGGGCCATCGTTCCTTCTTGTTTATGTTTACCGTTCACGTCCAAAGTTGTTCCCCCAGACTCTGGGACAGCACAAATGGGCACCCCATGTGTAACATGAAGACATCTGTTTCCTCTTCGGGTGTTTCTCATTCTGATCCTCTCCTGCCCTCCCCCTTTGTCTTACTCAATCACAATGCAACCTCCCAGAAATAGAATTCCGACAAGCTCCGGGATAATCCGAAGGGTCCACTCAGCTTAAACTACAATTGAAAATCTTCCTGCTTGATTTGTCCACTTTGAAACCGGGAGCACGTGTTCCTTGGAGCTGGAGACAAAAGGCTGCCCCTTCCCCCACAGCACATAGCTCCACAGGATTGTTTCAGAACTGCAATTAGAAAGGGCTCTTTGGGTTTTAAAAATGGATTTCTAAATAGCCCATATGGTACTTTTTTTTTTCAGAGAGAATAGCTTTCAAAGGTCCAGTTAGCTATGCCTTTGCATGCTAAGGAATTCTTTTTATCTATCAAAGGTGTTCTATGGGTCAGACAAAGACTGGGGATGGAACCTTAAAAGATCGGGCAAGTCGATTGTCCACTGAAAGATATCAGCTACCGCTTGATATGTGCAAAGGGGCAGCCCTGCAATGCGAGGCATGATCTTGCAAAGGATTATGGCCTCACATAGTAAAGGGGCCTGCTGGAGCAGTAATGGCCTGCTTCCTTCAGCGATTCTATAGATCTGATAGTCTTGCTGAGGGGACAGCTATTTAGAGAAAATGTGCTGAGTCCCAACTTTCTGCCACCCCACTTCTAGCTCCACACAGTCTGTTCCTAATGGGAACCTTACAGGGCTTCACTTAGCAGTCCTGTCCTCCATCCGCCGTGTTAGAGTAGCTCATGGCAGTAGGACCTTGTCACTCCAACACGCATGCGTGAAATACACACACACAGAGCAGAGCAGCTACCTTTCCCTAAACTAGCTGCAGCTATCATGAGACAGGCTCACATCACAAAATCTGTAGGCTGTTTGGCATTTACAGCAACACCTTGTCCGGTTCCCCCAAATCCATAAATACTCTGTCACAAAAGTCCTCCCCTTCCAGCCCCACATGGAGGAACTCAGCCATCTGTTTTTAGATTTCAGCCCTCCACTTATCTTCCACTTTGTTTTATGGGCGAGGATTAGGTCTGGATTTCCTCCGGTGCCCGGGTTTCATTCTACCCACCAGTCAGCTTTTCCGCCTCCAGCCACATGTGGAGGCCGATAAGCGAGCTCAGACATGCATCCCACCTAACGAATGGTCCCTGTCGGTGAACTTTAGCCTCCTCGGTGCTGCCCATTGTGAGGCACATCCTTCACTCTCTCGGGAATAAGCTTTAACATAAATCTTCCCTGGAATGATGTGGTCAAACGCTATTCCGCAAAGCACAGGCTGGAGGATTCCTCCACAAAAGGACAGTTTGTCTTATAGGTTAACAGAATAGCGATTTGGAAAAGCAAAGAGATATATCAGCAAAGAGCAATGGCAGAAGAACCCAGATCCACTACCTGGGTGCTGAGGAGGTGTGTCATAGGTAAGGCTGAAACCCCACTAGAGTTTAAAACCATAATCTCCAAGTGGGGGGTCTTAGACCACCACATCTTCTGAAAACCTGTTAAAATTCCAATTATCAGCCCCCCTTATGACCTATGAATCAGAAGCCAAGTTGAAAAGATTTCCAGGAGACTAGAAAACATGTCAAAGTGTGACGTCACTAGCTTAACAGCCAGTGTGGACGGCACAAGCTGGCCCTGTGTTGCTGGAACCTGGGGGCCATGTGGGAAAGCGTTGCACTGCTGTAGAAAGCCCTAGATTATAGACCTAATTCTGTCCTGGTTGGGGGGAGCAGTTTGGGTTAGTCACCTCACTCTGACTTTAATTTGATCATACCTTAAAATTATCTGGAAACTTTCAGATACCCAGGTTCCATTCGTCTCCACTGATTCTGCTTTCCTTGTTATCTGCTAAAGCCTGGATGTCAGTGGTGTGTGTGTGTGTGTGTGTGTGTGTGTGTGTGTGTGTGTGTGTGTGTGTGTGTGTAAGAGAGAGAGAAGAGAGAAGTTATGTGTGTGTGAGAGAAAGAGAGGGTGTATATGTGTGTGTGTGTGTGTGTGTGTGAGAGAGAGAGAGAGAGAGAGAGAGAGAGAGAGAGAGAGGAGAGTGTGTGTGTGAGAGAGAGGGAGGGTGTATATATGTGGGGGGGAGAGAAAGAGAGAGAGAGTGAGAGAGGGGGGGGAGAGAGTACATGTGTGTGTGTGAGAGAGAGGGAGGGTGTGTATATATAGGTGTGTGTGTGTGTATGAGAGAGAATGTGTGTGTGTGTTGTGTTGTGTTCTGCTGTGTTGCTAATATTGAATTGTGAGAGTTGTACAGAGGCCAAAAGTTGGCATGGTAGATAACGTCTCTCACTACACCCAGAGTTTACTGATTGGCTAGAACGGTTGGCCATCAGGCTCCAGGGATCCACCTGTCTCCACCACCCTGGGGCTAGGGTCACAGAGATACTTAACCACCCCCAGCTTTTACAAGGGTGCCAGGGACCCAAACTCATATCCTTGTGTTTTCCTGGCAGGCACACTACTGACTGAACCATCTCTCCAGCCCTAACATGAGGACTTTAAAGGCGATTATAATGTGAAGCCAAGGTCGCAGTCACTGTGTTAGAGGGCCTTTCTAGCACTTAGCCCCAACAATTTGGCCGATTCTGTGGGTCTAGATAAATGATGTCAATTTAAAAAGTTTGAAAGATCTAAAGCTGGGACAAAGTTGGGACAGATTTGTTTTGTTATAGACATGATTTAAGTGGGTATAAATAATAATAATAACAATAACAATAATTGAACGATCTGATACATTATATTCTACTCAATTGAAGGCTGGCCCTAATATATTCTTTTCTAAGATTTCATGTTTTGTACAGAGAGATTTGGGACTTGAAGCCTTCCAGCTGAGTCTCCACTCTTCAGGGGTTTTGTTTTGTTTTGTTTTTTGTTTTTGGGTTTTTTTGTTTTGTTTTGTTTTTTAGCAAGTTGGTGACTTCCCTACCTATTTTCCTTTGAAGTCATCTTAAACATGTATAGTGAGTGCTGTCTTCTTACACCGACTTAGGATCCGCTCCAAAGCCACACACGCTCACAGATGCAGGAGGAAAACGGCTCAAAACGAAGTTGAGCTCTTTTCCATATCCCCTTGGCGTCGTTACACTGCATCCCTACCCCTCCCGGCGGGATTCTCGCTCTTTTATTTGGAAAAAGACGCCATGCTTTGGACTTCCATTGACTGACCTATTTAGCGTCCCTACTTTGGGTAACTTTAGCTAGGTGAATCAATTTCTACAGTCTCTTCTGAGTTGTCATTTTTAGTGACAAGCCGAAAATTGAAATTTGCAAGCCATTAGCTGTTAAGATGATACATAACATTTTAAGATTTGCCGGGAGAAAAATATCCTCTACTGTCAGATAGGGCTTTTTTTTTTAACCAAGAACTCCCGTATATAAGTGGGCTTTACATACATAATGTACATGTGTGTGCACATATATATATATATATACACATTTATATACATGATGTATTTAAAAGAAAGTCTTAACAACAAGAATGAATGTGTTTCACTTTATGATAAACAGAGTCGTAGGCTGTAGAGAATCAGGAACCAGGCAGCTCTTCCCCCATCCCCCACTTCTCCTCACGTCCTTCAGAATATTTCAAAGCTACTTTCTCTCGGCACTTCCTCACTCTCCTCTAAGGACCAGCTTTCTCTGCTTTCCCATTCTTCCAGTGGAAGGTGGTCCTCTGTTTCTGAGCAGATACTACTCAGGTCCAAGCCTATGACTCACAGCCCGTCCCAAGACCCAGAAGGATTGTGCGGGCCCACTATGGCTAAAGAGACAAACATGGCTGCTGTCACCAATGGAGCACAGAGATAAAGGAACACAAAGCAGGATTCTACGACAGGTACCCATCAAGCTGAACAACAATTTCAGAGGCTGGTTCTCTGAGAGCTGCCATTGTTCCTCCAGCTTAGGCTTGTGCCATGGCTAAGAAATCATTCCCACTCGCTCCCCTCTTAACAGTGGGGGAGATAAGAGACCCTCCTGTTCTGTACTACTCATATTTGGTTTCTAGCCATAAATAAAGGACATTGAGCCTATAATCCGTGATCCTAGAGAAGCTAAAAAAGAAGGTGAACCCAAAGAAAAACATATAGGCATCCTCCTGAATATTAAACTTCATCGGGCGATGAAAGGAGACAGAGACAGAGACCCACATTGGAGCACCGGACTGAAATCTCAGGGTCCAAATGAGGAACAGAAGGAGAGAGAGCACGAGCAAGGAACTCAGGACCGCGAGGGGTGCACCCACACACTGAGACAATGGGGATGTTCTATTGGGAACTCAACAAGGCCAGCTGGCCTGGGTCTGAAAAAGCATGGGATAAAACCGGACTCACTGAACATAGCGGACAATGAGGACTACTGAGAACTCAAGAACAATGGCAATGGGTTTTTGATCCTACTGCACGTACTGGCTTTGTGGGAGCCTAGGCAGTTTGGATGCTCACCTTACTAGACCTGGATGGAGGTGGGTGGTCCTTGGACTTCCCACAGGGCAGGGAACCTTGATTGCTCCTCAGGCTGACGATGGAGGGGGACTTGATTGGGGGAGGGGGAGGGAAATGGGAGGTGGTGGCGGGGAGGAGGCAGAAATCTTTAATAAATATATTAATTAATTAATTAAAAAAAGAAGAAATAATAAAACGTGATAATTTTTAAATTTTATCAATAAAGACACAAGAGACAGAAAAAAAAAAGAAGAGAGACCATCCTGTATCTACAACTTGCATATCAGGGACTCAGTTGTCCCCAACATCTACTTCCTCCTCCCTGGTGAGCTACGACTTGTCGGCAGTGGCGTGGCCAGACAGAGTGAAGGCAGCAGTTCTCAGCCCCTGGCATCCAGGCACAGCCAGTTCCCTAAGTTCTGCCCACCGAGGTTGGAACAGAAGGAATGAGTACAACTTTTGAACTACACTCATGAAGAGAAGGGACCCTCTTTCTCCTTCTTTCATCTTGCTGCTTAGAGTATGGACATGCTGACCAGACCTCTTAGACTGTAGACTGTGATGATAGAAAATGCTCTAAGTTTGGCAGACCAGGAATGCAGAAGCAGCCTGGGATCCCAATGTACCTTTTAATGGGAGACATACAGGTCTCCCTTCCTTAAATCATTGCTACCCTATATACTGTGGAAACTAGGAACCACGAAATACTAACTACATACACAACCATTACGTTTCAAAGCTTTCTTGCTGTAGTATAATCTGGAAATTACCCCAGCCCAGCCTTCAGGGCAACAGTGAGAATTGAGGGGATCAGAAAATGACTGCGTTATTATTCCAGTCTGGGACTGGACCAGACTATCTTCTGATGCCTTCCCAGCTTGCTCCCAAACCGGGAACCTTTTCTTTGCATTGTTTCAATTTCTCTACTAAATAGGTATTGAATATTCAGCAATGTGTACTCAAATTTGGTTTTAAAAGCCTTTCCTCAATTAGATGTGTTGGTACACACCCCTAATCCCAGAAATCCAGAGGCTAAGGCAGAAGGATTTCAAACTTGAGGCCAGCCTAGCATACATATCCCTAGATTTGAAACTCCCATTTTTGGGGGGAAGGGGAGATATGTAAAAATCTTTCTAAATAGTGGAAAAAGACAAGATCTCCTGAGTAAATTGGGAGCATGGGGACCTTGGGAGAGGGTTTAAGAGAAGGGGAGAGGCAGGGAGGGGAGCAGAGAAAAATGTAGAACTCAATAAAAATCAATTTTTAAAAAGTCCTTCCAAATACAAACATGCACAGAGGTATGCATGCATGCACATGTGTGTGAGCACACATGGACACACACACAATCTGATCATACCCTGTTTCATATTGCTTTCACTAAACCATGAAAATGAAAAGAAACCACACATACTAGATGATTCAGAAACAAAACAATGACAATCTCCTCACTGCCGCAGGAGGGGAAGTCGAGCCCTAAGGGATGCCTTCATTCTTCTGCAGCACCCATTTGGATCCTCCTGTCTCCACGGTTCCTCGAAGCCAGCCAGATTTAGCATAAGTGAGTGCGTGCTGCGGGTCACTCGGGAAGACATTTCATCTCCCCGAGTCTCTCATTCCTCCTTTGAAAAATGAAATTGGACAGGAGCCATCCGGCTCTGAAATTCTAGACTTCTGTTAAGGCTACAGTCTCTCTAGTCTGAATCCTTACCGCCACCCCCAGAAAAGTGATTTCCTTTTAAAAAATCACTTTCCACTTTCAAAGGACAGAATCAAGATTTTTAAAATAAAGGCTTCAAGCACCACGTATCTCACACTCCCCACGGCCCAGGCCTCAAGAAACCCTTGGAGGGACAGAGGAAAGGGCTACAGGCTATGGAGCAGTGTGAGCCCACGTAGCAGCCTGAGCCGACATAGCATGTTGTCCTAACCCCTTCCTTGCCCTCTTCCCTTGGTTTGTTATTTTGGGGAATAGGATGGAGACAGCTGTGATTCACTGGCCCCGAGAGGGCTTCTTGGAACTGGCCTTCCAGAGCAGCAGAGGAAAAGAGAAAGCAACAGAAAAGACTACATTCGATCGTTCATACAGTTAGCACTTCTCGGCATGTACAGTAATAAGACCTAGGTCTGCAACTCCCATTTTCACCCATTGTGTGGGCGAGGAAAGACATAGAATCCTCAAACTCTGGTGCACACATACATGCCTGCATACACACGTGCGTTCACTAAATACATTGGGAGAGAACAAGCGTAAAATGTAGAAAGGACCTAAATTTTGTTTGGCTCTGCTTACCAATGGGAGTGAGAGAAGAGCGCATAGGAAACTTAAACCAGCACTCAACAAGGCTGGAAATCATGTTTTTCCTATTTTTAAAAATCATTACAGCCAGGCGGTGGTGGTATACACTCAGAAGGCAGAGGCTTGAACTCTATGAGTTCAAATCCAGCCTGGACTATATAACAAGTTTCAGGACAGGTTCCAAAACTACACAGAAAAACCCTGTCTCAAAAAAAATTATTACAAATTAAGCATTAAAATATTTGACTTATTTCTCAATGCCATTCACACTTTAGATGCCATTCTATTTTAGAATAGTCAGCAGGGCATGGGGGCACATGCCTTAATCCTAGCACTTGGGAGGCAGAGGCAGGAGGATCGCTGTGTGTTCGACGTCAGCCTGTTCTACAAAACAAGTTCCAGAACAGCCATGGCATTACAGAGAGAAACACTGTCTCAAAAAACAGGGGGAAAACAAGGAACAGAATAATCGTCAGACTAAACCATGCCTGTCCCCTGCCGGAAATCCCACAAGGACCTAGTTGCTACCCTGCCCACTCTGGTCTCCGAAAGTTTCCCCTTTGCCACTCGGGAGGTTTGACTAAGAATGGCTCCTGTAGGCTCCCATATTTGAATACTTGGTACTTGGGCACTTCTTGGGAGGCATTGGGAGGTATGGCCTTGCTGGAGAAAGTATGTCACTGGGGGCAGGCTTGAGATTTCAAGAACCCAAGCTAGTCCCAGGGCTGCTTTCCCTTCCTGCAGCTTACAGCTCAGAATGCAGTTCTCTCAACTTCTTTAGCACATGTTTGCCTGTGTGTGGCGTGCCCCCTGCCATGATGACAATGGACTAGACCTCTGAAACTATAAGCCAGCTCCCAGTTAAACACTTTTCTCCATAAGAGCTGCCGTGGTTATAGTGTCTGCTCACAGCAACAGAACGGTGAATGAGACAGGCAGCCTTCTCCCAGCCCCTGGGCGTCATGAGCACGGTCTTCCAGGCCATCCACTCCAGACTTGACATCATCTCTCCATCACTAACAGTAGATAATAACCATGCAAACTCCAAGCCAGGTTCAAGAGATAAAAACCAAAGAAGGTCTACACACACCCAGTGGTGTCGCAATGTTCTTCCTAAATCAGTCTATAACTGATTGACACCATGGCTTTAGAACCCACTGATCTGGAAGTTTTCCTACATTCTTTCCCCAACTGCTGATGACAGACCCCTGAGGATACCCCTGAGACCCTCTGACGACTGGGGAAGCCTCATTTTCACTCTAGCCCTTTCGTTTCATTGTTTCACATTTGGGGAAAATGATAATCAGAATAATGAATTCTTTCTCCTAGGTTTCTGGTTTCCAGTGTTCTCTACTTAAAAGAACAGCGGTTCTAGAAACCATCAATTGTTCTATGATTGGCTTTCTCCACACATCTCCTCAAACATACATATATATATGTGTGTGTGTGTGTGTGTGCGCGCATGTGTATGACATCATCTTTTTCTCTTGACACATATAACCTCTCTAAAATGACTTGTCATTTCCATGCTTCTAGATGCTCAGCCTTTCCCCTAAAAAACAAAGGCGAGACTTTTCCAAAGGGCAGCTCAAGTTTCAAGACCATGCCAAGCAGTCTTTCATCTCTGCGCACCGGACCAAGGCTTAATGCGTCGGTTTCTATTTGCTCCAGGAGACACTCGGACAGGGATCTTGGGGGACTTGGGGCAGCTACCATCCTCCTGGCCTCTGCCTCAACTCAGTTGATATCAATTACAAATGAATATGAATTCTAATATTTCCCACTGGAAAAAAAAATACCCTTAAGGGGAAAAAGGATTCTTTACTCACTTTCAACTCAAGTAAGTTAAGGAATGCTAAAGAGGCCAAAGTCATCACTAAGCCATGCTAATTAAACTCGAATCAAATTAGTAATTAAGGATAAACCCAGGAAAAACAAAACTTTATTCGGCCAATTTGAAATCTGTGTGTGAATTTCGAATTGAATTCACAGCACTTAACCTTTCAACTGCAAATCTCAACACAATTCACTAAGTGCTTATGAGGACAGCCGCTCCCAGGATGCCATTCACTGTAGCCAAATCCCAGCATCTCCTTCAGGGGCAACATTGGAAACAGAGGAAACATTAAAATGGCCTCCGCTTCCAGAAGTTTAACCTTGTCAGTCCTTGTGAAGCATGAATTCTGAAAACCACGTAACAAATAAAAACAGAACAAGCTGCCGCTTCTTTAAAGTCAACCGAGAGCCACAAAAGAAAAAATAATAGATGAAGTCATATCTCTCCCAAATGTGCCAATCTCCAGAGACAGGGCAGTCATGGTAGATCAGAGACAAAGGTGTGACCCCAGGGTCGGAAGCCTCTCCTTCCAGTCCCAAGAGGCTTCTGGTTTGTAACGCTTGCAGTTTGGTACTTAAGGGAAACTTTGAGGGAAACTTTGAAGGGAGGGTTCTCTCCAACAGCATGGGGACCAGAGCTAGAGCCATATAACCAACAGAAGAAGGCAGGCATAGTGATGTGTCCTCAAAGTCCCAGCGCCGGGAAGCAGAGGCAGGAGGATCACTGGGGCTCACTGACCAGACTACCAAGCTGGACAGGCGAGTCCCAGGTACCAGTGAGAAAAATCTGTCTTGAGAAATAAAGTAGATGTCTCCTGAGGAAAATTTTGACCTCTGGTCTGCACACACTCACTCACACACACACACACACACACACACATTCATCCACAAATATGCTAATATTGATACACGGTTATTTTCATTAAAAATGAAACAGAAGCTGATAGCAACAGATACTCATGCAAAGTGGAAATGAGTATAAGAACCATTCCTCCTACTCAGATGCAATTCAGAAACCTCATGTTCTTCCAGCTGTCCTCATTGACTTACTGGTGTTCGGTGGCTTGGGGAGGGGATAGGGTTCTGAGAGCACCCATTGAAGAAACTGGAACACCATGTTAACTGTCAACAAGTACCGCTTTTTAATCCCTAAGATGATCACCTTGTAAAGAAGGGATTATTTTAAATAGGCTCATGGTTCTGGAGTTGCAGCCAACAACCAGCTGGTCTTGTTGCTTTTATGTATGCACCAAGGCATCACATCATAGTAGAAGAACATGACAGAGCAAAACAATTCATCACACAACCAAGGAACAAAAATTATAGGAGTACAGACTCCAGAAACCTCTTTAAAGATATACTTCACTCCACACACACACACACACACACACACACACCAATGGCCTAAAGAGCTTCCCCTGGGCCTGACTCCTAAATAGTCTACCACCTACCATAGTAGTGCAAAGCCTTTACCAATGGACTTTTGAGAATCATCTAAGATACAAACACCAATTTTGTGGCATGTATTCACTCTTTCTTTCAGTGCTTGACATCGGATTCCCTCTGTATGCTGTGAATACCATTAATGAATAAAGAAACTGCCTTGGCCTGTTGATAGGGCAGAACTTAGGTATGCAGGGAAAACTAAACCGAATGCTGGGGGAAACTAAACTGAATGCTGGGAGAAAGAAGGGCAGAGTCAGGGAGAAGTCATGGAGCCGCTACCCGAGACAGACATGTTGAAACTGTGCTGGTAGGCCACAACATTGTGGTGATGCACAGATTAATGGAGATGGGTTAAATTAAGATGTAAGAGTTAGCCAATACAAAGCTAGAGTTAATGGGCCAAGCAGTGATTTAAATAATATAGTTTATGTGTGATTATTTCGGGGCTGAGCAGTCGGTAACCAACAAGCGGCCCCACACATGATAAACACTGACTTGTCAAAGTCTTCTTTGTGCATGCAGAAAGGGGGCCGTTGAGCAAAGTGACCATTCAGGCTGGCTCTGCAGCCATCCTTGAAAATTGCTTAGAAGGAACAGAGCATGTAGATAGCAGTCCAGCTCCATTTGCCCTGGAAGCAGGCCCTTCTCCCCTCTTCCTTCTTCCTTTCTCCCTCCCCTCCCCTTCTTTTCTTCCCCCTCTCTTCAATGGCACACCTCTTTCTCTTCAGACCCCTCAAACCTTCTAGAAGGACAGCACCTAAAGTCAGTCACTCCCTTCGGAATTCACCACATCCTCTTCAGTGGTATAGGGGAGGCAACTTGGGTTAGTGTGGCTGCAGCTGGCTTTCTGCCGCAGAATAGTCCTATCAGAGAAGCCAGTGTAAGCTTCAGAAAACCTCTCCCAGAGACGACCGCAGGCCTTCCACCTCACTCAGGAAGACCCCAACTGTTTCTCACGGTGTCCCCAGTCCCCTCCTCCTTTACCTCATCATTGACCTCTCCTGCCCCCCCCACCTCATCTCCTTGCCCTGCCCTTCCTTTTCCCCCTTCCTCATACCACAATGTTTCTGCCTGAGGGCCTTAGTGTTGGCTATTGCCTCTGCATGCTCCTCCCAGAACCACCTGGGCCCAACATCTCCTTCAAAGCTTTTCACAAATGTCATTCCATGTTAAACGTCCCTGCATGATTTGGTCTTACTAACTGAGCTATTAAGAAGGTAGTGGTGGTGTTAGATCCTTGGAAAATTGGGCCTAATAAAAGAAGTTAGATCATGGGTGACATTCATTCTCGTTCATAACCATTCTCTCTCTCTCCCTCCCTCCCCCTCCTTCCCTTCTTCCCTCCCTCCCTCTCCTTCCCTCTTCTTCTAGGCCACCATGAAGTCAGCAGATGTCTGTCACGTGCTCCCTGTCATGATCTGTTGTCTTAACACAGGCCAAAAGGCAACTGGGCCCAGATACCATGAAGAGGCCAAAGAAATCTTTATTGTATTCAATGTATTCAATTTATCATCTCAGGTATTTTGTCACAGAGATGAAAAAAAGTTGCCTGATACATGTGATAAGGTTTACCACAAGCACCCCATTTAAACAGTGACTTCCAGCTTGCCCCATAAACACACACACACACACACACACACAATCTGTCTTTCGTGATTCATTTGTTCTTCAGAATCATCATGTTTAAAACATGACTTGATGGGGCTGGAGAGATGGTTCAGTGGTTAAAAGAACTAGCTGCTCTTGCAGAATTCCCAGGTTCAATTCCCAGCACCTAAACGGTACCTCACTAATGTTTGTAACTCCAGTTCCAGGGGATCCAATACCCTCACACCAAAGCACATAAAATAAAAATTATAACATGACTCTGTCATACCTAGTTTATTTTCTATGCACCACCCCCATTTATATGCTCTGAAAAGAAAGAATGTTTGCCCACTTTCATTGTAGCGGTTTCAGTTCTTGGAAAAGGACCTGAACGTAGGAGGTTCTCAGTGAATTTTTGTTTAATGAATAAGCACAAGAAGTAAAAATATAAAAGATCTCCCTTCTTGATTCTGTGGCCTCCTACCACCTTTCTGATAGGGCTTGGTATGGACAGACTATAGCTGGGCAGCAATAGTAGATTGGGATATCAATCCTTCCTTCTACCAAGTGTGTGTGTGTGTGTGTGTGTGTGTGTGTGTGCGTGCCCATGCATGTGTGCATGTGTGAGTGCCTAAGTGTGTCCCATGTACATGTGTGCAAATGTGTGCAGGGCAACCTTAGGTAACATTCTCAAGAACACTGGCCCATCTCCATTGAGACAGGGTCTCTCTCTGCCTGAAGCTCACCAGTTAGGCTAGAATAACGAGCCAGCAAGTTCCATCCATCTTCCAGCCTCTCTCCCCAGTGCAGGAATAACAAGTGATTTCACTGTACCCACATTTTATGTGTCTTAGGGATCAACTCAAGTTGCAAGTTCTTTACAGACTATCTCCCCAGCATTGCTCCCTTCTTCCCTTGGATGGGGGTCTTTAAAACGTATGGTATTTCTGCTTCTCAATCCTGGAATACAACAGAGTCACCACCACTGTGGGTTACAGCTGTTCCAGACCCCAGAAAGTGTCAGTGAGAACAAGTTGAACACAAATATTAATATCAGAGACATGGGGACAGCAAAAGAGGGTCAGAGCTCACATGCACATCTTCTGGCCCCACATACATTCTTTTCATGGAAGTATGCCTCAAATAAATAATACATATATAACATTTCACATAAAGAGATTTCCCCTGTTTATCAGCACAGGATGCAGCACCGGCTGCCTTCAGACTCTAGTGCCCTGTGGAGCGGGGTGATGGGCGCAAAGTCCCGCCCCTAAGTGAGGAGTTCTCAGCAGTTGCTATCTGCTGAGAGAGGGAGCCGGTTCTCTAGAAAGCCTATCACATTCCGGCGGACAGACACACACCCAAGAGTGTGCAGGCTGCACAAGCTGTGTGTGATAGGTCCAAATAAACAAACAAAGGACAGGAAGTTGGGGGGATAGAAAAAGGGATGGGTCTGGGAGGAGTCGGAGAAGGGGTGGGATCCGAACACACTGTACAAAACTCCCAACTAACTAATAAAAAAAGGAAGGGCAAAGAAAAATCCTAGTGCTGTGCCAACAGCCCCATCTTTGATTTTGTTTATTCTTAAAACTGTACTTGGTGCTGCTGAAAAGCCCTTGCGCACACACCTTTCTGAGAGTGGGGAAAAATTCCAATCAGACAGGCAATCTTGGGCTCCAGCTGTTGCTTCTCCGGCTCACAAAAATCGCTACGAACCCCCAGAGTGCTAAATTACCACCCCAGTCCTCTTCGTTTAACCTCAAACTGGGTCACCCTCTAATCAAGAAAAATTAATGACTGCCAACATATTTTTCCTTTCCTCTTAATTAGAGTAATTCCACCCTGGCAGTAACTCTCAGGCTGAAACTATGCTAATAACAAAGTTTCAGCCCGGAGAAAAGGGACCGGCAATCAAGGATAACTAGCCATCGCCCCATTACTGCTGAACTGCTAGACATGGGCTTGGGCCAGTGGCCCATTTACTGCATCCCTAATGAGGCTTCGACTTCAGAGCCCAGAGCGGTGAGTTCATAGGGACGCAGGCTTTTGTAACTTTCAGACATAGGACATTCTAAGGGCAATGGTTATGCTTGCTCTCTTTCGGTTCTGTTTTCCCCTGCCCTCCCTACCCTCAGACTAAACAGTAGGAGAGTGGCTGCTGGCATGTTTTAGAATCTTACTTAGGGGAAGTTTGGAATTACAGAGCATGAGGATAGAGAGCTGTGTGCACGCGGCTTGCAGTCAGTTTTGCACATAGGGGTCCCTACTGCGAGTCATGATACAGAAATAGCTTTTTTCTGAACACTCCTACTAAACAATGGTCCTACTCACCTCTGCCACAGGGAATGGGCCAGAACTCATACTGCAGTAGTGCCCGTATCGCTCAAAGGATTCTACTTCTTGGAGTCCAAATGTCTGTTCTTTAAATGAGGATAATATCAGCACCTATTTCAAAGACGGACAGGGTTTATGAAAATAGATGATTGTTCTTTTTTTTTTTTAATATTTATTTATTATATATACAATATTCTGTCTGTGTGTATATCTGTAGGCCAGAAGAGGGCACCAGACCCCATTACAGATGGTTGTGAGCCACCATGTGGTTGCTGGGAATTGAACTCAGGACCTTTGGAAGAGCAGGCAATGCTCTTAACCGCTGAGCCATCTCTCCAGCCCCTAGATGATTGTTCTTAATATCAGTGTTACTCATGCTGTATCAAGCAGTGTGACTTGTATAATGTACATTGTCTCAGTAATTCCCAGGCAGAGGGAAATAAATCTGATAAAGAAATAAATGTAGGCAATCTTTTAAACATGATGTTGCACGGGCTCCATCTAGAAGCTAAGTATCATCATTAATGGCTAAGGTTATAAGAAGCAGAGCCAAGCCAAAGTCAGGTACCTCTCGAGATCTGAAAACATCCAGGTTGAATCAGAGAGTATATGGGGCGCACGCAGGTCTAGCTTGTGGACCAAGGTTCAGGCTAAGTATTAGAAGCCCCAGAGAAACACAACAAAACAACCCCCAACATGTAAGTACTAGGTATATCATATCATATCATGATATTGGGAGGGAGATCATTTCATATTTACTAAAGCAGCAAAAGGAGTTTTAAAGTAAAATAATATTCAATACTGGGACTCTTGCCAGAATGCTACACTTACTTATGCATATTGCGTATATTATTACTGAGAAGCAATTTAAAGATAACTATAGGAGCCATGAAGATATCGATGCACTTTGATACTTCCGTCCCACTGTTGGAAATGTATCCTAAAGAAATATTTGAAAGGAAGACCAAAAATGCCTATTAACCAAAAAACTAAATTAAAAAACGTTTGTTGAGAAATTATTTGTCATTCTGAAACTTTGGAAGCCTCTAACACGAGCGAACAAAGGGTCTGACGGGTAAGTAATGGCGCATCACTGGGATGGGTACCACGGATTAGTTAAAGGGATCGATGGCGTCTACGTGAGAAGTTAAAATAATCTACGGAATCTACCATGTGGCAAAGAACTCAGCTGCAATTACATTATTTTGCAACAAGGAATTTGTATGGACAATGACAGGAAAACAAACATTTGTCCTAGGATGAGGTACCGTGAGGGAGCTCTTTCGTCTAACACTTGGAGTGTTTTTATTTATATTTATTTAAGGGTTGAGAGAAAGCATAAAAAATACAGCAAACAAATGCCAGCAGGAGCTGGAGGAGCAATCAAACAGACAGGACAGCAGAGCCCATCAAGGACCACAGGAAATCCCTGAGTATGTCTCGACCTGAGTCTACCAGCCACGCCAGAATTCCACGATCAACACTTCTGGATAGAGTGCCATCTCAGTTGCTATGGGTCAGTTTCTTCCATCTGCACTACTAGAGACTGGCATTGGCCAGCCTCAGTGGTTATCGGGAATATCCACTCAGATAAAGTTATGTCACTTCATGGCAGAACATTTTCATATGAGCAGATTCGCTGGTATAGTTTCTCCATGCAAAGTTTTGGATGGAATAGGCCAACTGGCCAGTCCCTAGATCTCTAACTCTTGGTGTTCACATGTGATAGTCTGGCCAACTCACACACTGTAGGAAAATAGTCCAAGTTAAGCCACTTACTGTGAGAGCTGTCAGGAAATAAAATACAGCCATTTAAAGATCTCAGTTGGCTTTATTGTTTTCATTCTAAAAGCAGGCAATACTTTGTCAAAAAGTAGGGTGTATTTCAAATTGTCAGGCAAAAGTTGGTTTTACAGACAGAAAGGGGCTGAAGAAAAAAAAATAAAGACCGAACATTTCTATGTTACATTCCCTATAACACAAGAACAGGAAGACAGAACAATTAAAAAAAAAAAACTCATTAGTTAATGTTGGTCATTTTGGATATATATATATATATATATATATATATATATATATATATATCAATTGGGAGCTGCTAGTTCCAGGAAAGCCAGGGCTGTTACACAGAGAAACCCTGTCTTGAAAAACAAAAAACAAATAAGGAAGAAGAAGAAGGAGGAGGAGGAGGAGGAGGAGGAGGAGGAGGAGGAGGAGGAGGAGGAGGAGGAGGAGGAAGAGGAAGAAGAAGAAGAAGAAGAAGAAGAAGAAGAAGAAGAAGAAGAAGAAGAAGAAGAAGAAGAAGAAGAAGAAGAAGAAGAAGAAGAAGAATTATTGGGGGTCTCAGAGGTTAAGAGCAATGGCTGCTCTTCCAGAGGTCCTGAGTTCAATTTCCGGTACCCACATGGTACCTGACAACCATCTATAATGAGATCTGGTGTCCTCTTCTGGTGTCTGTATACATAAGAAATAAAGAAATCTTATACGCATTTTAAAAAAAGAATTAAAGCAGAAAGGATTTATCAGGCAATTGAAACTGACCTATTTGGGAAATTAAGCTATGATCTCCCAAATCCTGATTTCTCGGGTCAGACGAAAAGCTTCATTCCACTTAGGTGAACTTGGAGGGAAAGCACGAGACCTTTCAGGTTGAATCTTAGCCTAAGATGTGAGCCCACGCAAGAGCTTGGTCTGTCATAACGGCGTCCTATGCTTCATTTACCACAGTTCCTGTCTCAGTCCTTCCTGTATTACACTGTCCATCCCACCCACCCCCTTCCAGTCCAAGAGAAGGAAAACTCCTTGATTCTCCTTTTTGAACCACCACCAAGAAGACAGGGCATTCTCCTGCCCAGCTACCCCTGGCATGCCCTATAGTGAGTGGAAAAAGTCACTGAACCCTCTCTGCTCCACTCAGGAACACCATCACTACTGATGCTCCAGACTCAGAGCCTATAATCTTGTCCCCTCTGGCATCCCCCAAAGCTATCCCCAAATAATGAAGCTTTTAAACAGAAGGGACTTGCTTATTTGACGCCTAGCAGACTCAGTCACCTTTCCGGCCAACTCAGATACTACTCATTGGTACTGTCTCCCAATCCTTGGCCTTTAGAAGAAAATACCTTTTATTTTTCCCCTTAATGTTTGCTATATCAATTAAAAGGTAAAAATCACTACTTGATTTAATGATAACTGATATAACAGACAAAAAGATCTGTGTCATGATCAACCCTCATTTAGATTTTTAATGCTATTATACCAGGTTGCATCGATACAGACCCCCAATTCTCCAGCATGGTGATACCTTTCATCATAACCCCTCCTCCAGCCTTGGGGAGTCTCTCCTTTTGAGTTAATATCCTTGACTGGAGTGGGGCTGTTTTAAAAATTATCAATTCACTTTGTTATGGACAAGATAGCAGCCTGGATAGCTAAGGACACTTCAGTCGGCCATTGAGTGAATTCATCCAAGGTACCTTGAAGATTCCTAGAGCTCCTACTAGCTTCTATAATGGTGCTCACCAAGTCACTGAAAGCCGTGCCACACCAAGTCAGGTGATTCGTAAGCAGCCACTGAAAAGCTAGCAATTAAGATCAACTTGGGTGATGTTGATCTTGGGTGACCCGATTGACCTCCTTCCTAGTCTTCAACAAGGAGGAATAAAATGAACAGATCTCTCATACGCTGTACCGCTGCCTTTCTAATGTACTCAGAATAGATCCCAGAAGTGGGCATTGGTGTTCTTGGAAGTGTGCCTTTACAGCCAACACTGACACCACAGGTCTGGTCGTGACCAGTACATATTCAAATCTGCTGAGTCATTGGGCAACACCAGAGACAAATTGAATAGTTCTTCCTATTCAATATCATAATTTTGATATTTTGCGGGGAGGGGGAGTCATTTGTCTGGAAGTTGACTCTTCAGTTCAGCTAACCTAACACTTAACATACCAAAATCTTCTTACGCTAGCTTCCATTGTTGTCACAAGTGACTCAGAGAGAGTGCTTGACCAAGTCTGTGCCTATTGAATGACTCTGTATCCTTATCTTGGTGATCATGGATGACTCCTCCAAAAAGTATGCTTTGAGGTACATATTCTCGGGTTTCTCAAACTATCTCCAAGGGCACCAAGCATGAGGACAAACCCTGGAAATTGAATTTGCCTATGAGGATGTCCCCCACATTGTGAATCTGGACACTTTGTTCCCCAGGGAAACAAGATTCTTCCTCATCAAGAAAAGGGCATGGAGACATCATATGTGGACTTCATTTGGAAATTGAACTCAGATCTGAAAACTCATTAATAATTCTCTTCTAAACCAGCTGATAGAGGTGCACACCTTTAATCCCAGCACTAGGGAGGCCGAGGCAGACAGATCTCTGTGAGTTCAAAGCCAGCCTGGTCTACAAAGTGAATTCCAGATCAGTCAGGACTGTTACACAGAGAAACACTGTCTCAAGAAACCAAAAAGAATTTTAAAAATGTTCTTTTAGATTTTTTTTTCCTTATAGGAGAGTTCCCTGTGTGTTGTGGGATGCTTGCCCATGCTCGGGACCTCTGGATAAATTTTGTCACGCATCTTCTAAGAGTAGAATTGCCATCTTCCTCTACCTTACGCACCCCACAAAGAAATTATCTCTTTGATATGATACACATGTATAATAAGCACATCTGTACTTATCACCTGTGACCTTTATCACACCATACCATGATGAGTCCTGTCTCTTATCCTAAGTAAATCTTTGTTTCTCCCAAAGAGGAGTTATATGCCGAGTGATGTCTCATTCCACAGGCCTAACACCACATGTGAGTAATTCACAGCTGGGGCTCTAAAGTCCCTGTGTCATCTAATAATTTTTGGGGGGGTGGGATCCCAGGAACTTGCAAGGAAAATAGTCATGAGCCCAGTCTCAGGTTCTAACATTTGGTTCTCTCCAAACTCGGGGTAGGAGAACAAATGGATGGCATTTTATTTATTGTCATCAGAGGAGGAAGACAGAGAAGAAAAATAGATTTCATTCTTTTTTGCAAACAGAGATATATTTTTTAAAAAACCTGTCTGCTTATGTTGGGGAATACTTTCAATAAATGTCTGGTCTGAGATCTCACTAAACCATACCCATGGGGCTCTGCTTCATAATTCCAAGAAGGAAGACAAGTGGGGGTCCCTGAAGCTAAGGCTTGGATTTACAACGGGGCTTAAAAGTTCCTCAAATCTCACCTGACATTTACAATAAGATGTCCTGTGTGTCCCTGGTGGTTAAACAACACAAGCTGTGAGAATGCATTCAACCCTAGACGAAAAGTAGTTACTCAGAGACCTGAGGCATGGCAGCTCAGAGCAGCATTCCAAAAAGACAGAGTGAGTTGTCTCTGATACTTTTGAGAAGAGAATAGGGGCAGGGGACCAAAACTACAAAGTGAATTTGCTTTCTGTTGGATAAGCAATACCCTTCCCTATGGCAAATTCTATGTAAATAACCTTGACACAAAACAACTCAAAGACGAAATTGACCTTCTAATGGATAAATGGAAGCTTAGAAGAGTTTCCTTGAGATTTTGAAAGAGCTTAGAGAGTTTGGGAAGAGGGAATATCCCCCCACTCTCCACAACATGTGATCCAACACCCTGCGGATGTACTCTGGGCACCTCTTTTCCTCCGAGGGACACAGGATCATCCTACATTTACGTGTGGAAACCAAGGAAGAAAGGTAGGTGGTTCCGGTGAGACCAGGGTTTCTGTTTCACCTTGCTGTTTGCACACTCTAGTATCAAGTTCCTCTCATTCTAGCCCAGAGTCCCAGTGTCTCACACACACACACCAATTGAGCCGGAAGTTTCTTGGCTTCTTCTGCCAATAGAATAGTAAAGTATCGGGCTGGAGAGATGGCTCAGTGGTTAAGAGCACCACCTGCTTGTCTAAAGGTCCTGAGTTCAATTCCCAGCAACCATATGGTGGCTTACAACCATCTGTAATGAGACATAATGCCCTCTTCTGGTCTACAGGCATGCATGTAGGCAGACTACGGTATACACAATAAATAAAAATAAAAAAGAAGAATAGTAAAGTATCTTCAAGTAGGACTAGGAAGAAAGCAGGTAGTGGAGTCCTGGGGTCCTTCTAAGAGCTCAGGAGACTCCACAAAGGTTAACCTACCTATAAAGGCAAGGAAGGGTTCTCCATCCCTAAATAAATGTTTTCTCATTGTCCACTGAACCTGACCATCTTTTCACACCAAACAAGACTTGTTCTTACGGTTTGGATATAGGTGGGTTCCTCCAAAGGTTTAGGTATTGGAAGCTTGCTCCCCGTTGTGGCCATATTAGAAGGTGGGAAACCCCGAAAGGGAGGAGCACAGTAGAGAGAATGTGGCCATTGGGAACTCTGCCTAGGCAGGCATTAAGCTAATTCTCAGGTACTACAGTAGTTCCATGAAAGAAAGTTACTACAAACAAGGAATTCTGGCCCCATATCACTATCTCCCCATCTTGGCATGTGATTGCTCTTTCAGAGGTCCCCAAGGTTGTAGTGGCATCCATCGAGAGACTGCCACACACCAAACTACCCAGCCTCTGGCATGTTACTATAGCAATAGAGAAACAAACCAAACACCTAACATCTCCCCATAAAAACTAAGATTCAGACAATCAAATGTGATGAATTACCATGAAAACATGGTAATAGGCAAACTACTCTTCATTGAGACCATCTCACCCTGCCTGGATCTGTTACCTTACAGTAACCACTTGAGTGTGAGATAAACAGAAGCCCGTGACCCTTGGTCATGGCTCCATGTCCAGGCCCTTTGTGACCTCCCTCTGAATGAGGTGTGAAGATATACCCCATGCCAACTCTAAACTATTGAGGCAACAGGTCACATCCATCTTGTTCACCACCTACACACACCCAGCACACTGCCAAGAGCATAATAGGCTCCTCATAAATACCCTTAAATGGTTTGGCTTGATCATTTGTTAATCATTCATAAACAAATAATGATCTTTCTCTATAGAGGGTGTTGATCAAGGGCTAAGTCAATGTGTTATTTTCATCTTGTAACTTACAGGACTCAGTGTTCCTCATTTAATGCTATAGCAGGAGAATAAGTAAGCATGGCCACAGATTGGACATTACTGTGCAACCCCAGATACCAGGCACGAATGGTTTCTGTTTACAGGGTGGCTTGTGGCTAATGCAAGAATACAATGGCACTGTTCACATAGTGTGATCTTATATCTAGAACTGTGATGGTATATCCCAGATAACAAGATTTGTTGCCTTGTCAACACCAAGTAATAAGGGAAGAATTTCAGGGAGACATAGGTGAGGACCTGTTGAATTCTTCAGGCTTCAAGGGTTCTGCCTACCTGTTTGAACTCTACCTGGATGGGCAGGAGACACGCTACCCTCTGAGTGACTACCTCGTGTGAAGCTTAACATATTAATCACTCATATCTCATGCTGAGACCCCCACCCTCTAAGCCAAAGACCGTGGGACGTGATTTACATGAGCTATATCTGTGTATGTATGTGTATATATATATATATCATCTATATATAACATATATAAATGTATACATACATTTGCAAATATGTAAAGCCAGACATTTATTAAACTAACCCAGAGGGATGGGAAAAAGAGAACAGAATGAGAGGTGGGGGCACCAATAGGTTGCTGAAAGACTTACAGATAGACTTAGGATGGGAGCTGTAGCACTGTTGAGTTCTTCAGGGTCCAAAACAGGATAGAAAATCTGTATTCGTCCTGCCCCATCCTCATAGGCCTCCTCATGATTGTCGTGCAGGAGGATTCGTCTTCTGAGACCTGGGAAAACGTGAACAAAGCAGGGACTGAAGAGTAGGGCTCAATGTGTCGGGGCATCCTCTTAAACCAAATACAGAACCTTCAGGAATGGGTGACCCTTCTGTCCTGAAGAGGCCATGTTCTATCAGTCAGACATGACCTGTCTATCTCATCTGGTAGCTAGTTAGCGCATAACAATAGACTCACTTCTAAGAAGAGGGCCATTTCAAAGAAGCCTTCAGCCATGCAAAGCTTGGATCCAAGAAGTTTAAGAGCTCAACGGTTTCACTAATTTCCTAAAGTATTTTATATATTTACATATTTATACAAAACTGAGCATCTCGAATCCCACTCTGGGTTATCAATCTTTGACAAATGGAGGAAGAAGATTTAAAACTGCAGCTTCAAATACTGGACGTTCTTGGCAACTTTGGGCTCACTGAAGATTTCTGATAGGATTTTTCTTTCTTCATCCTCCAAATCTCTGAGTTCCAAGGAGAATTCTTGGATGATAAAGCTCAACATGGCACAAACTCCACATAGCACAACTCAGGAGGGTGTTGGCCAAGACGTTTTGAAAGCAGTAACTGTCAAAACTGCTGAGAACTTAAAGATTTTTTTCTTTTCCTTTCCCTTATTTTTTCTTTAATGTGGCTTTGGTATCCAACATCCTTAAATGGAGCTGACCACAAACAATTTAAAGGCATTTTAAATCTCATTGAAAAAAGCTATTTTCCCTGATAGAACTAATAAGCAATGGGGGCCTCTAAATTTAACCCATTAATGTGATGGGGGTGTAGTTCAGTGGGTAGAGTGTTTGCCTAACGTATGTGTAGCTCAGGTCAAGCTCCAGCACTTCATAAACCAAATAGGTCAGTGGTTCTCCACCTTCCTAACACTGTGACTCTTGAATGCAGTTCCTCATGCTGTTGTGACCCCCCAACCAGAAAATTTATGTTACTTCATAACTGTAATTTTGCTACTGTTACTAATGATAATATACATATTTGTGCTTTCTGATCATCTTAAGCAACCCATGTGAAAGGGTCATTTGACCCCAGAAGGGGTCGTGACAAGAGGTTGAGAACAGCTGATAAAGGTTACCACATTCCCATAAGTACATTCCCACCACAGCACTCAGGAGGTGAAGGTAGGAAGATTAGATTGAAGATAAACTGGGATACATGAGACCTGAAAAGTAAAAATAAGTTTAACCCATTAATAGCTGAGCCTTTCTGGTCCCAAAGGCCTATGAAATGCCTCCAAACTATACAAGAAAAAAAGTAGATTGTTCCCACCTAGATTTCAACATGAAACACTTGTGACAAAGCCACATTTATTATGCCTGCAATTCTGACTCTAGACCCTAAATGCAAAGTTCTCTAGTGAGTTCTGAAAACCCTTCAGGAAAAGCAGGACAAAACTGGTCTCTCACCCCTGCAGAAGCCCAAATGAGTATTTGGATTTTAATTTACTGGTCCAAGGCTATCCTAAGGCAACCATACATACTTTGTTGGTGGCTTATGACAGGAACAAGCAATCAACATCCCAGGATCCTCTAATTGCTCTCAGACACAAAGAAGATAGCTTTTCTATAACCTATAGCTTAGCTTTCTTGAGCTCAAAGACAGCTCCTTAATTTTTTTTTTGTCCTCCAAGTTAATCTCAGGTCTGTTCTTTACTATCTGGTATCCTCACACAATTTATCAGATCTTTCTATAAAATGATTTGCCTCCTCAAAAAAAAAATAGACTGAAATGTTACTTGAATAGGATTGTTATATGGCTTACTTGAGATAATGAATTAGTAAGGTGATGCTAAATGGATACAACAGCTGGGTATGAAAATGTATAATTTCCCCCAAAGACATGTACCAGTCAGTCATGTGTACGTGATTGGCACTAAACTTGTTCTGCATTGTGAGTCAAGTACTATATTAGTCCTATTTCCTGTTATTGTTTGAAAATACCTGAAGCTGGAACTTTATGCAGAAAGGAGGTTTACCTTGCTCATAGTTTCAGGAGTAGTGGTAGCATGCCTTCTGCCTTTGGTCCCTGTAAACTAGGTGACAACATGGAAGAGTAGTGGGAAGGGAACAATGTGCAGAATAAGCCAATGTATAAGTTGTTCTTTCTAACCACCCACTTTCTGGAGAAATCACCCACTTTATGATACCATTATTATGTGCCTAGTTACCCAGTTAACTCCCCAATGGATCCCATCTCTAATGTTTCTACATCAGAACTGCTACACTGAAGTCCAATCTTCCAGCACATGACTAGGGGACACATTCAAACTATATTCAATCTATAGCAAGTGTCTAGACTCCCCCCATCTTGGGCTTCTAAGACTATGATGTCATCATCATCCAACCAATCAGCAAAGGAAGTTATGGGAACTAAGCCAAAGGATAAACAACCATTCATTTAAAGGGCCACCTGGAAATGGCATACATCATTTCCCTTCCTGTTGCCATGGAAAAGACTTGATCAGAGGTCACTACAAGGAAATCTAGGAAATGCAGGTACAATGTGCCTGGTTGCCATGGTATTGCCTAGGAGAATCGGGAGCTGAATTCTGACAGATAGCTTGAAGTCCCCGCCCTCATACTCAACAGTTACCATTCTGGTACTCTTCCTTTTGTTGGGTAAATAATAGGTCTTTTCTGGTTGGTTAAATGACTCAATGCAAAGAAAGAGTAAGAGTAGAAAATGGATGTTTGTAAATGATCCCTGAGGCTCACTGGTTAGCCAGAGTAGCCTAAAAATTGACTATTTAAATGAATGGCTGTTCATCCTTTGACTTACTTCCCACAGCCTCCTTTGCTGGTTGGTTGGATGATGATGACGTCATAGTTCTAGAGGCCCAAGATGTAGGGAGTCTGGGCACTTGCTATAGATTGAGTCCTGGGTCTCAGTGAGACACTCCATCTCAAAAATTAAGACAGACAGCTCCTAAGGAATCGAGGGTGACCTGCAGCCTCCACATGTATGTGTATACATATATGAATACACACATGCACGCACATATACAAAAGAAATAAAAATGAAGATGAGAGACTAGGCATGGTGGTACATACCACAATCCCAGCATTTAGAAGGTAAAGTAAAAAAAAAAAAAAATAGGGCATGAGTTCAAGGCCAGCCTGGAATATATAAGAATATACAGGCCAGCCTGGGTTAAACAAGGAGACCCTCTGCACAAGGTTCTCTGCGTATATATTATAGCTTTAAGCTTTGTACTTTTATGGGACTCACGAGTGTATGGACAAGTGTCTCTGATGCTTGCGCATGCTCTTAGGGCTCTTTTCCTTCTGTTGGGTTGCCTTGTCCAATCTCAATCTAGTGGGTTTTGTTTCATCTTATTATATTTTATTTTGTCATGTTTGGTTGTTTTCTCCTAGATCCCTGTTCTTTACTACTGGGAGACAGAAAGGGGGTGAATCTGGAAGGGAGAAGAGGTGGGGAGGAACTGGGAGAAGTAGAGGGAGGGGAAACTGTAGTCAGAATATATTGTATTGGAAAAGAATCTATTTTCAATTAAAGGAAAAATGAAAAATAAATAAATAAGGAGACCCTGTCTCGATGGGGAAAAAAAGAACAGATATAACCGTTGAAGGAGGGCTATGTACGCTGTAGATGAGCTCATTGGCAGAGTGCTTACCCTGCGTGCATAGGGCTTCAAGCTTCTAAACCACAAACTATTTAAAAGGTTATGTATGTAAACAGGCAGCATGCGAAGTGCAAACTCAGAGGGAGGCTTACCCAGTACCTGTCCAAGGGTCTTCCACAAGGTCCCAGCGCATGCATGCACACAAACTTGGTCCACAAAAGCTCCTCAACTCCGTGCCAGTTTTGAACGTCCACTCTGAGCTAATCTGAATTCACAGCTTTGGATGGGTAAAGGACCAGGAGAACAAATCTGCCGGAAGCCCCGCATCTGAGGAGGGTGTCAATGTTCTCTGATGCTAATAAGCATCCGGCTCCTTACCTCTGCCCGTACAGTATCTCCTAACCAATTGCTCAGCATTAGCGATTCTGCTGGGATTGATTTAATAGTCTAATATGAAGTTCCATGCCTTGGACAGGTTAATTACATGTGGTCTTATACATTCTAATTTAAAAACACTGCCTTTGCAATTATCATCAGCACTAAAACAGAGCCCTAGTAATGAAGCTGGGCTTGGATTTTCTTTTCTTTTTTTTTTTTTCAGAAGTAATGAATTGAAAAAACGAAATGACTTTTAATTTCTTTGGCACTTACCATTTCAATCTCTCTTCCCTTCTGCAGAGAGTATAAATCAGGGTTGCCTGCTTCTTGCAGACTGTTAGACAAACAGGCAAAATTGCCTTGAAGAAAGCGAAACTCTTCAATTGTGGAACAAGAGCTACCTGTCTGGTTTCTGACCAACCAGAATGTTCCTTCTCCCACCCTGCCAATCTCCTAGGAATAGTGCATTGAAGTGTGAAGTTGTGTATTTGACTAAAACTAGTTCAGTGTTTTCAGTCAATTATCATTCTGGATCTTATAAAAAAAAAAAACCACACAGGAGATATAAACCATCAGGTTGTATGAAAACTTACCCCCAAAGTTTATCAACTTGAAACAAACTTCAATTATCGCATAGTCTCTATAGGTTAGGAATGTGGGAGACGCTTAGCTAGTGGTTCTGGCTCAGGGTCCCTTACCAGGATGTAGACACATTTCTGAACAGGCCTACCGTTTTCTGGGGAGGGAGCTCCACTTCCAAGCTCACTCGTGGTTTGCAGAGGTCTGGGTTTCTCATGGGTAACATTCATGTCCTCACCACATAACATCTGGTTACCCCTGAGCAAGTGACCAGAGAGAGGGACACAAAGACAGGAAAGAAGTGTAACCACAATATCTTTTATAATGTGGCATTGGGAGCGATGTGCCACCACCATTCTTCCCATTGGCCACACAGAAGTCCCTGGCATGCCATCAGAGGGAAGCAGAAGAGCCAGCAGGTGAGGCTCACTGCAGGCTGGGCCAGCTGCCAAAGTAGCCATGGTCGTCATTACTAAGTCACAGGTGAGGCAACCGAGGCAAAGAGAAGTGAAGGGGCTGGCCCACGGTCGTTAATAAATGGCACCGTCAAGATCTCCGCCTGGCTGTTCACCCCAGCTCCAGAATCTGCACTCACCAGCTGCTCACACACACCGTTCCTACTCACACACACCGTTCCTACTCACACACACTGTTCCTACTCACTTAACACGTGCTCCAAAAGCAGCTAGCAGGACACGCAAACCTGGCTGTTCTAAATGAGGAGTTGGTAGGAAACCTTTGCTGAGATAAAGACCTAAACTACGACAAGAATAAATAAGTGGCCAGGTGGTGGTGATGCACTCCTTTAATCCCAACATTGGGGAGGCAGAGGCAGGTGGATCTTTGTGAGTTCGAGGCCAGCCTGGTCTGCAGAGTGAGTTCCAGGACAGCCAGGGCTACAGAAAAATAAAAACATACACATTAAATAAAATTATAAAATAAGTAAATCACTCACTGGTGTCCCTGGGTGGGTCGTGTTATATTGTATCAAACACTCCCATTTCCTAGTGCTGCTTCTCTTCCCCAGCAAATCAGCTTCGGAGCTATTATCATTAGATTCTTTCTCAATACTGTACCTCACACACCTGTGCTATTCACCTGTTTGTTCCTGTTCAAACCCCCAGACTCCTCTGACAGTCACTGTTTGTTCTATGCAATGACATGGCTTGTGTCAAAATCATATGCTTGCACGTGTATCCTGGTGTGCCTGTTGTGCGTGTATGTGTATGTAATATTCTTTTTTTAATTTTTATTGCTTTATAAATAATACCATTCAAAATTCCCACTTCCTCCCCCCCTCCACTCACCCTCCTCCCCCACCCTCCCTCCACCCTATTTTTTGAGACAGGGTCTCTCACTGTACCTAGGACTCATGACTTTGGATGGTTGGCTGGCAAGTGAGCCCCCAGGATCCTGGGTCCACCACCCCGTGTTGGAATTACAGTGTGTGATGTCATGCACAGCCTTTATATGGGCGCTGGGCATCTGAACTTGGGTCCTTATCCTTGCCAGCAAGCACTCTTCCCACTCTTCTGAGCCCTCTCTGAAGCCCTCAGATCCCATTCTTAATCACATGCAAGGGTCCCTGTTGTGACTCTGGCTTCAGATACACATCTGCATATCTTTCTTCATGTCTCTGGTGCCATAGGTCTGAGTAGACCTGAGTCAGAATAATACCAAATATCTTGGGATCCTTCATGCCATAAACGGTATTTTTGTTAGTATTCTCGGCACTTCCCACTTTATTTCACTTAATTCCTTTATCCCACAAATACCATAATTGTACTAATCAAAATTCACAGCGGCTTGTAAAGGTCCAGGCTTAGTGACAATTGTTTTATGTACATTGACTCATTTTATCCTCACACAAACCTGAGAAGTGAATTTCATGTTTGTTCCTCTGTTACAAATGAAGGGCTTCGAGTTGAGGAAGGTTGACCAATGGGCAGAGTCACAGAGCTGGGACTGAACCCTGGGTGTGTCTGACTCTCAAGGTCATGTCTTTCCACCTTGGCAAGAAGGTCCAGAGGTACCTTCCTCGGCTGCTAGGCAGGGCAATGGGTCCACTCCTTAACTAGAGGGGACCTATTCTTCTATATCCAAATGGCTAATCAAAAGGTTTAAAAGACATCTTGCTGTTAAGATGCCTTTTGTTAGCTCACTAATATTTTTCAATTAGGGTACAACCTAACAGGTTTCCTTATGACATTTTGTGGGGTGGTATACGCAAGTCTGAGTGCACTTGGGTATGGAGGTCAGAGATCAAGCACAGGTGTCATTTCTCAAGAGCTGGTCACCTTGTTCTTTGAGACATTGACCAAGATCTCACCCAGCTGAACTGGCTGGGTCCCTGAACCCCAGGAATCTGTCTGTCTTGGCCGCCCCAGCACTGAGATAGCAAGAACAGCTTTCACAGGGTCCTAGGACTTGAACTCAGTCCTTGAGCTTGCGTGCCCAGCACTTTAGAAGCCGAGCCATCCCCAGCCTCTCACAATAACATTCTTAAGAATATATGACATTGTACTTTGCTCAAATTTACTCTCCTAATTATTCTCCCTTGCTCCTGCCCCCACTATTCATTTCCTTTCTCCCCTCAAATGGTCCCCCTTCTGGGTACAGATCATATATGTGTTTAGATGCATGGATATGTGTATTATTAAACCTAGAGTCCACATATAAGAGAAAACATGTGATATATGTCTTCCCCCATTATTCTCCCTTCCATGTTGTCTGCTTTGTTTATTTGCTGTTTTTATTAATATGCCTTTTTTAAAAACTTATCTACTAGCAAATAAAATAATACATCAGATGTTACTAAGCCTTCTTAAAAGACTGGATAATGAGTATTTTCTGCTTTATTTCTGGAAAATATGGCCTCTATTATAACTATTCAATCTGCCATTGTAGCAAAAGCAACTATGGACAATACATAACTTAATGAGCATGACTGTATTCCAATAAAACTTTATTTATGGTCATGAAACTTTGAATTTTATACAATTTTCTCCTCCCACAAAATACTCTCCTTTGAATTTTTTTTCCATCTAAAATACTTTCTTAGCCCATGGGCCACACAAAACTAGACGGCCAGAGTTTGCTGATTCCTGCAGTATGTATTAAAAGCTGTTGGAAATCTTCCCCAAACCCCATGCGTTGAGTACTGAATTTCATCAAATCAACCAAAAGTCAGTATCTCGGGCAACATATTGTCTTGATGGTGATTTAAATGTAAGTGTGGAGAGAGAATATCAAAAGAAGGAAGGAATCCCTCACTTTTGTCTGCTTCCTGAAAGGTTGGTTCGGTGTGGTGGGTACGCATTAATCCGGCCCCAGGACAGCCGAATTCACCTCCGTACCCCACACCTGCCTAGGGGCTTTCTCATAAACAGCGAGGGGGGGGATGGTGTTTGATAAATGTTAAATTAAGTAACAAAGAGAGGAGGAAGGGAAAAGGGAGGATGGAAGGAAGGGAAAGAGGCCGTGGGGGAAGGAGGGAAGGAGGCAAGGAGGCAGAATTTAAACCAGGCCTATCCGGCCTTCTGACACTGTGATATGCCTCTGCATTGGCTGCCATCCTGGGACCACTTCCTATCCGATGTTTCACTAATGTAATTCAATAATCTACTTAATTGGGAGCTGCCAGCTAATAAAGTAAAAGTCAATGATTCATCCCCCATTGTCTTTGAATAATACGCTATTTCCCAGAGATGCCATCTTTGCTTCCTGTTCAACTACCTTTTATACTAAGGAAAATTCTATCTATGCATGAGTCTAGAGAGACATGTTTCAAGACTTTGAGACCGCTGGGATTGTGTTCAATCTTTCCACACAATGCATTAAGCTCCCCTGACGCACAGGATAAGATAACTGAAGTCCTCACAAAGCAGAGCACAAGTTCCCCCACACAATGGGGCCAGCCCCACTACATGGGGGTCTTGGAGGGCGAGGCCTATCTTATTCACTTCCTGCCCCTGAAGACCCAGCACTAGAAAGCATTTGATAAATGTTTGCAGAATGAATGAAAAGTAAATGAGGGAAACGATTCACTTCAGGAGAATTCGAACCTCTCTTCTAACAAAGCAACAGCACTTGAACACGGCAGTGTTCCTGAAAGATAAGAGACACCCGGGAGACGGGAGCCACAAAAAGCAAAGGGGCACGTTGCCAAGTGTCAGTGATAGGAAAGCTAGAGGGGTATTCCCGAGCTTACAGCAAACACTCCCCCTTACAGATGACTTGACACTATTCCAACCAAATCTACCTCTTTGTCTAATGGGAAAATAAACCTTAAATTGCCCTAGGTTTAAGAGGAGCTAAGTTAGAATCAATTTTCAGTGTGAGGAGGAAAACACAGGCGTCTAAAGACCCCTGTCATTATGAATGTTGGGGCTACTGTTGAAGTCATGTTCTCATTTAGCAAAGAAAATTAGATTAGTCCTCATCATTGCAAAATAGCAGCCATCTCCTTTTGAGTCTGTATCTAAGTAGGTCCTTTAGACAATAATCAACTTACTTCAACCATAATGAGTTAATGCTTTTCTAACTTCCTAAATGTGCCTGAGGCTCCATCCTCACCAAATTAGCACAGGTCAGCAATGAAGGAGTCATTAGGTTCTCAGCATAGAGAATCCAGGGTAATTTTCCAACTAGGACACCCACGGGGTAGGGGAGGTGGCTTTGTTCTGGAGCTGAGACACTGTCCCTGTGAGGTTTCACTGATCATGAGACCCTACCTGGTTCAAGTCAGCCGACCTCCCTCGGCAGGTTGGGTGCAGCAACAGAGGAGGTTCTGAGCATCCGCCACCATTGCACTGGCGTGAGAGAGCCTGGAGAGCTGACCTGAGGAAACAGAAGAAATGGGTCCTGCCTTCTTCTGTTTCACAGTTCTGCACGCTTGTTTCTGATAACACAGTTAGTTTAGAACATTTCACTCACAAATATTTAAAGAATCCACCACCATCCGGCTGCACAGTCTGAAACAAATCATTTCATTTCCTCAAGCTACCTCTCCAATAGCATAGTCGGAGAGCTAAGGCTGAAACCAGCTGTCCCATCTTCAGACCCATTTCCTCTTCATCTCGGGCACAAAGCTTCCCATTCCTGTGACAAGATCCCTGTGAGAATCACCCTGTAAAGAAGAAAGCATTATTTTGACTCAAAGTTTTGTGATTTCTTTTCCACCCATGGTTGGTTTGACTTGTTGTCTTTGGATCTGCGGCAAGGCAGGAACATGAGAAAGAAGAAAATAGCTCACCTGGGGACCAAGATTGTGGAAAGGAGGGAAAATGGGGAAATGGGGCCGGGAATACCATCATATCCTTTAAAGTAACGTCCCCAGTGACCAGAAGACCTCCCAAAAGGCCCCCACCTCTTACAGCTTCCACAGCTCCTCCCCAACAGAGAATTCTGGGAAACAAGCCGTCCATCACATAGGTCTTTAGGGAATGTCTATAGCATCATCCCAGCATGCTCTGCTTTAGGAGCCCACATGATACATTCTAGCCAATGGACTGTGAGTGGAAGCGGTGGGTACTACCTACCCAGGTGGCCCATTCTCTTGTGTTCCTCTGTGTTATTCCCCCTCCTCAGTCTTCCTGTACACCAATGCAAGTCATCTTGGGAGCCATGGGTTGAAGATGGCCAGACAGTATGAGAAAGACCTGGTTCTCTGGTGTCTCTTTGGCCAGCAGCCACCTAGATGAGCCCTATCTGAGATGTATTGGCTTGCTAGAGTGGCCATAAGGAAATTCACAAACTAAGTGATTTCAACAGAGAAATGTTTCATGCCGTAGTGCTGGAAGAACCAGGAGAATGTATCGATCAGGCTGGCTCCTTCTGAAGGCCCTGACGACCAATGTGGTCCTGCCTCTCCTCTAGCCTCTGTTGGGTTTCTCAAAGTCTCCAGCATCCCTTAGCTTATAGGAGCATCAGTCTGTTGCTTTCTTTTGGTTGTGTCTCTGTGTCTGAATTTCCCCCTTTTCATAAAAAGGACCCCAGTCATGTTAGGCAGGAAATACCTCCCCCCAAAACAAAACCCCTCATCTTAATTAGTTCCATCTACAACAAGACTCTTTCCAAAACAAGTCACGTTTTTGAGGTACTAGGGGCAGGATGTCAACATATAGGTTTGAGGATGACTCTGTCTACAGCAGATGTCATGTACTAAGTCCCTGGAACTCGTATGTTTTATCTATCACCAACTGAAACAAATCAATAATTATCAAATATACAGCATGATTCTATATAAGTATGCTTAAACCAATGGCAGTGGTTATTGGTATGTCCCTCTGGTAGAGGGGAATTTACTATGAATCTCACTCCAATGGGCCTTGTCCAAAAACTAATCCTTAATTTTACATTCATAATTTTGTACTCCTTGACCTTCTGTAAAGAGGGCTCCAGAGCTAAGGAGACAGCTAACCATGCAACTATTAGATCTTAAGTTCAATCTCCGGAAGCCACATTAAAAGCAGCCATTGTGGCTTATGCTTGCAATCCCAGCGCTGGGCATGGGGAGACAGATGTCTGGAGCTTGCCAGCCTAGTCTATTTGATGTGTGCAGGCAACTGAGAGACCCTACCACAAGAAACAACTAGATGGCTAGATCCTTAGGCATAATCCTAAGTTTGTCCTCTGGCCTTCACATGCATGCACACACATATGCACAAGCACCTACATACACACATGAAGACCTCCGAAGTCATAACTGTCGGCATCCTCAGAACACGGTTCCTCCCAACACCTTATCTTCATTCTTCCTAGATCATCCACTACTCTATCCTCTCAACCACTGACCAATTCAACTTCTCCCAACCCACATCCTCTAATTGCTCAAAACCTCAGAGACTCGTCAGTGTTCCTTCATGAATTCCAGAAGCATTTGCTGAACATTTGCTGTGTGGCAGTCACCACGACTGACCCAGGAATCCTATAGTGCACAAACCTTGTCCTTATAAATCTTATAACCAAGTAGAAGAAGGAATTTGCCAACTGCTGCTCAAAAATGCTGTGTGACAAACAATCCCATAAGTTCAGTCCTCATAGGAGCACGAGTTTCTCCTCCTCGAGGGTCTGTGGGCATCCAGGATGGCAGGGCTTCAAACTACAAGCTAGGACTCCTCTGCACCCTAAGATGGTCTGTCTAGAGTCAGCAGAAGTTCAGCGCATGGCAGAACCACGAGAAAAATAAGCAAATACTTAGAACGCCTCTTAAGGCCTGGGCCCAGAACTGACCTAGTGGAACTTCCTCCTGCATGTCTTGGAGCAAATCAAGTCATAGAACAAACATTCCAGTTGACAAGGTCTGTCACCAAAAACATATCAGACTAGGGGGATTTGAAGGACAGAAATTTATTCCCTCATAGTTCCAGAATCAAGGTGCTGGCGGGATTGGTTTCCTCTAAGACTTCTCTTTTGGGCTTATGGATGGCTGCCAGAATTTTCCCTGTGTCTTTGTAAGATCTGTCCTTTGTCAACATCTGTGTCCACATTTCTTCTTCCAGTAATGACACTAGCCATAATAGATCCCGATCAAGCCTAATGTTCTATTCTCATTTAGCTGGCTTTAAAGGATCTCTAAGGACTGTCACACACCAAGGCACTGCATCTTATGACCTTAAGGGTGACACAAGTCAGCCCTCAAACCATGGGCAAGACCAACATCAACAGGGAAAGGAAAGCCTGCCCCATCCACCATGATAAAGCTGGGGAAAGCAACATGAACAGTGAGCAAAAGGAGGTCATTTTCCACCAGGATGTACCATGTAGCAAAGACCAAAATACAGGTGTAGCTCAGCTGGAGAAAAATCTAGACACCTGGCATTCTAAGCTCCTCTAAAGCCTGCCCTCATCGGCTCTTTTCTGGCCTCCCTGCTTATGTTGAAAAGCTTCCAGCCTCTTCCCTCAGAGGCACAGCAAGGGCCAGTGTCAAATGAAGTGTGAGTTGGTGGGAAGAACTGAACCAGGATCCCTGAAATGCATTGCTGAGCCCAAGATGGTCTGGGTTCTCACTTGCCATGAGCCAAGACCATCTGTGTGACCCTGGGAAAATCATTTTCTCTCCCAGGGTCAATAATCCTTTTCTGGAAGAAAAAAAAAAAAAAAGGAAAAGGAAAGGAAATATACTTCAGGATCCCTAAGATTCTTTGACCTGGTTTTTTTTTTACAATGTGGATTCCGCAGAACATTGGTCCCAAGAGGGGCTGGGCAGAGAAATAATTCCATGAGCAAAATATACTGGAAAGGTTGCATACAATCTCCCATTCCCAGCAAAGGTTATGAAAAGTCCTGCGATTGTGGGTGTAACTGGAAAATATTATAAAGACTCAGAAAGACAAACAGTGTATGTCCTTTCTCATTTGTGGATCCTAGTTTTAATATTTATATAGGAGTCCTTATGTAGGTGTGAGTACCAGTCAGGAAACTAAAAAGGGGACCAAGAGAGGAAGTTTTAAGAAAGTGGGGTGGAGAGAATAGTGGAGGCAAAAGGGTATAAACAGGAGTGGGGTAGAAAGATGAGGGGAGCAGAGAGGACTAGCAATCAAAACAAAAAATGAATGAAAAATGAAAAGTATGCCCTGGCAATGTTTAGGCACACACGGGCAGCCCTATGTGGCGGTTCTGTTGAATTTGGCCATAGTGGGTTTCATGGTCTAAGTTAATGAGGACAATGACTGACCAGGTCTCTTCCTCAAGAGGGCCCCAGATCTCATTACAGATGGTTGTGAGCCACCATGTGTTTACTGAGGTTTGAACTCAGAACCTTTGGAAGAGCAGCCAGTGCTCTTAACCACGTACAAAGTATTATTTAAATATCATAAGGAATGTTACCTTGGATCCTAATTAAATTGGAATGTTCATGTTTACTGTTAGTGTGTGGGTTTACACACATTGCATGGCCCATGGGTGGAGGGGAGAGGACAGCTTGAGGGCGCTGGTTCTTTCCTTCCGCCTTGTTGAAGAAGGGTCTCTGTTGTTTCTGTCCTACTGTGTGCTCCAGGCTAGCTGGCCCATTCTCCTCTGGCAATTCTCCTGTCTCGTGTAACAGTAAGAATGCTGGAATCACAGATGTGTGTCTCTGCATTCAGACTTTTATATACGTTGGTACCAGGGATTCATCCGTATCCATCAGGCTTGGAGTGTGGTGGTCTAAAAGAAAATGGCCCCATGGGTGTGGCACTATCAGGAAGTATGGCCTTGTTGGAGACAGTGTGTCACTGTGGGGGCCGGCTCCGAGGTCTCTTTTCTCACGCATCACTCAGTGTGGCAGTGTGAGGACCCAGAGATAGGAGCCTTTGCCTGTTCCACCTTGACTGGAGGTTAGAGAGTTTGAGCTTCCTTTTGCTCTTTCAAAGTTGTTGACAACAGATGTAGCTACAAACCAGTAATTCTGACCTAGGCTGTGGTTAGTTAGTATTTGGGTATAGAGGTGAATCTGCCCCACCTGGACCAAAGGTGGGAGAATTCAAGTCTATTCCTTATATCATGTTAATGAATGTTGCCTCCCTCTACTGTCTACATGGTGGATGCCATGTAGAGATTCCATGAAGGGCTCACCCCTTTTGGAGTGAAGTGTATAAGCGTATGAAAAATAAACAAGGAACGGATTCAGGATTCACTGAATGTCCCTCCCCATGCTGTTCTGTGTTTCAGTCTCCTTTTCTCTTATATCTCTTATATCTCAGTCATTGTAATCCTCATGCTCCTACCCTCGAATGTACTAGTCCCATTGAGGCTGGGTTTTGACATGACAGTCAGTTGACTTCCTGTTGCCTGCCAGATATAGCATTCTCAACTCCTGCACCGCCTCTTCCTACACAGTGCCATGTTCCCCTTCATGCACTGAACCTCTGAAACTGTAAGTGAGTCACCCTTAGTTAAATTTTTTCTTTATAAGAGTTGTCGTGGTCTTGGTGTCTCTTCACAGCCTTAGAGACCCTAACTGAGACAGTCTTAGTGACTGAGCATCTTGCCGGTCTCATTTTTTCAAGAGGGCATGTGGGAGAAAAGCAGGAAGAAGGTGGATGCCATGTAGAGATAACCATGAAGGGCTCTACACGTCAAGACGGGTATTATTTTGTCTCTGTCCTCAGCTCACTAGCCCACTCTCACTCTTGAAAGTGCCTTTCCAGGACAGGTGGTGGTGGCACACGCCTTTAATCTCTGCTCAGGAGGCAGAGGCAGGCAGATGTCTTTGAGTTCAAGACCAGCCTGGTCTACAGAACAAGTTCTGGGACAGCCATGGCTACACAGAAAGACCAAAAAAAAATGCTTTTCCTTTTATTGTCTGAGATTTACTTTATTTGTGTGTGTGCATGTGTGGAGTGCTCCCTAGGGTTTTAGGTCCTCCGGAACTGGAGTTACAGGGGGGTTCTGAGCCTCCTGGCGTGGGTTCTGATAACCAAACTTTAGTCCTCTGGAAGAGCAGTCTGTGTTCTTAACCCTTGAACCATCACTCCAGCCCCCATTTTTTTCTTTCTCAATACACCATCTATTTCTATTTGGAAGAGCAGCCAGTGCTCTTAACTGCTGAGCCGTCTCTCCAGCCCATGTTTCTATTTCTAACCATGTGTCTCTGGTGCAATCTTTTGTCCTGGGACACAAGAGCCCGGACTGGGGTGCCCTCTGAACCTAGACCCACAACCAGACATGAAGCATCTTTTCTCTTTTCCTTCTCTTTATCTCCTTTTGGATACTGGCCAAAATCCTGAGCATCCTTTCCCTGGCACTCCAGGCTTCTTCACTTTCTCTGACCGCCACACCTAACTTAAAAGGCACGACTTTTTCTTCATCTCCCCTCCTCCTAGCAGTCTGGGAGAACTTTCAGCTTGCTTCTCTTTTATCTCTCAAACTTTAATGCAAGTGTCCTTGAGTTTCAAAAACAGAAAAGAAAGAAGCAGGGGGGAAGGGGACACACAGAAAAGACATAGCCATCTTACTCCAATTGTTGCCCAGATGTACTTGACCTAAGAATTTCTTTCTTCCCTTTATGATGGGGCCCAGAACCTATAAACTGAAACCCTTATCACACGTCACCTTGCAGAATTAGATCTGTGCCTATGTACGAATGAATGTATGTGTATATGTACATGTGAGTGTCAATATATATGGACAGATGTGAACACGTGTGTGAAGGGTATCCTTGTCTGTCTCTTATTTTTTAAGACAAGAGTCTCTCACTGAAGCTGATGCTCACTGATTCTGTGAGACTGGCTGGTCAGCTAATCCTAAGGATCATTCTTCTTGTCTCCACCCAGCCCCTCTGCTCACACCCAAGTTCTGCTCACAGGGCCATGCCCCATGCTGCCATGCCAGGTGTCACACAGGTGCTGGGATCAAACTCTCAAATTAACCCTTGCACGACAGGTGCTTTACTGGCTAACCTGAGTCCTTAGCCTGATCAAGTTTTCTTCTTCGGTTTTCTGAGACAGGGTTTCTCTATGTGGTCCTGGCCTCATTCTGTAGACCAGGCTGGCCTCAAATTCACAGAGAGAGCCTCTACCTCCTGAGTGCTGGGATTAAAGGCATATGCCACAACCACCCAGCTAAATTTTAATGATTTATTGATTTTTATCTTTATGTGCATTTGTGTTTTGCCTGCATGTATGTCTCTGCAAGATTGTCAGGTCCCTTTGAACTGGAGTTACAGACAGATGTGAGCTGACACGTGGATGTTGGGAACTGAACCCAGGTCCTCTAGAAGAGCGGCCAGTGCTCTAGCCACTGAGCCATCTTTCCAGCCCTTCTGAGTTAGATGCTTAATGTTGATGTGGGGGGTGGTCCCAGATGGATGCTCCATGCAGTGAACCTAGTGCGTTGTGAAAATTTGCATCTAAATTAGAATCCCCTATAGGCTGCAAATATCCTCCCTGAGATCCCACCTCCACTGCCCACTTTTCTTCAGTCCCTGAAAGTTCCGTGAAGAGGGGAAGAGCTCAGCCAAGCCAAATGACCTGAGTTCAATTACATAAGACTTTCTTGGTGGAAGGAGGGAACTGACACACATGCACACTTACAGGTTGTCCTCTGACATCGGTACCTGTGTCATGGCACATGCACGCACACATGCACACATGTGCTCACACACACACACACACAGTAAATAAACATGGAACCATTGGGGAGATGACTCAGTTGGTATAGCAATTGCTACGCATGCATGCAGATCTGAGTTAAATCCTTTGAACGCACATAAAAAGCCACATATGGTGAAATTGATTTATAATTCCAAACCAGACATAGGTCCCTGGGTGGGACTCTGTGGCAAGCCAGCCTATGGAGAGTTCTAGGCCAGTGAGAAATTCTGTCTAAAATAAAATATAATAATAATAATAATAATAATAATAATAATAATAATAATCAAGATGGAATCTTGGTACCTTGGAATATCACCTGAGGTTTGACTCATACCACGCTTCCAATAATAAAGCATTAAGAACCATGACCCCCACTGGTCCATGGGGGTGCCATGCACTTCTTCCCAATGCCACTCAGCACTCCCCTTTGGGTAAATTCTTTCTGAAATCTAGAGCAGGTTTTCAAAACATCATCAGTAGTTGTAGTGAGAAGGAGCCGCTTGTTCGTCCCAGCCACCCGGCTAGCTTAGCCCCGAACTCTTACATCTCAAGTAGTGATTCGTCATTGCTGTTTGTGGAAGAGACCTGGGATATGGAAACAATAAAAGCCTTTGGGAACCAAATTTAGCAAACAACTCAGGTGGTAAACCTGAGAAACGCTGTTCTGCGACAAAACAGTGAAGCGCATTTCACATCCTGCCTGGGCCCGGCCCATTGTCATCTGGCTCCCAGATCTCTGGAATGAGAATAACCATTCTGAAGGGATCTCCAGTGTGCTCTGGAATCTCCACACGCCATATGCTGAGCTTTCTGCAGCTCCCCTGAATGGCAAACAATCATGTCCACTCGTTTGTTTTCTTCCCGACTCTCCCCGCTCTCTCTGAACAGACATGTGGAAACCAGAGTTTCTTGCTCCGCGAGCTCTCACGGGACCGCTCGCGATTCTGTTCCCAGCCATTGTTCAGCATTCAGAACGCTATCCCCAAACTGCACAGCCATGCCTTTAATTGAGCAGAAGCCATTCTAACGCTCTCCTTTCTTCCCTTCTCCCCTTATCCCCAGCACAAGCTCTGTGCCTCCTCTGGCTTTGATCCAGGCAAAGGATTGTTTTGCTTTGTGAACACTATTCTGTTATTCAGTAGTCAGCCTGCATTCTTTCTTTCCTCCAAATAACATTTAATTGCTTTAACACAACTTTTTCAAGGAGCCAGAGGAGTGCTCTTTGAAGATCCAAATTACCCTCCAAGCTGCTCTCTCAATGCGACTGAAATTTGTGCTGACTTTTAATAACCAGGACATGAGACAAAAGAAGAAAGTTTGTAACACCTTTTCTGAGATCCCCGTGCTGTGGCTGTGTGACCCAGAAGGTCAGCCTGGAAGGTAATATGGAGGTCACAGACTCTGGTGGGCCACAGACACGCTTCCTGTGAAGGCTTTCAGAATCCTAGAATGTGGGCTGGAGGTGGAATTTACCACCCCCCCAACACACACCCAACACTGCAGAGGAAGGGGAATAGGAGGAAGATAAGGAGGACAAGGAGATGGTGGTGGTGATGATGACGATGATGATCCCAGTATATGAAACAAATTTAAAAAAAAAAAAATCTGTGGGTCTCAAAACAATTTAAGTCTTCAAGTGGACTTTACAGCCTGTCTGTCTTATTATCTACAGGGTGCCTAAGATCTCTGCATTTGAATTTTGACCCTAGGTTAAAAACTCAGACACGAGAGGGACTAAGGATATGGCTCCTTGGGCAAAGCACTTACCACAGAAGCATGAGGCCCTAAGCCCAAATCCCTAGCCCTCACACGGAGCCAGGCACAGTAGTGAGTACGTGTCCCCCCAGTGTTCTGACAGCAAGCTGGAAGGCAGAGACAGGAGAAGCCCTGGAAGCTTACGGGACAGCTGACCTGGTGCACGGACAAGGTGGTGAACTGAAAGGTACCTGTCTGGAAACAAGGTAGAAGGCAAGGGCTCACACTCTGACCTGCACACGGGTGTCATGGCACACATGTACCCTATGTCTGTCTGTCTGTCTGTCTCTCTCTCTCTCTCACACACACACACACCACAAACCACTCAGATACTTTAAAGGTAGGAAAGTTAAGTCAGAGAGACTAGGAGAATGCTTGACAAAGCTAGAGAGGAACCTTCACTCCTGACCCCTGCCGCTTCCTCGGCCTTCCCACTGGTCATGTTTCAGGAGCTGACCTGAAATGCACACTGCATATCAGGCTTCTGTATGATGACTACACATTAATGTAAAAAATAAAATAAAAATAAAGTTTAAGAAGATGGAAATGCAGCTACCCTGACTTGATCCTTGCGTAGTATACACATGTATCAAATGATAGATGGAGGTGACACAACTCAGAAATTAGACCTGAATTTATTTTTTTTATTTATTTATTATGTATACAACGTTCCTTCCATGTATGCTTGCATGCCGGAAGAGGGCATCAGATCTCATTACAGATGGTTGTGAGCCACCATGTGGTTGCTGGGAATTGAACTCAGGACCTCTGGAAGAGCAGGCAATGCTCTTAACCTCTGAGCCATCTCTCCAGCCCTAGACCTGGATTTATTTATTTATTTTTTTTTTTTTTTTTTTTTTTTTTGGTTTTTCGAGACAGGGTTTCTCTGTGGCTTTGGAGCCTGTCCTGGAACTAGCTCTTGTAGACCAGGCTGGTCTCGAACTCACAGAGATCCGCCTGCCTCTGCCTCCCGAGTGCTGGGATTAAAGGCGTGCGCCACCATCAAAACCTTGGCTCCTAAATCAGTTTGTCTTCTCATATACCTACCCATGTGTAGTGGGAGCTGCGAGCTGCGTTCCTGCCACCCAGCTCCAGGTCGCCTGGCTAGCTTATGCCCCAAAATAACAACACACAAACTGTATTCTTTTAAACACTGCCTGGTCCATTATATCTAGCCTCTTCTAGGCTAATTCTCACGTATTAATTTAGCCCATTTCTAATAATCTGCGTAGCACCACTAGGTGGGCTTACCGGGAAAGATTCAGCATGTCTGACCTGGCTGCTGGCTGCATCGCGTCTGCCCCAGAGAGCAGAGCTAAGGCGTATGAGCTCACTTCCTCTTCCTCCCAGCATTCTGTTTTGTTTACTCCACCCACCTAAAGGCTGGCCAATCAAATGGGCCAAGGCAGTTTCTTTATTAGCCATTGACCTTCCTCCTTCACCCATGCGTGCACGCATGCACACACACATACACACACCCATGTGCGCACACATGCACACACACACATACACACACACTCACACTCACTCACGGGGCCTCACACATATTAGACAAACACTCCAAAGGTGATCTACCACTGTGCTACAACACTCAACCTCAATACCCAAGGGCCTCATGTAGCCCAGGCTGGCCACAACTTTCTACATATCCAAAGATGACCTGAACTCTTGATCCTTCTGCCTCTAATCCCTAAGTGTTGAGATAAGAGTTATGCACCGTCATGC